>NC_064921.1:369225201-369537951 GCF_023897955.1 Schistocerca gregaria | reverse complement strand
GTCTCACTCGATCTTCGTCTTTCCTGTCCACCATAGTTTCAATTCCTTCTTTGCAATACAAAAATTTTCCGTCATGGCTATCCAGCCATGAGTTCTGTAACCATTCTATCCACCGATTAGTGAAGAAAATACCTAATGTGACAAACCTAACAGTGACATTAACAACAGAGAAGTATGATGTAATTAAGATACAGAGGTATTTGAGTGAAAAGTATATATAGAACCCTGGTAATATTATAAGTACAAAGTTGTTGTTTTGTTGGAAATGGTCCACCAACAGTAATTTGAAGACATATACAAATTCGTGTAAAAGCAGGATCTGAAGTGGCAGTGAAACCTATTGTATGCTGCAGAGCTAACTAATTAATAGTAAAAGAGATTGCTTAGTGTTATGAAACTATGCAGATAAGTTGTAAGAATGAACTCACCTTGTGTAGCAAGGAATGGCAGTGTAATAGAATTGAACAGTGTTTGTGGTTGAGACGTGAAGGACACGTCCTTGAAATATTTATAAGGTTGGAGCTGGCCGTTATTTGGTGTAGTGTGTGACAGGACACACCTACACATATTGAGATTATAAGTTGGAGGCGTGAATGCGACTATCAGTACCCTTATGTTAGATGAGACAGAGCAGCTCATGGTGTCCTATAGGTTTAAGGAATTCAGCATTTCGCTCGCCCATAAATACTTAATACACTTTAGTGGTAGGTCGAGAGAGACAACCTGTGGTTTCAGCATCCAATCAAGTGGAAATGGATAGCAACGTGAGCAAACTGATCATCTGCAATACACTATAGATATGAAATAAATGTGCTATCCTATGCGTTAAATGTTAATAGAGTGAGTGTTAAATATGTACTTACACTAGAAACATAATTGAGTAACATAATGGCAGATGTGAAACATTATTTATAGCAGAGCATAAATACACTTCGATGAAGTAAGTACATAATTGCATATGTGGAACTGACACAGTAGCAGAGGACAAAATAAGTGGATTTAGTAGTCAACTAAACGTCTTGTGTTTTGAACACTCAGAACTGTACTATTACCACAAGTTACTCACATGTACAAAGAGGCTGAGAAGACAACTGCTGATCAAATATACTCATACTATCTCTAAGAATAAGGTAATCGAAGACGAGTCAGTTAAGTAAACAAAATACAGATTTTTCAGGAATGTACCGTGCATTGGTTCAGTGTTCCGGCCCAGAAATAATAAATTGAGATTAAATAGGATTTATGATTGTATGCCTTGAGCATAAATTTTCTCTAGTACGTGACTAACGGCGTTTTGAGCTATTTGTTTACCGATTTTATGACAGTTAAGTAACGGCAAGAGTAAAATTGAAAAAGTTCTCTTAACTTTGTTCCAGTAACATACTGAAAGATAAAATATATGTATCCCCATTTCATTGTGACCCACCCTTAGATATTAAGTGAAAAGAGTCTGAGGCACTCTTTTTGTTTGTTCTACAGGACAAACCAGATAATGGCAGCCTGGTAGCTGCGTGAAAGCGTGGAGTGACTTGGACACAACTCACAGTGACCCCTCCCCTTTCCCCATGTAATTTAGAGTGAACGTGAAGGACGCACACCATAGCAACTTTATCTCCTCTGCCCTTGTGAATGGAAGTGCAGAACGCCAGCAAAAGCGGCTACAACCACGTGTGTAAACATGAAATTGTCATGATTTGTGAAATTTTCTTTTAGGTTTAGAAAAGACTGATAAGATATAATTATCTCATTATGTATCATGAATAACAGTGTTATGTTCTTTGAATTTGTGTATGTAAAAATATTTACAGAGAATTTAATTGGAGTTAAGATTTTCATAATTTTACATATTTTTATGTGTTTGTCTGTCTAAGGCAATATGTATACCAAAGTTATTCATTGATGTTGCTTAAATTCTGAGTGATAATGTTGCTTCAAAGGCAGTGAACATACCAGCAATTTAAATAATTGAAGTAGATAACTTTTAATATTTCTATATGTTTACATTTCAATTTTAATTTTCATAGGGAGGTAAGCTGTACTCTTGCTTCAATTTTTGTAATTAATTTTTTCATTTACATTAAAAAAAATAAGTAGAGGGTGATGTAGGGAAGCAGCATACTCACGCCTTATAAAATTCACATCCTTCTTTCCATTGTGTGCCAGCCTAGTCCGCTGTAATTAGCTCTGACGTCATAAATATTGCGCAATACTTTAAAATGAAGTAAATAACCTGAAACGTTTATAGTATGTCAGGAGTAATACAAAGTCAATATGTGTTAGATATCAGTTCAATAACTTTAACTAATTTCGAAATTTGGATGTTTTTCTGTAAAAATCATTGGCGCAACAGAAAAGAGCTAGAAACTTAAAAATTTATATTTAGATTCCCTTTGCATAATAACTTAGTAGAAACAGTATTCTCGATTACACAAAATAAAATTTTAGTTGAAATTCATGATTTTCTGGTTTTTGTCTTAGAAATTAAGGAAGCAAGATAGATTAAGTAGGCGAATAAATAAAGCTAGGATCTTTAAATTTAAGTAGAAGGGAGATCCGCCATAATCATAAAAATATGAGAAGTTTCAACAGAATCTCTATAAAACTATAGCTATAGCGTATCTCCAAAGAGCAAATTCACAGCTCGTCTACTGCGTGTAGTGTAATTAAAATAATTCTCTCGCCCAAAATATTTGACGTATCCACGTCAGACTTTGATTACAATTACTTACTTTGTGTGGTGATTGCACAATTAAATTGAAAGCTTCATCGGCCATCAGCAAAGGAAGCAATGATTTATTCGATAACTTAAAGTGGTGAATTACTAGCCCAGCGGCTAGTCGGGAGAGCAGATTTGATCAGGCGTTCCCTTAGCCGTCCGCACAACGGCTTTATACACTCCTGAAAATTGAAATAAGAACACTGTGAATTCATTGTCCCAGGAAGGGGAAACTTTATTGACACATTCCTGGGGTCAGATACATCACATGATCACACTGACAGAACCACAGGCACATAGACACAGGCAACAGAACATGCACAATGTCGCCACTAGTACAGTGTATATCCACCTTTCGCAGCAATGCAGGCTGCTATTCTCCCATGGAGACGATCGTAGAGATGCTGGATGTAGTCCTGTGGAACGGCTTGCCATACCATTTCCACCTGGCGCCTCAGTTGGATCAGCGTTCGTGCTGGACGTGCAGACCACGTGAGACGACCCTTCATCCAGTCCCAAACATGCTCAATGGGGGACAGATCCGGAGATCTTGCTGGCCAGGGTAGTTGACTTACACCTTCTAGAGCACGCTGAGTGGCATGGGATACATGCGGACGTGCATTGTCCTGTTGGAACAGCAACTTCCCTTTCCGGTCTAAGAATGGTAGAACGATGGGTTCGATGACGGTTTGGATGTACCGTGCACTATTCAGTGTCCAGAGGTGTACGGCCAGTGTAGGAGATCGCTCCCCACACCAAGATGCCGGGTGTTGGCCCTGTGTGCCTCGGTCGTATGCAGTCCTGATTGTGGCGCTCACCTGCACGGCGCCAAACACCATACGACCATCATTGGCACCAAGGCGGAAGCGACTCTCATCGCTGAAGACGACACGTCTCCATTCGTCCCTCCATTCACGCCTGTCACGACACCACTGGAGGCGGGCTGCACGATGTTGGGGCGTGAGCGGAAGACGGCCTAACGGTGTGCGGGACCGTAACCCAGCTTCATGGAGACGGTTGCGAATGGTCCTCGCCGATACCCCAGGAGCAACAGTGTCCCTAATTTGCTGGTAAGTGGCGGTGCGGTCCCCTACGGCACTGCGTAGGATCCTACGGTCTTGGTGTGCATCCGTGCGTCGCTGCGGTCCGGTCCCAGGTCGACGGGCACGTGCACCTTCCGCCGACCACTGGCGACAACATCGATGTACTGTGGAGACCTTACTCCCCACGTGTTGAGCAATTCGGCGGTACGTCCACCCGGCCTCCCGCATGCTCACTATACGCCCTCGCTCAAAGTCCGTCAACTGCACATACGGTTCACGTCCACGCTGTCGCGGCATGCTAACAGTGTTAAAGACTACGATGGAGCTCCGTATGCCACGGCAAACTGGCTGACATTGACGGCGGCGGTGCACAAATGCTGCGCAGCTAGCGCCATTCGACGGCCAACACCGCGGTTCCTGGTGTGTCCGCTGTGCTGTGTGTGTGATCATTGCTTGTACAGCCCTCTCGCAGTGTCGGAGCAAGTATGGTGGGTCTGACACACCAGTGTCAATGTGTTCTTTTTTCCATTTCCAGGAGTGTATGTAAGAACGCTGCGCGAGAAAGAAGGAAGGCTCCAGTTCTCTCCAGACGCCGATTAGCGCACCATCTGTGCCAGGAGTCGTGTCGCGTCGGTATCATTGATATAAACAGCCTCGGATGCAGTAATAAGTTACTCGGGATACGCGTAACCATGAAATCGTTTCCGAGTGAAGTGTTAATTCTGGGATGACTTTAATAATTTATCTTCAGTTTGCGTATGTCGTATTTTCACGTGCCGCCGCAGGACAGACATTCTTCCATAATTTAGCGTTATGTTTGATGAACATTATCATCAAATTGATGCGAGCATTCACTTAAACACTTAATTTGAACAGGTATAGTTGCATCAGCGCATTAGTTGCTGAACTGCTCTGGTAGTTGGATTGTGTGGATTATTTTTGGTCTCTGACTTTCAGAATATAGTGAACATTTTAGAGAGAATGGTTTTTGATTATGAATCAGTGAGAATGGTTTTTGATTATGAATCCCAGACAATCTCCTAATTCCTCAGAGCTATAAGCTGTAGCTATAAATGTATTTCTCAAATGAAGTGGGCACTAGGAATTCTAATTACAGGTTTCACATTTTGCTAATCACTTCCTGGTTGCCAATATTGTAGTTAGAGAGCCAGTGTTGAGAACGGCAAACGGCATAAATACAAAACATTTATTCAATTATTCCACCTACCACCCCACAAACGGTTTTACCAACCTTCAATGGGGCAGGAATCAAACGCCTCCCCCTTACCAACTCATTTGCCAGTGACGTAATGTTATTACCTAAAAGCCTAAAATGTACGAAACATTCTTTAGTAATACAATCGAGTTCTGCCGATTTTTTGCAATGGTGAACGAACAATAAGGCGATATCTCGAGTAAAGCCACTTACAAATTCACCATTGAATGCAGGATTAATCAGGCAATCCAGCAGAGGAGTAAATGCATCAGGGATAACCGTATCAGTAGCACTGGCATTATAAAGGTCGGTGACGTAATTATAGATCGCCCTGGTAATGTCGCTTTGGAACGTTAGTAAGGAACCATCGGCGTGAGTTAGACGTGATCCATGCTCTTATTCGACACGCCCACAACTGGATAAGATGATATAAAGAAGGGAGTTGATTCTGTAGGAATTAGTGGGGCTTTGATCGCACCTTCAGTCCTTCCATTTGTTGTCTCTTTGGCGGAAGAAGCTTCACCGTAACATAGGAAATATCCATAATCCGTAAAGCAGCTTGTCTAGCACCCTCATAAATTTGTCGTAAGACGTTGTAATGAAATTCCTGGGTCTGTCGGAGATCCTTCGCGCTCTCAGCACTGTAATGCATTAACGCTTCAAGGAGTGGCGGTTTTGCGTGTCCTGAGCACCATTCTATAAGAAAAGGACAACGGTCCAGTAAAAGCAAGCTAAGAGTCCAAACTTCGCAAACCATAATCTCTCAAAGAGAAATGTATTCAGCTTTTACAGTAGGTGATACAGTTGTACTGGTTTGCAGCAAACGATTTAAGGCTTCAGTTACAGCATATTGCTAAGAGGAACAAGTGGGTATCACGTCAGTCGCCAACAGCTACCCACATAAAGTATCATAAAGATGAAAACGTAGCTAAAATGCATGTATGTGACGATAGTGGGATAGTGACAGATCCAAGCATCGCTTATTTGCGTAAAGTGCACCAAATCGTCTTGTTCCTCAAAGAAATCAAAATTATGGGCCTCATCCCCAAGACGCAAAGCACATTTAAAATCTCCCCCTTAACAGAAGTTTCTGCTGAGTTTTATGAAATAAATCTATATCCTTTTGTAAAAGAGCTCTCGATCTGTGGAATGGCCAGGCATTGTAGGGGCACAAAGAAGAATGAAAGTAAGGTCACAAAATGTGCAGCCTGTACCTCGGTCATTATCAAGAACTTGGAAATCTGTCAGTGATACTCCCTCTCTATGGAATAACGAAATACCAATAGATAGTTCAGGAGCCACATTAAAGAAGGTAGAAATGGTGGCCTGTTCCGTACCTCTGTACCATACTGACGGCTGATCAAATAACACTTCTTGCAAAAAAATGTCATATCCACACTTGGATCGTTAATAAATTGTCATAGTGTCACAACTCTAAGATCGGAAGTAATTCTGTTCACATTCAAGATAAGAAAGTTATATCCTGAATTCAGTTATCGCCGAAACAAATCAGTTGATTGCGTACAAAAGACCTTTAAGGCCAATGGATGAATCTGAACGTAAAGTGTTGGATCCTTCTCCTTCTATCCTCTGTATGTTTCTTTTTTTCTTTTTTCTTGATGCCGCACACTTCAGTTCGTTGCAGCTTTGCGGGTAGGCGGAAGGCGACTGTCGCATCCGGTAACGTGGTGCGTGTGTGTGTGTGGGGGGGGGGGGGGGGGGGGGAGGGGGAAGTTAAGGGGAGGAAGTCTAGCTGAAATTTCCGTATCAGGCATAAAGGAGAGAGTCTGCACACCCCACCCCTTTACAGGTCGACAATGCATTTCCTGAGAATCGACGGAGACGTAAGTTGGCGGTATGACTTTCACCCTCACCATGGGTTCCACTGACACACTCGTGCTGACCTGGATCTGGTCAGCAGCAGCCTGTGGCATGCTTTCACCATCCGTGGGTGCAGAAGAAGGATGCGAACAGATTACAGTCTAGGGGTGCCGGGCAAGTCCATTGATCCCGAAAAGGCGTTTTCGGGAGATACATCGGAGATGGATGCTTTTGGATCTTCAACAGCAGGTGACATGCTACCTTGCGGTCTCAACTGGGTGAAAGAAAAAACGTCCTGCAACAAAATCTTTTCAGTGAGGCTGAGGAGGGAAGAGGAATTATCTAACTCCATCTTGGCTCCATCTACACTGACCGCCGGCCGCTGTGACCGGAGTGGTTCTAGGCGTCTCAGTCCTGAACCGCGCTGCTGCTTCGGTCAAAGTTCTGAATCCTGCCTTGGGCATGGACATGTGTGATGTCCTTAGGTTAGTTAGGTTTAAGTAGTTTTAAGTCTAGGAGGCTGATGACCTCAGATGTCCCATAGTAGTGAGAGCCATTTGAACCATCAACGCTGACCAGGAAAGCGAGATGCTCGGACGTTTCAGGATTTTGCCGAAATTTATGAATCTTATGAACCCTGCTCTGCAGATGATGAAGAAATTGAAGAAATGTACGATGAAATAAAAGAAATTATTCAGATAGTGAAGGGAGACGAAAATTTAATAGTAATGGGTGACTGGAATTCGAGTGTAGGAAAAGGGAGAGAAGGAAACATAGTAGGTGAATATGGATTGGGGCTAAGAAATGAAAGAGGAAGCCGCCTAGTAGAATTTTGCACAGAGCACAACTTAATCATAGCTAACACTTGGTTTAAGAATCATGAAAGAAGGTTGTATACGTGGAAGAACCCTGGAGATACTAAAAGGTGTCAGATAGATTATATAATGGTAAGACAGAGATTTAGGAACCAGGTTTTAAGTTGTAAGACATTTCCAGGGGCAGATGTGGACTCTGACCACAATCTATTGGTTATGACCTGTAGATTAAAACTGAAGAAACTGCAAAAATGTGGGAAATTAAGGAGATGGGACCTGGATAAACTGAAAGAACCAGAGGTTGTACAGAGTTTCAGAGAGAGCATAAGGGAACAATTGACAGGAATAGGGGAAAGAAATACAGTAGAAGAAGAATGGGTAGCTCTGAGGGATGTAGTAGTGAAGGCAGCAGAGGATAAAGTAGGTACAAAGACGAGGGCTGCTAGAAATCCTTGGGTAACAGAAGAAATATTGAATTTAATTGATGAAAGGAGAAAATATAAAAATGCAGTAAAAGAAGCAGGCAAAAAGGAATACAAACGTCTCAAAAATGAGATCGAAAGGAAGTGCAAAATGGCTAAACAGGGATGGCTAGAGGACAAATGTAAGGATGTAGAAGCTTATCTCACTAGGGGTAAGATAGATACTGCCTACAGGAAAATTAAAGAGACCTTTGGAGAGAAGAGAACCACGTGTATGAATATCAAGAGCTCAGATGGCAGCCCAGTTCTAAGCAAAGAAGGGAAGGCAGAACGGTGGAAGGAGTATACAGAAGGTTTATACAAGGGCGATGTACTTGAGGACAATATTATGGAAATAGAAGAGGATGTAGATGAAGACGAAATGGGAGATACGATACTGCGTGAAGAGTTTGACAGAGCACTGAAAGACCTGAGTCGAAACAAGGCCCCCGGAGTAGACAACATTCCATTAGAACTACTGACGGCCTTGGGAGAGCCAGTCATGACAAAACTCTACCAGCTGGTGAGCAAGATGTATGAGACAGGCGAAATACCCTCAGACTTCAAGAAGAATATAATAATTCCAATCCCAAAGAAAGCAGGTGCTGACAGATGTGAAAATTACCGAACTATCAGTTTAATAAGCCACGGCTGCAAAATAGTAACGCGAATTCTTTACAGACGAATGGAAAAACTGGTAGATGCAGACCTCGGGGAGGATCAGTTTGGATTCCGTCGAAATGCTGGAACACGTGAGGCAATACTGACCTTACGACTTATCTTAGAAGAAAGATTAAGAAAAGGCAAACCTACGTTTCTAGCATTTGTAGACTTAGAGAAAGCTTTTGACAATGTTGACTGGAATACTCTCTTTCAAATTCTAAAGGTGGCAGGGGTAAAATACAGGGAGCGAAAGGCTATTTACAATTTGTACAGAAACCAGATGGCAGTAATAAGAGTCGAGGGGCATGAAAGGGAAGCACTGGTTGGGAAAGGAGTGAGACAGGGTTGTAGCCTCTGCCCGATGTTATTCAATCTGTATATTGAGCAAGCAGTAAAGGAAACAAAAGAAAAATTTGGAGTAGGTATTAAAATTCATGGAGACGAAGTAAAAACTTTGAGGTTCGCCGATGACATTGTAATTCTGTCAGAGACGGCAAAGGACTTGGAAGAGCAGTTGAACGGAATGGACAGTGTCTTGAAAGGAGGATATAAGATGAACATTAACAAAAGCAAGACGAGGATAATGGAATGTAGTCAAATTAAATCGGGTGATGCTGAGGGAATTACATTAGGAAATGAGACACTTAAAGTAGTAAAGGAGTTTTGCTATTTAGGAAGTAAAATAACTGATGATGGTCGAAGTAGAGAGGATATAAAATGTAGACTGGCAATGGCAAGGAAAGCATTTCTGAAGAAGAGAAATTTGTTAACATCGAATATAGATTTATGTATCAGGAAGTCGTTTCTGAAAGTATTTGTTTGGAGTGTAGCCATGTATGGAAGTGAAACATGGACGATAACTAGTTTGGACAAGAAGAGAATAGAAGCTTTCGAAATGTGGTGCTACAGAAGAATACTGAAGATAAGGTGGATAGATCACGTAACTAATGAGGAGGTATTGAATAGGATTGGGGAGAAGAGAAGTTTGTGGCACAACTTGACTAGAAGAAGGGATCGGTTGGTAGGACATGTTTTGAGGCATCAAGGGATCACAAATTTAGCATTGGAGGGCAGCGTGGAGGGTAAAAATCGTAGAGGGAGACCGAGAGATGAGTACACTAAGCAGATTCAGGAGGATGTAGGTTGCAGTAGGTACTGGGAGATGAAGCAGCTTGCACAGGATAGAGTAGCGTGGAGAGCTGCATCAAACCAGTCTCAGGACTGAAGACAACAACAACACATGAACCCTGCTTAATAGAATCCATATTACAGTGACAGAAGTTAACTGGAAAATGACTCATTCTTCATCATAAATTACAACCATTCAAAACGTTTTATGAAACTTTGCTTAAATTATTAACGATTCCTAATGCCTTAGCGTCCTTAAAAGTATTCAATCAAAAGTTGAACACATATTTATCTTTTTCATTACAAAGAGCTCCATTTGAGCTGAGAATGGTAAGCTTAGTTAATTATAAGGAAACAGCATTTGAAAGGAAGACTGAACACCTTCCTGTTTACCGACGACCACACAGTATTGATAGTATCAGAATAGCGTATACAGAAACAAATTTACTTGCTCTGCAGAGTTTGAAGTATACAACCATACACTGCGAATTTTACTAAGAATGTTAAGTAAGATAAGATAAGTGTGATAATCTTCAATATACAAAGCATCTGAGTAGTCAACGTCAAATACGTTATGGGGAGCCCATAAGGTATAATTCGAAGCACAATATGCCTTAGACAAGTATATGACGAGAGAGAATGTGTGGAAAAGATCCACTGTGCTTCCGTGCTTCCATAGCCACGTTAGAAAGTTGCTGCGAATGTAAAGAGGGATTCATTTCTCATTTAAACGAAATCAATGTTTAACAGACTAAAAAAACTTAATGAGGAAAAATGATTTTGAAGAGAGCGACACGGGAAGCATTCAGTGAACTGAAAAACGATCTGTCCAAAGATTCTAAGGAGTTTGGATGTTGTATGTACTTCATATGTTAAGTCACTCAGACCACTGGCACAGAAACAGAAAATGACAGAGAAGGGGGAAATATTGAATTAGGTCTTCCGGAATTGATGCACCTCTGTAGATTGTAAAAACGTTCCTCCTTTCATTCATCGAACTAATGCCGAAATAGTAATTATTGTGATAGAAGTTCGTGGAGAGAACATTAATTGCTCAACAGTAGAAAGGCAACTTGACTGGAAGAGATAGCTGTGAGGTTCTACGGAGATTATGCGAAAAACTTTCTCCCTTTCAAGCAGTACTTTACCGAAGGTCGTTGGAGCAGCCATGCTTGCAACTGCGGAAAGGCATACGTCATACCCATTTTGCAGAGGCGTAGTCGGTCACGTGAGCGTAATTATAGGTCTGTACCACTGACGACAATCTGTTGTGGAATTGTGGAACACATTTTATGTTCTCGCTTTATGATACTTTTTGGGTGTGAAAATTTCCTGTATAAAAATCAACATGGCTTCTGGAAACTGAGTACTTGACCCACCCAGTTTTCCCTGTTCGTTCATGAGATCCAGAGCGTCCTAAACGAAACTCTCTCAGGCTTATGCCGCGATCCTTGAAATCTGGAAGGGATGCTATATATTTCTGCAGTATTGCTTAGTGTAGAAAATACGAGCTTACTGAGTTTCGAATAAGATTTATGAGTAGATACAGGACGTTCTTTCAGATAGAATCCAACATGTTGTTCCTAACGGAACCAAATCGACAAATGTAAGCGTAATTATGGGAGTGTTCCAGGGTAGCTTTTTATGGCTACTATTATCTGAAATTTATACTAACATACTGCCGGATAACGTTGCAGTGTTCGAAAACGATTCGCAAAGGTGCTGTCGCTTATAGGAAGTTTGCAGTAGACTGGAGCGAAATGCAGCAATACCTGAAAAGGATTGACGGCCAGTAGATCCTGAACGGGAATAAATGAAAAGAATTGGGCGTGCTTGGGCGAGAAGATCAACTACTGGTCTGTTACGCTATTGGCGACAAAAACTGTAACTGCAATAAAATACCTAAAATTAACCATCCTGACCAGCCTATAACTGCCATAAAATACCTAAGATTAACCATCCGGTGAGGCCCATAGCAGGGGACGGGGAGAACGAAGTGATACCAGAAGTACCGCAAAATGGGATGAATGGGAAAGAAACTTCGAAAAAAGTTTCATGTTATCATGTCGGAAGAGAACTGGGAGTATCAATCAAATATTGATAATGAACGAATCTAACAGGGAAATTATATGAATGTCAAAAATGGCAACACCATCAGTTGATATTTTGTTCACTCTGTGACAAATATTGGATGTAGCGCAGAATTTGTTTGAATTTGCCAGTCGATTATTTATAGTTTTTATTTTTTATTCCTTTATTTAGTCGTTGTTTGTAGTTCTTCGTTACTTCTTGGATACGATTTGTAGATCGGAAGACATCTTTTCAAACGAGATTGCAGTGATATTGTAATAACAAACAAATCAATTGGATATTACAACAAAGTAATTAGAATATAAAAATTTTATTTGGAAAAAATATCTGAATACAATTCGTGCAATACATTTGGATTTGTTGTGTTGAATAAAAATTTTGTTTTAGCCAGATAAGTTTTGTTTCTTATTCTCCTTGATCCGAAACAAATTTTGACATGTGCCCAATCACCACAAAAGCCAATTAACAGAGAAAATCATAAGATTAAGACTGTTGTTTCTATTCCTTCATGTCCGCAGTGTGTCCACCTCGGTAGCTGCGAGGTGGGCGTGACTGGATGCCAACCAAACGAGCCCAGGTCCAATTCCCGGCCAGGGTCGCAGATTTTCTCCACTTTGGGACGGCGTGTTGTGTTGTCCCCGTCATTATTTCATCATCACACGCAAGTCGTCTACATAGTGTCAGCTAAAAAGACTTGCACCCTGTGATTCTGATGCGCCACACATAAGAGAGAGACAGATCAGAGCTGGGTGAACAGCAACACCAAGGTTTTATTTTTTATGTTAAAAAATCACGAGCTAGGTCTCAAACTTAATTATAAAATTAAAGTTAGCCACAAGAGCTATAATTCCATGCAATTTAGAATATAGTATTTCTTTTTAAAATTGACATTTGATTCCCTTATACTTCAGAACTTTCTTGTCGCTCTATCTTGTGGTACCCACTAACCACGCAAAGTGAAATGCCTTGCAGAGTATGGATTTAAATGAAGGAGTAAAATATTAAATCAAGGAGATTATAAGAACAAGTTACGGTTTCCAATGTTCTTCGAAAAAACTTTGTAGGTGAGATATAGATCACACATTAAGGGCAAAGAGTAGGTACGATTAGTTTGTTCTCAATATGTCATTTACAGTTTCTGTTCTTATTACAGCCTGTATTTTTTTATTTTTTCTGACGGTGGTACATATACGAGAAGCGTTAATCATAAAGTAGTAAACACAAATGATGTCTTGTTAGCAGTAATATAAAGCTGTCATGATAGTGTAGTCAGTTATTGAAAATAAGGTTGTGATTTTCTGTAAAATTTGTAACACAATACGTGAAACTACAAAATATAAAATGAAACACAGCGTGAAATTCTCACATATAATGTGACAATATATTATTCACTCCTGTTTTATGGGAGTGAAACTTGGAACTAAGCCATAAAGACGAATTTACAGTCTGAAGCTAGTAGAAAATTGCAGTAAAGGGCAGCTGCAAGAAAGACGATATAACACATTATTAAATTGAATTTAAAATGCTATTTTATTTTTATTAATAATTTGAGATATCTTTACCTTATCATCATGTTTATCTTTCCATTAACATATTTGGAATCAGCAATGTACTTGGAAATGGGCTTATAACCCGACACCTAGGTTGCCCCATAACAATGCAAAAATTTGTGGAATAAGGCAAAAACAGTGTTTGTTTAGTTAAAACTCTTTTTATGCTACCAACACCATAGCCATCACAAATTGTTCGAGTGATAACTTTTTTGCCACAATGGCTGTCATTGGATAAAATAAAATCATCCTTTATTTTGCTTCAATTATTGGTCATTCAGATAAAATTTCTTATACGCAACCTATCAGAATAAATGGCTCTGAGCACTATGGGACTTATACCTATCAGAATAGCTGTATTTTGTTCATAACCGAATAACTTATCAAGTCACGCATTGTTATACATTTAATGTGATGATTTCATGCTCACTTAAGTGTTGCGCTTAAGAAAACATTTGAAAGTGCCTTCAAGGCTTGAGCTGTGCAACAATGGAAACAAAATAAAAAGATATTTTACTTCAACCAGTAACCCTAAAACATGGTACGGTTCAGATCACTACAAAAAATTCAACAGAGTTAAACACATTCAGGTTAACACGATAATTCTTTGAGTAAAATAATAAATGTATCAAAAACGCAACATAAAACTATAAAAAGTGACACACTGAAGTTAATGTGTTGTTCACAATCAGACCGTAAAATGTCTGACGTCAAAAAAGAACATGGGTCGTTGAAAGAGACCAGGGAGCCCAATCCATTAAGCTGATGTACACAAGAGTAATTTCAGAGTTCTACAAGTACAAATAAGGTTTCAGCACACCAAAAGTTCTGTTGCTGCAACTGTATGTTGTTCCATTGTACTTTATGGTCACATCGAAATGAAATACCTCGCTAACGGAACGAACGTTTTTGTTTATTTGAAAACACACGTGATGTTTCTGTAAGATTAGAAACAACTTTTAAGCTAACTTATCAATGTAATCATTGCAATTTTTTCTATGGGAGTGGGGGGGGCGAATTGGAACAACCATGAACAGCACATGGTAGCTCTGTGGTAAATTAAAAGAGGCTCTGTATATGTGCACGACGCTGCGCTAAAGAGCAGATGCTTCCGCGTACTCGTCAGTCCACGTGGTGTGAGCGCCGCGTAATATTCCCTGGTGGGGGTGGTCCTCATTAGTGTGACAGCACGTGCGATGAACGGCCGCGCTCGCCACCTGCGCCTGGTACACACTGCGTGACGCGTGTTTGGCATGCCTTGGCTGGGGGTGCCACTGCTCTGTACCGCCATACATTGCACGGGTTCCAGTAAGTTCGGCGCTTTCCCAGTTTCCGCAACATTAACCATAGATAGCACCACTACTGCACTGTACGTTAGCCTGAGTGAGAGTCATGTAAATCATTAATGGGCAAAAATGAAGTTTCACGCTGTTATTCTAGATGTGACATTGTAATTATGTAATAGGCGTATTTAAACTGTTTTAGCATGTAATTATCTGAACTGTTTCTTATTTAAATTGTTTTGTTAATTAAATTGCATTGTGTATTATTGAGAAAGAGCGGGAAACAGCGCGCAGTAATACATCTGTAATGGTAGCAGGGATTGTCTGCACCAAAAACCATTGTTGGCGGCGAGACCGCACTTTTGTAGCATTGAGCGTTGGAAGCGGGCAGTTGCGAGTAAGATGTGAGACGAGGCAGTCGTAGCTAGCGAGACATGAGAGGAGGTCGCTGTAAGCGAGGTATGAATTAACACTTTGAAAGAAGCGGTGTGCTCGCCAGCCACTCGCTATTATGTAGCGCAATGCTAGTTTTTAAGAATTTTTGTAAAGAACTATGCCCCTTGTAATTGTTTGTCAAGATCGTTCTCAGAATATAGTTAACTTCTACCAGATTAAATGCATTAAGAATTTTCTATCCCAAAATCATTCACGTAAATGCTTTACGGAATTTATTGTTATCTTAAAAGAAAAGTCTAAACTGAGCTTCAGCTTTTATCAAATCTAAATTAACTTCAACTTAAAGAATTCCAGTCACAAAGTATTATGAAACTCCACCAGCAGCTTATAATTATGTTAAAGAGAAGTAAGTATATTCATTCCACAGTTTGCTGTAGCAGTCAGATGGCGATCCAGTATAAATAATTAAAGGTAAGAATCAGTCTTAATAATTTCAGGTAACGACTGAGGGCCACGGCGACAACACATTTTATGTTTCGTCGTAATAATCAGCAGGTAGTCTTGACAGAGCAGCAGTTAAAAGATTTTAAGAGACGCAGCGTTCAGTCAGCAAGCAAACGTTCATCCAATATTAGACGGGAACCAATTCCTTTTGTACCTTCCTTAATTGTGGTACTAAGAGATGCCAATTTGAATTAAATGTTTCATAATGTAAACTTTCAATTGCTTCATATGATCTCTATATTGATTTTCATATTTACTCTTATTCTTGTTGTTAAATTTAAGGGAACCAAATTTTAGTTGATGTACAATTCCTACTAAAACCCTTTCTATTTACATATTCTCTTTATTAGAGATAGACAAATCATTTCGTATGACAGCATTTGTGTATACACTTTGTTCAAACTATTTTCTATAATCAAATTTTATACTTATGTTGAGTCCATATGACTCAACAACGTAGTAAAATTTTAAGAAAGCCGAGTAGCGGCATATGTAATTATGTAATAGGCGTATTTAAACTGTTTTAGCATGTAATTATCTGAACTGTTTCTTATTTAAATTGTTTTGTTAATTAAATTGCATTGTGTATTATTGAGAAAGAGCGGGAAACAGCGCGCAGTAATACATCTGTAATGGTAGCAGGGATTGTCTGCACCAAAAACCATTGTTGGCGGCGAGACCGCACTTTTGTAGCATTAAGCGTTGGAAGCGGGCAGTTGCGAGTAAGATGTGAGACGAGGCAGTCGTAGCTAGCGAGACATGAGAGGAGGTCGCTGTAAGCGAAGTATGAATTAACACTTTGAAAGAAGCGGTGTGCTCGCCAGCCACTCGCTATATGTAGCGCAATGCTAGTTTTTAAGAATTTTTGTAAAGAACTATGCCCCTTGTAATTGTTTGTCAAGATCGTTCTCAGAATATAGTTAACTTCTACCAGATTAAATGCATTAAGAATTTTCTATCCCAAAATCATTCACGTAAATGCTTTACGGAATTTATTGTTATCTTAAAAGAAAAGTCTAAACTGAGCTTCAGCTTTTATCAAATCTAAATTAACTTCAACTTAAAGAATTCCAGTCACAAAGTATTATGAAACTCCACCAGCAGCTTATAATTATGTTAAAGAGAAGTAAGTATATTCATTCCACAGTTTGCTGTAGCAGTCAGATGGCGATCCAGTATAAATAATTAAAGGTAAGAATCAGTCTTAATAATTTCAGGTAACGACTGAGGGCCACGGCGACAACACATTTTATGTTTCGTCGTAATAATCAGCAGGTAGTCTTGACAGAGCAGCAGTTAAAAGATTTTAAGAGACGCAGCGTTCAGTCAGCAAGCAAACGTTCATCCAATATTAGACGGGAAGGTTTCAACATCATAAAGATGTAAATTCACTGCCAGGTCTCTGAAACGAGCAACAGGCCCAATTTGAAATAATAAGTAATTCACTGGTGGAACTACCCGAGTCCGATATTTATACAAATTTGTGAAGATGTTTGCCATGTAACGGGAAGGAGATGATTCAAATTTCATTCCGCCCGGAACTGATATTCCTCGTCAACAACAGTGGGTACGAATACACACTTGTATTCGTTCAAATATGAAAGCAAAAATAATCTTGAGGACTTTTTTTGCCACACCTGAAATAAGACGGCTTGCTGAACAGTAATGCCTCCAAAATATTAATGAGAAAATTCTTAAAGCTTTTTCTTTAAAACATACGTTATTACCATTGTACATCTTCTGCCGATAGAGGGCTCAGAACTGCAGCGTCTAACACGGCGGTGTGTGACGCAACTGCACTGGTGTCCAAAATTAAAAGCAACAAAGGGAAATTTTGCAAGGTTGCGTTTATTTTGCCACAAAACTGTATAAACCGGTGGTAGTAAAGTAGTACTAATGCAAAGAATGCTGAATGTGAAAAAGTGCAATATGCATAACAGCAGACAAAGAGCTCTTCGTTTTTTCCAACTTAATGGATTTGCACACACATGCCAACAACTGGTTAATATGCTCAGTATTGTGTATGACCACCTCTGGAGGCAATACAGTCCGGACAACGACGGCATATGCTGTGAATGATGTCATTAATCTCTCATGTTGAAGGAATAACGCCCATTCTACCTGGAGAGTTGCTCGCAAGTCTAGGAGAGTGGTTGGTGGATGCTGACGTGAGGTAACCTGCCTCCGTAGTCCTCCTTAGACATGCTATATGGAAGTCAAATCGGAAGAGCGACCAGGTCACACCTTGCCAGCAATATCTTCTGTTTACAAGAACACATCAACCGCTTTTGCTCAATGAAGTCGATCATTATCCTCCATCAATAAGAAAGTCCCCCCATGAACCATGGACCTTGCCGTTAGGGGGAGGCTTGAGTGCCTCAACGATACAGATAGCCGTACCATAGGTGCAAACACAACGGAGGGGTATCTGTTGAGACGCCAGACAAACGTGTGGTTCCTGAAGACGGGCAGCAGCCTTTTCAGTAGTTGCGGGGGCAACAGTCTGGATGATTGACTGATCTAGCCTTGGAACGTTAACCAAAACGGCCTTGCTGTGCTGGTACTGCGAACGGCTGAAAGCAAGGGGAAACAACAGCCGTAATTTTTCCCGAGGACATGCAGCTTTACTATATGGTTAAATGATGATGGCGTCCTCTTAGGTAAAATATTCCGGAGGTAAAATAGTCCCACATTCGGATCTCCTGGCGGGGACGACTCAAGAGGACGTCGTTCTCAGGAGAAACGAAACTGGCATTCTACGGATCGGAGCGTGGAATGTCACATCCCTTAATCGGGCATGTAGGTTAGAAAATTAAAAAAGGGAAATGGATAGGTTGAAGTTAGATATAGTTGGAATTACGTAAGTTCGGTGGCAGGAGGAACAAGACTTTTGGTCAGGTGAATACAGGGTTATAAATACAAAATCAAAAAGGGGTAATGCAGGAGTAGGTTTAATAGTGAATAAAAAGTAGGAGTGCGGGTAAGCTACTACGAACAGCATAGTGAACGTATTATAGTGGCTAAGATAGACACGAAGCCCATGCCTACTATAGTAGTACAAGTTTATATGCCAACTAGCTCTGCAGATGACGAAGAAATCGAAGATATGTATGATAAGATGAATGAAATTATTCAGGTAATGAAGGGAGACGAAAATTTAATAGTCATCGGTACTTGTAATTCGACAGTAGGAAAAGGGAGAGAAGGAAACATAGTAGGTGAATATGGATTGGGGGTAAGAAATGAAAGAGGAAGCCGTCTGGTAGAAATTTGCACAGAGCATAACTTAACCATAGCTAACACTTGGTTCAAGAATCATAAAAGAAAGTTGTATACGTGGAAGAATCCTGGAGATACTAAAAGATATCAGATAGATTATATAATGGTAAGACGGAGATTTAGGGACCAGGTTTTAAATTGTAAGACATTTCCAGGGGCAGATGTGCACTGTGACCACAATCTATTGGTTATGAACTGCAGATTAAAACTGAAGAAATTGCAAAAAGGTGGGAATTTAAGGAGATCGGACCTGGATAAACTGAAAGAACCAGAGGTTGTACAGAGTTTCAGGGACATCATAAGGGAATAATTGACAGGAATGGGGGAAAGAAATACAGTAGAAGACGAATGGGTAGCTCTGACGGATGAAGTAGTGAAGGCAGCAGAGGATCAAATAGGTAAAAAGACAAGGGCTAGTAGAAATCCTTGGGTAGCAGAAGAAATATTGAATTTAACTGATGAAAGGAGAAAATATAAAAATGCACTAAATGAAGCAAACAAAAAGGAATACAAACGTCTCAAAAATGAGATCGACAGGAAGTGCAAAATGGTAATCAGGCATGGCAAGAGGTCAAATGTAAGGATTTAGAGGCTTATCTCACTAGGGGTAAGATAGATACATTGTAGAATGAAGTCTTTCACGAACGGGTGACATGGCTGTGGATATACTTTTCCGGATGTGAGGTCGTGGTCCAAGAACTTTTCTGTTCCTTACGTTTCGTCCAGGACTGCGCTGGACTTCCTCAGAGGCGCTGCTCCGCCGAGTGACTCGTCAGTTTTATGAAAAACATAAAAATTAGATTCAAACAAAAAATTTACGATAACAAAAATTTATTACAAAAAAAAAGATCAGAACGAATGACTAGATACTGGGAAATTTCGAAAGAAAATCTACTTAAGAAGATGGCCATAAAATAATTGACTGGAATGGTCCAATGAGGCCGTAAAACCAGAAGAAGGGTAAAACAAAGAAAATGACATTAACCGAGCGCCAGAGCAACCAGTGTAGCTCTGGTTTTCCACTTCTTCACTTTTATGATTCTTACAGGCCAACTGCATACCATTTTATTTCGTAGTTAACCTTGAATGTACAATTTGTTTCTTCAGACACAGTGCGCTATGATCACCTTGTGATGGTGTCTAAACTGCGCTTTCTTCAAATGTACCAACAACATTTCAAGATAAAGCATTTCATCACAAGCTGTTTATACACAAAATGCACAGAAAATGTTTTGAATTCAAGAGTAAACACAAAATAAAATATACCTATGTGTATGTAGTTGTCCTGGAAAAATCTACAATTGAAGAAATGAAATGAAAAGAAAAAGCTAATTCGCCATACTAGTGCTCGGAAGTGGAGAGGTAACGTTCTTCTTTTGTTCCTCCGTAGAATAGCCGGCTTACGTCGGAACCCCCCATGTTACTTGATGTGACGCTATTTCTTGGTCAAAGGAGCATGGCTTTCGGATGTTCATATCACAAAATTGGAGAAAAAAAGGAATTTACCTCGAAATATTAAAGCTCTTCATTGACGGCGGTCCAGTGCTTGCAAAACGCTTGCAAAACGCATAGGACAAGAAGCTAGAAGCGTTTAAAAGTGCTTTATCTGTTACTTGATACTCAGAATGAATTTATTTCTGCTTTTGTCCATCGCGCCACGAGTGCCATCTCAGAACAGAGAGAGAATGTGACGTATTACTGCCTTATTCTTGATGCATCTCCTAATTTAATTATGTTGAATAGACAACAACCGTCTTACGTTATATTTACTTGAGTAAGGATATTAATATGTAAGCATGAACGAAAGGATTTGGGATTCGTGGGCTGTAACCAGAAAAGGGGAATTGCACATTTAATTCTATCAATACTTGT
Organism: Schistocerca gregaria; assembly: GCF_023897955.1. Taxonomy (NCBI): domain Eukaryota; kingdom Metazoa; phylum Arthropoda; class Insecta; order Orthoptera; family Acrididae; genus Schistocerca; species Schistocerca gregaria. Next base: position 369,517,113 of record NC_064921.1, on the reverse strand, counting down.
GAAACTCTCAGTTCCTATCACTGAACGTAGCGAAGAAAGTTAAGATAACGAAAGTAATATGATAGGGCGTTATAAAGGAGCTTAGACACATTTTATTCAGTGGAATCCTCTTGCAAAATTCTCTGTTCTTGTTATCGCCTAGTGTGGTATACGTGCAGCTGAGAGTGTACTGTGTCATGTACGGTTATTTTAGAAATTTTATGAATGTTTACGAACTTATGCTGAAACGTAAGGTATTAGGTGAGCACGTGACGGGTCGGAGCTGATATAGCTAGTGGGCGAGAGTGACGTAAAGATGAAGGAGGAATGTGTCTCGAACAGTCAGAGATAATAAAACGTCCATCAGCGCAATGAATTCTCTGATACTGTAACTGTTCTCTCGAATTAAGAGTAATATGTCTACTGAGCTTTTAAATTTTAATCGCAATGGTGTGAAGCTTTGTAATAGAAAGACGTCTTCCGAACTTCAGGAAATTTAAGTGAATTGTTGGGTACCGTTAAAAAAGAATTGTAATCTAATGGAACTGAAAAGACATAGTCTACTTCAAGCGAAGTGTATGCTGTTTATGGATCATTAAATGAAGACTGAAATTGTATTCAATCAAAACAGTTTCGTCAAAATAATCATTTTATCCACTCCACGTGACTGTATTAGATGGTGTGACTTTACGACGGAAACAGAGGTGCCAGGGGTGTATGCTTTGCTTAGGTGGAAGAACCAGGAAATAATTACACAGTCAAAGTTAAATGTTCTGTTCCTTCCATGCTGATGGTCAGAGCAAAATAAGCTATGTATCTGCATATATCAATAGTGAAGGCTCATTATATACATAGGAGGTAGTGGTAAATTGTACAGCATATGAAGCGTTCCAAAAATCGATTTTGACCAGATACTGGTCTAAAGGTATTAAAGAAAGTGTCCGCAAGGAAGCGCCAATTTCAGAGCCATTCACATTCCGTAGTGGAACACTGAGAAGATATTTCCAGAACTATTAGAAAGAAGCTGGATGCAAGTTGACGTAACACGAATTCCGAAAGGTTCAAAAATGGCTGTAAGCACTATGGGACTTAACAGCTATGTCATCAGTCCCCTAGAACTTAGAACTACTTAAACCTAACTAACCTAAGGACAGCACACAACACCCAGTCATCACGAGGCAGAGAAAATCCCTGACCCCGTCAGGAATCGAACCCGGGAACCCGGGCGTCGGAAGCGAGAACGCTACCGCACGACCACGAGCTGCGGACAATTTGGAAAGGAAAGCTGCGTGTTGACGTACACGAAAAGTTGCTGATTGGGCCAGAAGAAAACCCTTAAAGATCCCCGTCCACACTCGATTCTGTCGACCTAATTCAGGAAGAAGTGCAGACACGAAATAATAGCTACAAGTCTCACCTAAATATGAAAAAAAGACAAGTAAATGGAAATGACAAGACTGCACACTATCAGAATTTTAATTGGCCCTTGCACGGAGGTAGCAGCGAAGGGAGAAATAGGCACACAGTTTTAAAACAAATGGCAGTGTTAACTCGTTCCATGGAAACAATTTCGGGCGTTCAGATAAATGTGATCGAAGATATCACCTGCTTTATCCATATGATAACAGTAACCAAAATAGCAATAATGAAGGAATAAATACACCAATTCAACCCGTAAATGAAGCATGGAGATACCAGCCACCAATAATTAAGGATGTGACGACAGATGAAGTACATTCAGATGCTCAGGAACCGTTAAACCAGAGGCTCCTGAGTTTTTGTTCAAAATTACAGCTGACATTCGAGACCAGGGCCACAGTAGTCAAATTGATTACTTCCGATTCGAAAATGGAATGGATGTTAAAGTGATCTAGTGCAAGATGTGAATAAGTGTGGGAGAAAATACCAGAAAGTACCTTTATCTGCAGTACAAGTAACCATAGCTACTATAGCCATAGAGACTACTCTCAACTAAGGTGCTTCTGTGAATGTTCTCTTTTGGCCTCTGTTTAATCAGCTGGCGTCTCAAACAATTTGCCCCTGTTTCCTGTTCAAACCTGTCAGAGTTGCGGGAACTCATTTGAAGAATGTAAGGATTCTGACCCAGTTATGTATGAATTGTAGGAGTGGAACGATAAACTGTTCACTCTTCATAGTGAAAGATTTGTGGCCAACCTGTATGCTCGGCTTGGCGTTTTTCCACAAGACACACGTCATTACTGACTTCTCGACAGCCACTCTCAAGAACTGAGGAGCTACAATGGCAATTCCAATTATACAGGAAGAGGGAAACCATGGCAGATGATGTCAGAATAAGCTAATGAACATTGTTATGCAAAGGAGAACTAAAATTCTGTCCCTACCACTTTTCATTGTAAATCCAATGGAGTCCTCCAAAATCATTAAACAGAAAGTCTGTGAGCCCGAACATTTAAATGAATCTGAAAAGAAACAGCTGACATCTTGTGGCGCTATTAAGAAGTATTCGAGGAAAAGCCAGGAACTACCTTTGGCTATAAATACAAGATGGAGGCGCTCCCACATGAAGTGTTTTCCCAGTATTTTTGTAAAGGGACGTGGTCCCAGAATAAAGCTGTCGAAAAGGAAATGAAACAGAGCTTGGGTGGCGTGTACAGGTACAGCTGCCCATGCAGCTTCAACATGATACCACAGTTCATCAAGAGTAGTGACCGACGTATTGTGACGAGCCAGTTGCTCGGCCACCATTGACCAGACGTTTTCAATTGGTGAGAGATCTGGATAATGTGCTGACGAAGGCAGCAGTCGAACATTTTCTGTATCCAGAAAGGCCCGTACAGGACCTACAACATGCCGTTGTGCATTATCCTGCTAAAATGTAGGGTTTCGCAGGGATCGAAGGATGGGTAGAGCCACATCTGAAATGTAACGCCCACTGTTCAAAGTGCCGTCAATGCGAACAAGAGGTGACCGAGATGGGTAACCAGTGGCACCTCATACCATCACGTAGGGTGAAACGCCAGTATGGCGATGACGAATACACGCTTCCAATGTGCGTTCACCGCGATGTCGTCAAACGCGGATGCGACCATCATGATGCTGTAAACAGAACCTGGATTAGTCCGAAAAAATGACGTTTTGCCATTCGCGCACCCAGGTTAGTCGTTGAGTACTCCATCGCCGGCACTCCTGTCTGTGATGCATCGTCAAGGGTAACTGCAGCCATGGTCTGTGAGCTGCTGCAAACATCGTCAAACTGTTCGTGCAGATGTTTGTTGTCTTTCAAACGTCCCCATTTGATGACTCAGGAATCTAGACGTTGCTGCATGATCCGTTACAGCCATGCGGACAAGATGCCTGTCATCTCGACTGCTAGTGATACGAGGCCGTTGGGACCCAGCACAGCATTCCGTATTACCCTCCTGAACCCACCGATTCCATATTCTACTAACAGTCATTGGATCTCGACCAACATGAGCAGCAATGTTGCGATACGATAAACCGCAATCGCTATAGGATACATTCGGACCTTTATCAAAGTCAGAAATGTGATGGTACGCATTTCTCCTCCTTACAAGAAGCACCACAACAATGTTTCACCAGGCAAAGCCGGTCAGTTGCTGTTTGTGTATGAGAAATCGGTTGGAAACTTTCCTCATGTCAGCACGTATTAGGTGTCGCCACCGGCGCCAACCTTGTGTGAATGCTCTGAAAAGCTAATCATTTGCATATCACAGCCTCTTCTTCCTGTCGGTTAAATTTCACGTCCGTAGCACGTCATCTTCGCGGTGTAGCAATTTTAATAGCCAGTAGTGTAGGGACACAAGTTTCAAACTACAGAAAAGAGGCATAAGAATAACAACCAAAAATAGTAGTCGCAGTCATTACCAAGATCTGTTCAAAACTCAGGTGATTTTAACTGCACCATGTGAATTCATTTACCAGCATTTTATATCAAGAAATAAAACTGTACACTAAATTACCAAGAGAGATTAAAGAAACTGGAAAAATAGATTTATTTAAAAAGGCAGCTGGAAAGTACCTGTTATGCAATACATTTTATACATTGAAGGATTACTTAGATAAAAGAGAGTAGGAGTTTGGTAAAAAGTGTCATACACATAAATAATAATAATAATAATAATAATAATAATAATAAAACTTCCAACATTCCACATAACATCTTCACACTATGTTTGTTTTCCTTCTTTTCTCCTTTTCTATAAATACTTACCCCCAAGCTATGGATAGTAAAATATTAACACCTCATCCTCTTTTGGAGCTCAACATTTCACTCATTACAGATGAATGCTGACACAGTTTTTCAGGATAGCAAATGGGAAGTTGTGGTACAAAAAAAATGGCCCAGAGATCACCAGTGTATGTGTGTGTGTGTTTGTGTAACTGCAGTGAAGAGCTACAGAACAATGTGTGTACAGTGTGTGCAATGACTGATAGTGAGATATGAGTGCACAGTGTGGCATTACATTCTTAAATGAAACAAAAAACTAGTACTGTATACCAGGAATAAATCCAATGATTATCTCTAATTTGATGTCTGTAAATGTATGTGTATATGAATGAGCTTATTTTAAATTGGTTTAAGCTTGTAAAACCTTTGATATGTCCTATATCCTTGTGAAAAGAGATACAGATGAATAAAGCTACTACTACTACTTCAATATAGCTTTGGATTAGCTGACCTATGGTCGCTGACCACCCTTAGAATGCCACTCAATGTCCCAGTTGACACTGTCTCTACACCACGTATGTGCTTATTGTCTGTGGTGTGGTGTCAATGGAAGACGACTTACAGTAGCTCGAGATCTCAATTCAGTTTCCAGTAATATCTTCTTGGCAGTTTGTGATGACACCCCTGCCCAGGTTTTCAGCAATTGTTACCTGTCTATTAGAACCAACTGAACAAGCCTATGCACTTCTCTTGGTGTAGTGCAACTGGAACGACCCGTGCCTACTGTAATCACCACGCATTTATGCTGAGTTCATTCCGTCATCATACGTTCAGCATAACTGATCTAAAGCCCACTATCGGCGTGAGCTGTTTACATGCCGTCATCAAAATGATTCGATCTTTCCCGCCGGCAGCGGTGGCTGAGCGGTTCTTGGCTCTTCAGTCTGGACTGTTACGATCGCAGGTTCGAATCCTGCCTCGGGCATGGATGTGTGTGATGTCCTTAGGTTGGTTAGGTTTAAGTAGTTCTAAGTACTAGGGGACTGATGACCTCCGATGTTAACTCCCATAACGCTCAGAGCCATTTGAACCATTTTTTCCATCTTTCCCACAGTCCGAAATACACTCCTGGAAATTGAAATAAGAACACCGTGAATTCATTGTTCCAGGAAGGGGAACTTTATTGACACATTCCTGGGGTCAGATACATCACATGATCACACTGACAGAACCACAGGCACATAGACACAGGCAACAGAGCATGCACAATGTCGGCACTAGTACAGTGTATATCCACCTTTCGCAGAAATGCAGGCTGCTATTCTCCCATGGGGACGATCGTAGACATGCTGGATGTAGTCCTGTGGAACGGCTTGCCATGCCATCTCCACCTGGCGCCTCAGTTAGACCAGTGTTCGTGCTGGACGTGCAGACCGCGTGAGACGACGCTTCATCCAGTCCCAAACATGCTCAATGGGGGAGAGATCTGGAGACCTTGCTGGCCAGGGTAGTTGACTTACACCTTCTAGAGCACATTGGGTGGCACGGGAAACATGCGGACGTGCATTGTCCTGTTAGAACAGCAAGCTCCCCTGCCGGTCTAGGAATGGTAGAACGATGGGTTCGATGACGGTTTGGATGTACCGTGCACTATTCAGTGTCCCCTCGACGATCACCAGAGGTGTACGGCCAGTGTAGGAGATCGCTCCCCACACCATGATGCCAGGTGTTGGCCCTGTGTGCCTCGGTCGTATGCAGTCCTGATTGTGGCGCTCACCTGCACGGCGCCAAACACGCATACGACCATCATTGGCACCAGGGCAGAAGCGACTCTCATCGCTGAAGACGACACGTCTCCATTCGTCCCTCCATTCACGCCTGTCGCGACACCACTGGAGGCGGGCTGCACGATGTTGGGGCGTGACCGGAAGACGGCCTAACGGTGTGCGGGACCGTAGCCCAGCTTCATGGAGACGGTTGCGAATGGTCCTCACCGATACCCCAAGAGCAACAGTGTCCCTAATTTGCTGGGAAGTGGCGGTGCGGTCCCCTACGGCACTGCGTAGGATCCTACGGTTTTGGCGTGCATCTGTGCGGCCCTGCGGTCCGGTCCCAGGTCAACGGGCACATGCACCTTCCGTCGACCACTGGCGACAACATCGATGTACTGTGGAGACCTCACGCCCCACGTGTTGAGCAATTCGGCGGTACGTCCACCCGGCCTCCCGCATGCCCACTATACGCCCTCGCTCAAAGTCCGTCAACTGCACATACGGTTCACGTCCACGCTGTCGCGGCATGCTACCAGTGTTAAAGACTGCGATGGAGCTCCGTATGCCACGGCAAACTGGCTGACACTGACGGCTTCGGTGCACAAATGCTGCGCAGCTAGCGCCATTCGACGGCCAACATCACGGTTCCTGGTGTGTCCGCTGTGCCGTGCGTGTGATCATTGCTTGTACAGCCCTCTCGCAGTGTCCTGAGCAAGTATGGTGGGTCTGACACACCGGTGTCAATGTGTTCTTTTTTCCATTTCCAGGAGTGTATATTGTGTAACGTCATTTGCTAAATGTTTCGAAAGAGATACACGTAAGATAAAGAAGGAAGCGATCCGGTGCAGCAAAATTCCTGTTAGATGAGAGAGACGTGACTGTCACATTGTTTTAACGTGGAAATAAGACAAAGTCTGTGCTGTGTCTTGGTGAAGAGAGGATACGAGCATGTTTATCGCTCCTCCTACTGTATCAATTTTGTTAACGATATTGGATTTCGGGTTAATATAAACAGCGTGGACTGAATTACAGTCCCTGTCTATTTTTTTAACAAACAGTTCATCTCACCGCATCGAAATATGAGTTTCTTTCATTAGGCGACTCGGTCAACGTTAAGGAACTTCTAAGGAAGCTGTATTTGAAACGACCATAGCAGCTGTAACTGGATTTTCTCTTTTGATGCTAGGCAGTTGTAAGGATGAGCATTATAGCAAAGGGCATTTGATTCTAAAGCATTACGTCAGGGTGAAAAACACTAAATAAATTACTTTTTCTCTCTTAACAACATGTGGGCAGGGTGGGTTCTTCCTTGGCTCGGGTATGAGGTAGAATCAAACAGTATTTTTACATAAGATAACTTTTATTGGAAGTTTTGTACAATGGTTTCATTACTGGATTGTTCTGGCTGTGAGAGCGGTAGCTGTGTCCTTTGCGAAGCCTTCTGCTGCAGCAGCGGCGGCATCTTATTACGGTTGGTGGTGTGTGTCTCGTGTCGCCGTCTCGCCCAGTTGACTGGAGATGCGCAGCGCGAGGTGGTCGGTGTAATTATTGAGAACGAAGTCGTGAATCAGATGGTGATACCTTGGATGTGGTGTCCCAGTGCTTCTCTTCTCTATGCGGCCAAGTCTGTCCGTGTTGTGCGTCGGCCAGCAGAGCGGCGCGGCGGGGGAAGGCCAGTGTCCCGGACTCTAACAACAGACTCCAGCTAGGCAGTGTTCGGCTGTCCAATCTTCATCCAGCTCACAGGTGACTGTTGATGTGAGGCCATCTCCTTCCCGTCCTTACGAGTCACCCGGGAACGTATTAGTCAGTCTTCAAATACCTTCTAATTTTTGTCTTCTGGCGGCGAGGCTGCCGCTTGCTATTCCATTACAGCATCGCACTTGGGGCTTATGTGTACGATGTAGTCTCTTCCTACATGACGGTGTTCATCACCGAAACTGAACTGAAAACTACTGTCGGGCCCACTGCGTCTCGCGTATTTACTCACTTCAGTTCACTGGAGGTGAACGACTTCTCGGTCATTGGTTCTTCTGTCATGTTGAAAAGCTTCTCGAAGAATCTTCTTAACGTCAGTCATTGGCTCTTGGAATGTAGGCGAGGGCCTTTGATCACATGTGACAATTGAGAAACACGTGAGCCGGTCAGGCGATGCCCTGACGGCTGGATCGACAGCTTCCGCTTATGTGGGGAGGGCGATGGCTTCTCCTCAACGTGCTGACTTCTAAGCGCCGGCTGTTGTCACTGCTTCTCTGTCCGCTGCCTGCCAGTGTGTCATTCTTCTAAACTAAACTAAGTTTTTAATTTACTTTCTAATTTCTAATTTCTATTTCACATTGATTTCACAGACTTATTTACCTATGTTAAGTACCATTCAACACAGCATAGAGAAGAGGTAAAATTTCCCACTGCCAAGCAAATAAACATATATGCATGAACTTCCTAAGAATTTTACTTCAGATATGTTTGATTGTGTCTTTGCTGCTCTAATCGATAGATTGCCCTTATCTTTCCTAAAGGTATGTAGTAGCTCCGATTAGAAAAAGAGTATAAATTCTTCGAGCTTTCTACAAAACTTCCGTATTTTCGAGAAATTCTAATGTTACTGCGTCATAATTTGATACACTTTATAAGTCTGTTGAAATATATGTTTTATATTCTAATAACATTATCACCAACAACAGAACCAGACAGTACAGCTGACGTTATTAGTGTGAAACGGATAACCCATACAGCTGGGCACTGAACACCTGTCACATTTTTCTGTCTTTAGACGATTAATCTACTCAATCGTCTTGACTTTTGTCCTCTTCTCCTCAGATACTAGTTATTTCCAATTGCTATTCTTCCATGCAAGACTTCCTTGACTTACGGAACACATGGTAAACTTGTGGAACATCATAAGTGCATCAAAGGTTTTCGGATAAATTATCTGACAAAATATTTGGTTTGTTGCTACATTTGGCTTCCACTGTTTTATTTGGAAGGGGCTACCAGGTAAATACTGTAAGAGAATAAATTGTTCGAATAAGAGAGAAATACCGCTAGATCTCATGGCTCCCAGCATTGAAACGAATACAGAATAATTTTTTATGTATCTCCAAATTTGATACAGTTAAAACAATGTTTTACTGCAAAATGGTAAACCTACAAGATCGTATCGGGGCGATTACTATTTTTAAAATCGATGTTTTTGGAAAGTTTGCAACTGTATCGACAATGATTTAAACAATGGCAACGGCACCAGTTACGTATTTTTAATGCTTAGCACGACACGTTTCGAGAATTTATTCTAATTGCCAATTGCATTTGTTTACGTAACTACTTTTCTGATATTGGCATGTGTGATTTTTCTGCCTGTCTACGACTGTATATCGTGTCTGTGCAGAATATTACAAACACGTTAACCATCACTCACACTGTTGATCTTTGAAATGAAAACATTCAGCAGAGATATTACGACAGTATGGTTTGACAAAGAGTTTGGATACACTCACAACGCAGTTTTCATTGTTTAAATAACCTTATTTTATGCTATCGAAGTAACAAACATGTGCATACACCAGTCGCCAGGACCCAAATCTTAGGTAGTGCAACACTGAGAGTGGAACTGGTCACCCACAGCAACGAAATCGAGTAAGACACCTATAAAAGTTGAGTGTGTTTACAAGGTAGGTATCGGGAGATATACGATCAAACAGTTGTTGATGTAAATTCAAATGAACTTCTCAGTTTTTCTTCAATATTCTCTAAGTTTGTTATTCAAGAGCGTCATCATCACCATCATCAAAGCATTTGATAGCATACCGTAAATAAAAATCGCCCTTCATAATAGACAAATCAAAGTTCTTTCTTTTTAGGTTAAATGCTACACATATTGAAGTTAAAATCTTCTGAGCTGTTTGGCCAGGACATATTTCTTCACACAATCGACGTTTCCCCCTCTCTGCTGAGACTTCTTCAGGAACTTGGGGTATCCATATTCCTTTTCTGTAGCACTTATCAATTCGTGTTTTATAATGCTTGGGTGCTTTTTTTAACGAGACTTTACTTAAATTCATTTGTATTAAGTGAAGAATATAACACACAGAAATGTTAAATACTGAAATAGCAACAGAAAAAAGTAAATTTTACCTTAGTTTCTGTGGAGTAAAGTAACAGTGATAATCTAGCGAGTGAGCCAGGATAGGAATGGACGGTTGTTGTTTGTAAGCCTGTAAGTATATTGCTGCCCACTGCCTACATCGACATCGTGCCCCGTCTGCTAACGTGATGTGTCTTTTGAAAGTAGAAATACGGCTATAAAGCAGCGTGAAGAGGTATGAGCGGGCCTTTTGGCGGCCAGTTCGCCATAAACAGCAAAATAGCTACCAAACGGTCGCGTTCATGATAAAGGAAGTCATATTGAGAAATCGGATGCAGGTGCTCCGTCTAGAATAAATTACATGAACCAATGTAAAAATGTTATTAACTTTCGAATACATGTGTCTAGGAGATTAATAACTACCCACCACAGGACGATTTTTGAGATACCAAAGCACTCGTGGTCTTCCTGTTTTAGTGTGAAGGATCAGTGCAGGAGAAAGTGCACATCAATTAACAATGTTGCACGAGAGGCTGAATATTCGCATCGTCATCAGGGAGTCTACATTCATAAGAATCACGTCAGCTAGGTGCGCTCTCGCGAAGAGCAACTGTCTGTTACGCAACTGCTGTGAATGGCGCAAATCAAGAAGATTGTTATCTTCCAAAACTGTATCGACAATTAAGGTTCGGATACCCTTAGACCGTGAACAGTGCAGCCCATATACTCTGTATGTTTATCTGGACTTAATAATCACATCGTTATACGGGAGCTTCATGTGAATAAATTCCCAGTGCGCCGTTTACCCATCTTTGTAAACGTAAATTAATTACGATTGCCCATTGTGTTGACTGAACAGGAACACGTGGCTGAGTATACTGTGACATATCAGATATCGTAAGAATTACAAACACTAGTCAACAGCAATCGTAGCATGTGTTCGCTTATGACCTCTCATATTTCCATCTGTCAGCGTACATTTTGCGCCAAAACCTACATAATACATGCTTGTAAACAGCTACTTTGAACTTCGTAACAAAGACAGAAGGAACCTGAAAATCAGTGCACATCAGGGAATGATCCCGCCATCAAAGCGCTCTTTTGTTAAGTAAATTTGCCGTGTTCTTGTCCGCGCCTCGTGCGTTGGATAATAGAGGCAGAGTGTGCTCACGTGTTACTCTGTCTTCTTTGTCGCATGAATCATGTTTTACTCCAGAGAAATTTTCATTATGCATAACAAAGTCGCTTCTTCTCTCGCTCCTAAGCAAGTCTACTGTGACGGAATGACGCTAGCAAATTAATGTGAGGAGGGTGGTATATTTTGCGATGAAGCCGCGTGATACGTTACGCTCACTGAGTACACGCTGTCTCCTCCTATCCATCCTCGCTTTGAACGAGGAGCAGCAAGCAGAGCGATAAAACTCCCTTGGGACGTGGTCTTTGCGACACTCGCCACTGGGGACGGAAGGGCTGGGCAGTTCCCTAGGGAAACGCCACGGCTGAAGACGGCAGATAGGGCCCGTACAGCGGCCTGTATAGTGCCCCTGTTGATCGTTATCCCGTAACTGCGCCTGCCCTGATAAGGGCTGAAATGTAATCGTATGCCGCCATCTTCCCTACATCCTCTAGACAGCGATGAAGAGTTTTCCAACGTCATGTCACAGCGTGAGGTAGTTTTACGGCACAGTTCCTTCCGCACTCATACAGAATATTGACTACCCGAAAGAACATTTACGAGTCTATACATCGTTCTCTAGTTCCAGATCACGCCTAGCTGTTTAAACGCTGTGTTTTTCATCATAAGTCGATCCTGCTTTTGCGTATGAATTACTAAGGCACCAAACTGCTGAGGTCATCGGTCCCTAGACACACATTAGCCACCCGGTGTGGCCATGCGGTTCTAGGCGCTTCAGTCTGGAACCGCGTGACCGCTACGGTCGTAGGTTCAAATCCTGCCTCGGGCATGGACGTGTGTGATGTCTTTAGGTTAGTTAGGTTTAAGTAGTTCTAAGTTCTAGGGGACTGATGACCACAGAAGTTAAGGCCCATAGTGCTCAGAGCCATGTCTTTAGGTTAGTTAGGTTTAAGTAGTTCTAAGTTCTAGGGGACTGATGACCACAGAAGTTAAGGCCCATAGTGCTCAGAGCCATTTGAACCAACTGAACTTACACATTACATAAACGTACTTAAACTAACTAATGCTAAGAACAACACACACACCCATGCCCGACCACGCCCGGGTTCCCTGTTTCGATTCCCGGCGGGGTCAGGTATTTTCTCTGCCTCGTGATAGCTGGGTGTTGTATGATGTCCTTAGGTTAGTTAAGTTTAAGTAGTTCTAAGTTCTAGGGGGACTGATGACCATAGATGTTAAGTCCCATAGTGCTCAGAGCCATTTTGAACCCATGCCCGAGAGAGGACTCGAACCTCCGGCGGGATGGGCCGCGCAATCCCAGCATGGCGTTTTAAACCGCGCGGCAACTCCGCGTGGCTCGATCCTGCCTGTTACAGGTGACCAATAACTGTGTAATGCCCCAAACGTAAATATAAGGGTAGACCTTGTAGCCAGCCTCTTGTGGCGTTGATGATGTCACGATACCAGCTCCCTGCATGATTCAATTATTTTTCGAACTCCGCTAAACCGTTTCAAGTACTGATTTTATCCACATCTACATCTACGTAGATACTCCGCAAGCCACAGTACGTTGCGTGGTGGAGGGTATCCTAAACCACTATTTGTCATTTCCCCTTCTATTCTATTCACAAATAGAGTGAGAGAATGACGACTGTCTGTACGCCTGCGTATGAGACCTAATTTCTCGTATCTTAACTTCGTGGTCGCTCGATGTATGTTTGCGGAAGTAGAATCGTTCGGCAGTCAGTTTCAAATGTCGATTCTCTAAATTTTCTCATCAGTCTTTCTCGAAGAGAACGTCGCCTTCCCTTCAGGCATCCAGGCTTTCCCATTTGCGTTCGCCAAGCATCTCCGTAACACTTACGTGCTGTCCGAAGCTACCGAATGCAAATCTAGCAGCCTGCCTCTGAATTGCTTCAATGTAGCCCCTCAGAAGTTTCTGTCAAAGGTGGAACCATGTTTCTTTTGTTTTGGACAGCTGCCATAGTGCAGTTCTTAAGATATTTTACGTATGAAACAGGAGTGTGTACGTCTGGATGAATTCGAGAAAATACAACTCTTGTCCACCCTATTCTGGAGTATTGCTGTGCGGTGTGGGATCCACATTAGATGTGACTGACGTATGACATCGATAAAGTACAAGGAAGGGCAGCGAAGTAGTGGAGATAGTGCCACAGACATAATACGAGAATTGGAGTGGCAATCATTAAAACAAAGGCGTTTTCCGTTACGACTGGATTTTCTCATGAAATTTCAATCACCAGTTTTCTCCTTCGATCGCGAGAACATTCTTTTGGCACCTACCCACATAGAGAGAAATGATCATCACGGTAAAATAAATCAGGGTTCGCACAGAAAAATCGAAGTGCTCGTTTTTCCCGCGCACCGTTCGAGAGTGGAACGGTAGAGAGACAGCTTGAAGGTGATTCATTGAAACCCTGCCAGGGACTTTATTTTGAACAGCAGAGTAATCATGTAGATGTAGATGTACGTATTGGAAGGTGTGTACGTTTATGTGTAAGCATGAATCACTCTCAGAGATAGCGATGTGCGGCACTAACATCATAATGAGATGCAAAAGAAAATTATAATGGGATTCAATGGAGCAGTAACGCTATCTGACTCGAACCAACGCCTCGAAAACAGATATGCAGAATAAACTTTCAAAGAACTGACCACTCGGCTAATAATCATCTTGCATATTTCACTACGGAATAGAATATTCGTGAAAGCAGTTTCAAATGGTTCAAATGCCTCTGAGCACTATGCGACTTAACTTATGAGGTCATCGGTCGCCTAGAACCTAGAACTAATTAAACCTAACTAACCTAAGGACACCACACACATCCATGCCCGAGGAAGGATTCGAACCTATGACTGTAGCGGTCGCTCGGCTCCAGATTGTAGCGCCTAGAACCGCACGGCCACCCCGGCCGGCGAAAGCAGCTTCATGTTTGTAGCTGTCAGCAATGTAGTGGTGGTATTTCCCCGAGTACGTATTCATCGATTCACCGTGAATGTTATACCTAAGCGGGTGGAGAGAGCTCCCGCATTCCTCGTACATAAAATGAACTCAGATTCGTACAAACATACAAACCGACGTCCTAATTTACATTCTAACACGTAAATACAGTTCTGAAAGAAACCGCAGATTAGTAGAAAATTTCAGAGCGATCGTAGAGAATCTCCATTCCGTTACCGAAAGTTGTATTCTGTGCTTGTACACGAAACTGAACACAGAGAAACGTCAGTTGAGTAACACGAACAATAAAATAGCAGAATATTTTATTTAGTGCCAAATTAAACTTATCTTTATATTTCTCCGCTGCTGTGACTGCCGTAAGCAAACATGTGTAGCATATGGAAATACAGCTCTTGGTAGACAAGAAAAAAATGCCAGGCAGAGGGCTACCAAAAGTGACCAGTCTGAATCTTGAAGGCTGAATGTCCGAATACAGTTACGCAGCTTGTCCGTAGCACACGAGATAACCCACTGTCTAAACGCAAGTCTGTCAACAGCTCGACAGAGCGGTGAAGCGTAGACTCCGCACTGTGGAGACGGAAACAGGACACTCAGTGGAGGCGTTGCTAATTCTGAACTCACGCAGTGCTTCCAACGTGGCCCGTGTGGCCGTATTTCATAACAGGTGAGATGCGGTGGCGTCTGGCAACCCCGAGAGTGGCTCAAATGGTTCAAATGACTCTGAGCACTATGTGATTTAACTTCAGAGGTCATCAGTCCCCTGGAACCTAGAACTGCTTAAACCTAATTAACCTAAGGACAACACACACATCCATGCCCGAGGCAGGATTTGAACCTCCGACCGTAGAAGTCGCGCGGTTCCAGACTGTAGCGCCTAGAACCGCTCGGCCACACCGGCCGGCCTACGAGAGTGGCTCTCACCTCATCCGTATTGGTGCCGCTGGTGATGCGACTATAATGTGCAGCACATTTACGGTGGTCGACCTGGGTGTGACATTGCTGACGACGACACCACGCTAACCAACCTCAAACAGTAGCACAGAATTCAGCTGAATAGAATAACTTAGAATTGTCTTACTGCTAATGTTATGCGTCGTACAAGTAATTCATCATAATAGTTCTCCAGTAGGTAAAACTTATCTCATAAAAACTGCATGCGCAGTCAAAAGGAGATCAAAAACCAAAAGCATCTCAATGTTCGAGGCACTGTACACAGGATGTAATGGCTAACCACCTTCGAACATGGAAGCAACTGGACGCTCTGCTGCCATGGCACGTCCGTGGCTAAGGACCAACGGCTTACCGATGCTTTCCGATGCAGCGGTGATGCTAAGAGCTTATGCACATATCACAATTGATATGTACTGAAGCTGGCTGGCTTAATATCTCATAAATAGTTGTAAAATAAGTGTTATAGATCTTCGAAAACTTATATTAGCTGGTGTGAAAATGAAAGAGTCTACAACAGCCCCTTTCAATGTTTCTGAGAACTGTTTTGCTTTGTGTTGGGTTTGTAGGACAATGCAGTAGAATAGTACTCTTGTATGAAAGTACCTCATAGTGATATAAAATCACTACAGGAGAAAATATACGTAGTAGAAGGGAAGAACTAATGTCATACTCTGAAACGTCCCCTTTGAAAAATTTATACACGACTGTGCTTAAAGTGACACACAATAGTTTTTAGCGCAACGCAATCTGACTTTCAATAATCCCTACAAGGGAATGGCCCTGACTAACATTAACCTATATGTTTCACAAATCACCTACCTCACAAAAATCTTCGTTGCTCGAACTACATTTCATAACTATTAAAGTACGATTCTTTGTTTCCAACAACCTTTTTCACAAACCAAAGTCCCTAACCGCTACTCATTATTCCTTACCTTATTACACATATACATATTTGTAGACACGTCTTCAATATTTCATCATAATAAATACATAGCATAATCAAATTCCTCATATAGCACCAGCTTATTGATCATAAACATACCACAACAGCCTAATAGACATCGTCATCATAACACCATAAAACCTCAGCCAAATCTCAAAATCGTTGTCATTCCTTCAATAATTTCAAAACCTAAAAAAAATTCTGTATTCATGTCAAAAGTGTCATCTACCTCTAACGTTCTTTAAAAATCATGATCCCATACCAAATACATCATTCAAAGCTCTCATAGTATCACAATGGTTCTGAAAAAATATGAACATTCACAAAGTACAGACAAAATACAATTTCGTAAGTGTGAAGTTATCCAACGGTGTAATTACGTAAACACCTGTCAGTGATGTAGTAAAATAAATGTTTGTGTCTCTCAGTTAAATAACTAGATAGCTGTGTAATTTATGTGTTAAAGAAATATGGTACCGATGTGTAAAGTTGTATAAGCAAATATCATATTAGCTAGGGCTCCTTGTGCTTGCCAAACACATGGTACACAAAGTAGGCATGTACCCCCCTGAGGATTAATGCAATTATATCCTCAGGTGTTACAGATTACAGCAATGGAATGAAATGTATCACGGAAAACCTTTGTATCATTGAACTTCAAATATCTTTACAAATAAGCGTTTTAAGTACAAAATTAATCACTCAAATACGCGTACTATAGCGCTAAACTGTGCGTCTTGTTGTAAGATAATCTCTGTGGACGTGTCGTATTTATCGTCCTCCGAAAGCTAAGTTCTGCAGAAGTCAATGTACTTACCTCATGACAAGTGAAATGCTTTGCGTATAGATATCGTAGTTACTACGCTTATTGCTGTGATGAAGTAAGTACTGTACTATAACGTATTGTTGTGTTACAGAAAAGGATGTCTCATTGTAGCTATACCACAAAGTTACTACTAAAACATGTTTTCCTATCCAGAAGAATTCAGAAAAACTGTGCAGGTATAAAACAGATACACCGCAAAAGCACAATGTAAATTGTGTCACACATTAGTAGCGTCGTGATAAAATCGTGTAGCTATCACATAAACTAACCACTGAGTCATCTGGTATCTCACAGAAAGTACTTTAAATCCAGAATTTATTTTCAAGTAAACCAAAATGTTGCATTAAAATCTCATTAGCAGTACTGGTATATGTTCTAAGTATGTAAGCCTTATAGTCGTTAGTAATCGTGCAACTATCAAGCAAAAACGTACACACACAATAACACTAACATCTGTTCACTATAACAATGCATTCGTAATTTCTGTTAAAATAAGTTCTCTTGGTTCTTGACTGGGTATTTAACTTCAAACATTGTTGCATGTTGACAGTTTCTCAGTGTGACAAATTGTACTAGCAGCGTGAAGTGAAAAATTTTATGGCAAAGACTAAGTTAAAAAGCAGATTATATTTCAATAAACGGTTTTACATGTGAAATGTGGTGTAAACCTTTACTCTTCCTAGTACGCAGAGTTTCAACTTCAACGCAATTATCATGTGGAATACGTCGGTAAAGAATATTGGATTTTTTCTCAAGGTTAGCGCCTATGTTATTTTTCTCTGAGCCAGCCGGCGCACGTGGCTGCCTGCGGTGCGTGTCATTGTCTGCTATCTCTTTGTTGGCGTGCGTCGGTATTGGGATTAGGAGACCTAACTTCTACAAATTCACTTTGCCGAGAGATCCCAGCTCTGTTTGAATCCCGCCAGTTTTGTCGTTACGATCATATCGTCTGTCGTCATGTCGGTAATTTCTGTAATTAATTTCTTGTCGGTCACGTGGTGGAGAATTTCTCCCTGAGTTATCGCGGCGCGGTGAACCTTTGCATCTGACATTATTCTGCCTCCCCTGATAATAATAGTTCTGGTTGCCATATTGTCTGTTTCTATGATTGTCTCTGTTATATTCATTACTACGGAAATGCTATGTTTCTCTGTAACTATTACCCTTCCAGTGGTTGTCATATGGGTGGTGTCTGTTTTGGTCACGGTTTGCGTTGTAAGAATAGCCTTGTCGTGTCCAGTTATTATTTCTGTCATCGCGGAATTGTGACGGATGTGACCTGTAATTGCAGTGTCCCTGTTTTCGCGTTCCGCGATTTTCAGTGACAATTTCCAAATCTTGTAACAGTCCCTGAAAAGCTTCAATGTCGTCTTTGCAACGTCCTGCCAAAATAATGTGTCGTAAATGTTCAGGTAATTTGATTAAGCAAATGCGGATGAGTTCTGAGGGGCTGTATGGGTTTGACAGGTACTGATTCTTCTGCAACATGTTTTCAAAATATTTCACAAGACTGGAAAATTCAGATTGTTCGAAATGTTTCATCATTATGATGCCATGTTTTACTCGGTCTTGTGTACCTTGAGACCAATATGCTGAGAGGAAGGCATGATAAAATTCTCCTTCACTGTGGCAATCGTGAATGATCGCATTCATCCTCCAGGTAGCCACACATAAATTCTAATCTGTGTTCTAATGACCAGTTGGGAGGAAAACAATGAGAGAATTGATGAAGCCACGCTTATGGATGAATGTCGTTGCCAGAATTCTTAAATGTTTTGAAGTTACATTAGTAATGAACAGCTTATAGTCAAAATCATCATGTCGGCGAGTCGCATGTCGGTCATTGCTACATCGTTTCGGCGGTTCCATCTCAAAATTCAGTGTACCTTGCCAATTTCTTTCATGATTTCCGAAATGCCCTGTGTTATTTTGTGGTTGTTCTGTATTGCTATGTCCCTCTTCCCGTACTGGGGCGCGAGTGTCCTCTGAAATATGTAATTCTTGTATTACTTGAGCCAACTGATCTTGTACTTCCCGCATTTCTCTTTTGTACTGTGTGTTGATTTGATTTTGATTCTGTTTGAATTTTCTAATTTGTTCATACTCTTCAGTGTCAGTGAAGGATTCAGGTTTTGTGTCATTCAAATCATCATCTACCTTTGTAGATAAGTTAATGAACTCATCTGAAAGTTCGGCTACTTTATCCGACAGTGAAATTATTTCCTCTGTGTGTCTTTTTGAACCAATTTTCAGTGTATCTACTGTGTCCTTTAAGTTCGCTTGAGTTTTTGCTAGTTGCGTAACCGAATCAGTAGGTGTAACTGAGTCAATTTTAGCTTTCAAGGTCTCATGATTTTCATGAACAATAGTTTGCAGTTCTTTTATGGCTGCTTCGTGATTCTGTAATGCATTTTCATGTCGCGAAAAAATAGGTTGGAAATGCTCACAAATTTGTGTTTTTACGTCATTACAGAGTTTTTGACATTTCGATTCGATGTTATGTAATTCATTAGTTAAATCTTCACGTGTTTGTTCAAGTGTGGTGTCTAACTTTTGAAGCTTATGTTCCATAGTGTCTAACTTTTGAAGATTTTGTTCCATTGTGTCTAACTGTTGCTGTGTTTGTCTCTGATTTTGTTTCATTTGCTGCATTAATTGCAACAATAATGTATTAGTGTCTGGAATCTGTTCCTCTATGCTTTTCGGCAATGCATTTGCACCGGCAACATTCACATTTTGACAAGCAGAAAATGTGTCTTGACTTATTTGAGAAAACGGTGAGGACGCAAAACCTGAATGTACAGTATTTCCTAGATTGTGTCCTGTCGTTTCGGATTCCTGACGCGAGCTGTTGCCGACGATCGATCGATAACGCTTCCCTGTTCACTAATTGTTCCACTGTCTACACCATTATTTGCAGCCCGCTCCATTTCCCTATGCGCTATTACCAAATTACTACTTTGAACATTAGTTAATTCATTACAGTTCTCAGTTTACTTTGGAGCCCAGTATTACGTTTTTCACACGCCATAATTGTCACAATATTTCACACGACAACACAGAAAAACACAATTTGAAGAGCAAAAATAAGAGAACACATTAACATAGCACTGAAAATAATATCTAGTTAATTGCAAGAGCAGCTGCGAAATACTTCGTGCAAAACTACATGCATGCCACAACTATTTTACTGTACAACAATGAAAGACTGCAAATACAAAGGAAATTCTCTCTATGATTACGCGCTAGCAATAAACAAAAGCTACACTAATTACACAAACTACAAGGAAAAAATCGGAAGATTCCAGTGAGGTATCCTTGGCTAAGGGTCGACATATGAAACGTCCCCTTAGAACGATTGTACACGACTGTGCTTAAACTGACACACAATAGTTTTTAGCGCAACGCAATCTGACTTTCAATAATCCCTACAAGCGAATGGCCCTAACTAACATTAACCTATATGTTTCACAAATCACTTACCAAAATCTTCGTTACTCGAACTACTGCAATACAGCGAGCGCCACTACTGCCAGCTAACTAAAAGATTCAAACTACGGAAGTCACTAACTACTGATAGGCACAGTTAGCAAATGAAAGATTTTAATAGAGAACAAACAATGTATTTACCTTTATAGTCATAATACATATATCAGTTCATGACACCAATTCTTACAAATTTCAAAACTCCTCCATCTCTCCCACGTCCACCACCGCTGGTGGCTCACCTCCAACTGCGCAACGCTACGCGCTGTTAGCATGCAGCTGCCGCTGCCCAACACTACAATGGCAGACAACAATGCAAACCAGCCACAGACTGCACACGGCACAGCCAGTGATTTTCATACAGAGCGCTACGTGGCGGCGGCGTTACCAATATAAGAACCTAAACAGCCTACTTACAACTGGCAATATCTGTCGTTAATCACCATTTTGTGTCTTTCAGTCCTCATTCAGGTTATTACCAGTTTCTAGCAAGTAGAGTGTAGATTTTGCACAGGGCATACCCTTTGGGTGTAGTCTCCTGCGGTGATATTATTTGCAGCCTCCCCCTAGTTTGATGGTTAGAAAGTAATTGAATGAATTCGATGTATTTTACAAGCAAGGTAAATTTATTAAAATACGGAGATAGTGTGTCAATATGCTGCTTGTGCACTGAAATCAAAATATGCTACATGTTTTCCACTAACATGGCTTGAGGATCCAACTCAAACTAAACATGTTATATAAAAAATTTTTGCAGAACTGGGGACTGGTGGAAGTTGTGAAGGGTGCTGGCCTCACTAGTGGGATGCAAGAAGAGTTCGCAATTTGCAGCATTGTTGCCACAGTTTTCCAAAGTAGTGCTTCGGGTCCTTTGATTTGGAGCCGAGTAGAAGGTCTCATCCAAAGGCTGCAGATTTCTGGACCTCCATTATAGTGTGACGATTTGTAGGACTCCCCTTGACAGGTCAGGGGTACAGTACACAAAGGAAGCAACTACTCGGGTAGCAGAGTACTGGTTGAGTGCACGTGAGGGCATTTTACGCTAGACGGTAGTTCGAGGTGCTCTGATGAACACTTACCAATCGATACACAGCAAAGGAAGCCAGACAGTGTTCAAACTGTCGAAGTATTCGTAACGAAGTTCCCGAAGTTACTGCCCTCTAGGAATGTTATCGGGCTCAAATTATTCTCGGGACCGAGAGCTGGCTGAAACCCGAAGTAAAAAGTTCTGAAACATTTAGCGAGTTATGGAAGCAATATCGGAGGGACAGACTGTTTGTTGCAGTTGAAATTAATAATCCCTCCATTGAGATCGAAGTAGAGTGTGACAGTAAATTTGGTCGCTTATAAGAGATCTAAGTAAAACCAAGTTAATTGTGTTTTTACCGACCACCTGAGACTACTGCGACAGTTCTTGAGTTATTCAGAGACTGTCTGTTTGGTCCCATAGGTACGTACCACAAATTTCCAAATTTTTCCTACAACGCCATCAACCTGTAATGTCGCACCGCTATGCGGAACATCGCTTCAGCTCCGCAGACGCACTGGCCGAAGCGAGCTGAACTTCAACTGGCATGCAGGTAGCAGGTTAGTTCCGAAAGTGCGCACAAGAGTGGTAGAGGCCACCACATATACAGACGTTTTGGTGCATCCGCCGTGCCGAATTCCTCAGCCAATCCGAGCCCACATAGCTAGGCCGTAGTGGTCATCCACCACGTGGACATAGTTGCAGCAAGAAGTTCAGTCTCTGCCAGGAGGAGCAGAAGTTCGCCAGCCCCACGCTGCCGGCCGGAATCGATGAGGTCCTCGTCACCAGGGACCACCGTGCATCTCGACCCAAGCAGGTACTCCTTGTCTTGCTCGTGAGGCGGGACTCCAATTTTCTGCCAACTGTGCATGTCTAAGAAGATAGTTTTCGTTTGAAAGAGAACTTTTCAGAGTTTTATTTTTGTTCTTTTCCAAGGAAATTTTAGTTGTCAAAGAAGTCGTTTCTTTATTTTTCGAGAAGGGCGTTTCTTATGTTTTGAACTGTTCACAAAAATTGTCGTCTTTAGATGATCTGGGCAGTTTGGTTTGAGAAATTTCCACAAAAAGAAGTGACATAAGCTGAGATGACAAGAGCGTGAGGGCCAGTAAGGGTTGCGATATCTGGAGGAAAGATGATCTGGAAACTGATCCCTTAAAATAGCCATTGATTTTTAAGATTTGTGTGCGGTTGCACAATCCTGTTAAAATCATACTCTTTTCATAGCCCATCTGCGACGTCGATGTTAGAGAAAATCTGCTAAGTAGTCCTAGGGACGTAAAGGCAGGCAACTAGCAACGAATGTGTGTCAAGTGGTTCTCTCCTGCAGGCGCCTATGGCTTCTCCGTAGGTTTTCTCCGTAAAGGCACATTTTTAAAATAATCAGTAAATGTGGGAAGATGCCAACGAGTGTTTTGCCGAACACGGGATCTTAGAAATACCCTCTGGTATTTTATTCATGCTCACGTCAATATCACATCCCTCTGTGATAACGTCACAGAAGAATGTGAAACAGAAGCACTGAAAAAGCACAAGCACTCTTTGCTGTCTCGGATAAAGATCAAATTTCGTCAAATGCTTATGAGTGATCGCTATGTTTCCACTCCTTCCCCTAGTGCAGTCGCACTGCAATACAAAGGAGTGAGATCAAGTTCAGTGGGGGCAATAACCGATGATGTCCATAGAGAAGGATTGAAGAGTCAGAGAGACGTCAGCGGTTTGCCAAGAACGACTACTGATCGAACTGAAAACTATCCTTTTCGACCGAAAAATGTGTGGAATATACATCCCAAGGGAAGAGGTAGTTTCGTTGACGCCCTTAATGCCATCCCCAGAGGCCTTCTCGTTTCAATTGTGGTCAGTGGTCCGTCTAAAATGTTTTTCTTGGTCACTCTCAAGAAAAACTGGGCGTCGCTGTGCTGAACTCCATAGCAGAGACGGCAAAAGAAGGGGTGAAATGCGGGTAAGAGGGGCTGTGATGACCTTCCCATCGTGTCACCCGTCCACGCTGTCATTGGACAGAACTGTGGTGCAGTTTGGTGCCAATCAGAAGTCATTAACACACGTTACACCTCACATGAACTTCGGAGCTCTGGCCTGTCTTACCTCTAAGTCGACACCTCGCTGTTTTAAATGAATTTGACCCCGGGGATAAAGTTTCAGGGCAGCAATTTTTTGCATCATTACAGATGAACGTTGTAGGCACCTTTGGGCCAAATTTAGAACTTCCGCTTTGCTCTGAGTCGGTTATGGATTTCCAAAAATTGGACGATTAATTCTGTTGCCCAATGTAATTTATAGAGAACTGATTCAACATACACTTCTAAAACCACATACGTCCAGTACTTGTCAGTATAGCCACTGACGTTCTGGCCAGAGCCACAGTCACCATGAGTAATGACTTCATCCGATTTCAGTGACGAGCTTTTTACAAATTTTGTATGAGGTCCATGTTTCTCACTCATTTATTTTTTTTCTGCAAGATTTCATGCACACGACACGATTCAAAGGGACATCTGAGATATCTAGCGTCATTAGCAGGATCACACTAGCTGTTCTTACATCGTTCTGCTTTATTACTGCGCAGTGATAGATTATTGTCTTTCCTTTGCTGCACTTAGGCTCATTGAGCTTAACACAACATGACAGAAAATTGTTTGCAAACCATAACAAATATCTGCGCAGATATTCTGTAAATATTTCCTCCCACTATTTTTCAGGAATATTGTCATTACACTTAAAGCTACAGTAGTGGTTTCAGAGCATTATATGTCTAAGTCTGCGTTTATATCTACATCTATACTCCCCAAGCCACTGCGTAGTGTGTGGCGGAGAGTATGTTGTATATCGCTATCAGTTCCCCCTTTATCTGTTCCAGCTGGGAATGGTTCACGGTAAGCCTACATGTGGGCTCGAATCTCTCGAAATTTTATCTTCATGGTCCTCTCACGAGATACACATACGAGGTACCAATGGATTGCTTAACTTTTCTAGGAATGTACGCTCTTGGAACTTTAACAGAAAATCACACCGTGATGCAGAACGCCTCTCTTGCAGCGTCTGCCACTGGAATTGATCATCTGCGTAATGCTTTCGTGTTTACTAAATTCACATGTAACAAAAGCAACTACTCTTCTTTTCATCTTCTCTATTTCTTCCATTAATCCTATTTGGTACTGAACACGTACTGACGAGCAGTATTAAAGTATTGATCGAATGAGGGGTTTAGGAGCTATCTCCTTTGTTGACGAACTTCATTTCCTGAGGGTTCCTCCACTTATATATTTATTTATCGTATGGCGTCTACAGACATAACCAATTTCCTACGTTTTCTGATATAAAGTGTGTGATTCATGTTTCTGGACACTTAAACAATGCTGTATCAATTTGTCGAAGTTCCGCCATACATAAAGTTAGCCGGGTATATATAGTTATTTTTAGAAGTGAGCTGTTTATGTAACGAAAATTAGTCTTCCTAAAAACTTCACAACAAAATATAAAATAAACCTTGTTCTCACTTTTATTTTATAAAAACATATTGATGTCTCTTATGAGAAATCTGAGTTATATTTGTTTAATTTACCAAGCAATGTTATGCTGATTTTACGATGTGGCTCAGCGTCTGTAACTTCGGAAAACAGTAAATTTATGTTTTAACTTGCGTAAATAACTTTTATTTGTATAAAATTTTCAAAGTATTTTTGTCTGTGAAAGACAAAACTAGTTTTGGTTTGTATTAAACGTTAAAGGACAGAGATTACTCAGCACCAATTTGAATAAATGAATGAATATTCTGGAGACTTCTATAACATCTTAGGACCGACGCTCTGTAATTCTGGTGACAAAGTGGGAACTACTTTTCGACTCCGCTGAAGCACAATTCACGAGACTCTTAGCTATAAATGATGAAAACAAAGAGCTACTATGCACAGAATTTTGTTAAGCGAATGACGTTTTATTTGTTTTCGAGATTGCTTGTTTTTGTTTACTGAGCTGAAGAAGTGCCGATGAAAAGTGGATCTACAGAAATTAATGATACATCAATCACCGCCGAAATATAACCTAGAACAAAACTTTATTTTAATTAAGGAAATAACTGCACAGGAACCCTGGATGTTGACGCCAGCTACCACATAAGAACATTCAGCTTTCTTATAATGTTCTCCTCTTAAAACATTTATATAATTATTGAATTAGAGTGTTGCTCACTTCTTTTCAATGAATTTCGAACTTCTAACTTATACCTTTAAAAACTGAAGGGAATGTTTATTAGCGCCACATGCGCATTGAGGATTTACAGCCTTTTAGCTATTAAAGAGTGTAGCTTTCATTGTGGCCTGCCCCGTTTTGATTCTGTTCAGGTGGCTACCTAATTTCCAAGGTAAATGCATTCCCGGAAGTGGTTTGATTGTATCTGTGTAGGCCACGTAGTTGTGTTTCTTAAAGGATGCCCATTCTGATCTCCATTTTTCTTCAAAACTATAAGTGGGTGGAATGCGGTCCCAGATAGGATTCCTAGATTACGGGGTTAGGCACTCAGTGTGTTATTAACTGGCAGATATTAGGAGACTGAGATATGATTGATCTTGTCTCACTCTTGAGTCATCTCTAATTTTGGCCTCTAGTAAGAACAGGTCAGGTAGCCCTGGAAGAGGCGTGGATTTGAGTGTCACAGATAACAGCCGCATTGTATCACTAAGGGTAGATCTATCTTTATAACATGACGGCATCTACTCTATACAGGAGAGCAATATGTAGCAACGTTATACACCTGTGCTTGTGCCACTATGCTTCGTGTCTTTGCGTGTGCAAGCACCCTGCTTTCAGCACTGGTTCTAATTAAGCTGTTTCTAGTTTTCAATTTTTGTTATGGTTTCGAGATGCATTTCAAAGATGAGGGAGAGATTCGGGTATACTCCAAGATATTATGGAAACTGACCATATTTTAGTTTTTTCCTGGAAAAGAATACGTTTTGTTCGCTGCTTGCCATGTGACTGCTCAGATGGAAACAGCACACTGAGGTTTCGGGCATACGTTCGGGCATAGCGACCAATCCTCGTGTTTGTTGCTTGTGATACTTAAATCCTTGTTAAGTATTCGGTATTCTTACTCGTAGTCCTTCGACTTTACGGTTATCGTCCTGTCATCAGAATAACCAAACTTAAAGCAGTTTCTGTCTGAGAAGCCACGTGTACTGTATGGAGATTCAAGAAGTGTGGACCTGGTACCGATTCCAGCGCTAATCCGTTCTTCATGGTGGAGTACCTACTAGTGAAATTTTTGACTGTGCCTTAAAACTAGCGGCTTCTCTGGTGCGCACCAGAAAAATTGTCATTTTTGATAGTTGCAATAATTTTCTTCAGTTTGAGAATTAATACCATCCAGCCATGCGGTTCCATAGGCTGCTGTTAAGACAATAAATGTCACAGAAAGTTTCACTCCTTTCTGTGCACCGGTTTCATCATACGAGGTTAGGGCTACAACTTTCTAGCTACATCCTGTACGCAGCTCTGCCGGGTAGGAAAGGACAGAATCATCAATACTTTGATAAATTCTGTTATAAACTAGCCCTGATCCCTATCAGTGATGCATGGTGATATATTGCTGGTTTTTCTCGGCGTTTCCTTGGTTTACAAGGGAAAACTTTGTGGATATTCTCAACTCGCAGGGCCAGTGTTCAAAATATTTGTGTTGACTTGTAGTCAGCACGTGCTCTCCGGTGTTTAATGAACTCTTGGTAATTTACCATCATTTCCAGCGGGATTTCTGACTTTAATTGTCTTTATAGCCTTTTATAGTTCTGTGCCTGTGACTGCTACTGCTATCTTCCTTGGTCTGAGTATTCAGTACGCTTCTCTGTCACTTTACCTCACCTTTGAACTTGCGATTCAGGGAAGTTCTTCTGTTCGTTCTCAGAGATGGAGAAATTTGAGTTTTCTGCTTGTAAACTCGGTTTGCAGCTTCCAGTTTGTGTATTACCGACCACGCTATCCAGTTACTGTGGCTGAAGTATAAATTTTTTGTTAGGTCTCCTCATCTTCCTTTACGTCCTTTGTAAATTGATAACTGTATTTATTTTTTCCCAGCTTATCGTCATCCGTCTTACAATGTTTATTGTACAGTTCTTCAGTGATGTGGTTCCAGCAAGGAATATATTTCTTTGTGAACTCCCGAGTAATGTTGCGTTTATCCGCTGGGATGACTATATCCTTCAATTGGAAGTGATTTTTTTTTTTTTTTGCTGTTTGGGGTGATCCATTGCATGTGAGTCAATTCCTAGTTTGCTTCCCTGAAATTCCATATTGGTTACTTACCTGTTACCAGAAGCAGTAGTAATTCTCTGTTAAGTATTATTGGTCTGTATTATGTCTTTGGGAAGCTCGGCATAGCTGTCCTACATTGCAAAGGAGTGCCAAAGTTGTTTGTCGTTTCTTTGATAATATCTGTATTTGTTTTAGTTTCATATTTTGCAGATCCGAATGTTTTCAATCATTTGGCATCGGAAGCTAAGCACAGTTCGTTCTGGGCCAAGCAGTTTGCGAGCATTTCACTCGTTTCATCATTAATGTTATATCCTCTGCCAGCGACTACTGAACGCACCAACGTGTACACTTTAGCAGTTTACGGAGGTAACTTGTAGATACACATTATTGACAACTCCTGTACCGTTTTCGTTTGTTACAGTTTCCATTTAATGTTGTCTAGTAGAGCAAATAACTACATATTTCTTAAAGACGTCTCGCAGGCACACTATGGAGCCACTGACATGTGAAATAAGTGTCCAAGGAATATAAAAGCAACAGAAATCACTCAACAGAGGAAAGTCCACTGGACCTGACGGGATACCAATTCGATTCTACACAGAGTACGTGAAAGAACTTGCACCCCCTCTAACAGCCGTGTACCGCAAGTCTCTAGAACAACGGAAGGATCCAAATGATTGGAAAAGAGAACAGGTAGTTCCAGCTTTCAATAAGGGTCGTCGAGCAGATACGCAAAACTATAGGCCTATGTCTCTGACATCGGTCTGTTGTAGAATTTTAGAACATGTTTTTTGCTCGCGTATCATGTCATTTCTGGAAACCCAGAACCTACTCTGTAGGAATCAACATGGATTCCGGAAACAGCGATTGTGAGAGACCCAACTCGCTTTATTTGTTCATGAGACCCAGAAAATATTAGATAGAGGCTCCCAGGTAGATGCCATTTTCCAGATTTCCGGAAGACGTTCGATATAGCTACGCACTGTCGCCTGATAAACAAAGTAAGAGCCTACGGAATATCAGACCAGCTGTGTGGCTGGATTTAAGTGTTTTTAGCAAACAGAACACAGCATGTGGTTCTCAATGGAGAGACGTCTACAGACATTAAAGTAACCTCTGGCGTGCCAGAGGGGAGTGTTATAGGACCATTCTTTTCACAATATATATAAATGACCTAGTAGATAGTGTAGGAAGTTCCACGCGGCTTTTCGCGGATGATGCTGTAGTATGCAGAGAAGTTGCAGCAATAGAAAACTGCAGCGAAATGCAGGAAGATCTGCAGCGGATAGGCACTTGGTCCAGGGAGTGGCAACTGACCCTTAACATAGACAAATGTAATGTATTGCCAATACATAGAAAGAAGGATCCTTTATCGTATGGTTATATGATAGCAGAATAAATACTGATAGCAGGTACTTCTGTAAAATATCTGGGAGTATGCGTACGGAAGGACTTGAAATGGAATGATCATATAAACTTAATTGTTGGTAAGGCGAGTGCCAGGTTGAGATTCATTGAGAGAGTCCTTAGAAAATGTAGTCCATCAACAAAGGAGGTGGCTTACAAAACACTCGTTCGACCTATACTTGAGTATTGCTCACCAGTGTGGGATCTGTACCAGGTCGGGTTGACAGTGGAGATAGAGTAGATTCAACGAAGAGCGGCGCTTTTCGTCACTGGGTTATTTAAGAGTGATAGCGTTACGGAGATGTTTAGCAAATTCAAGTGGCAGACTCTGCATCGCGGTGTAGCTTGCTGTCCAGGTTTCGAGAGGGTTCGTTTCTGGATGAGGTATCGAATACATTGTTTCCCCTACTTATACCTCCTGAGGAGGTCACGAATTTAAAATTAGATAGATTCGAGTGTGCACGGAGGCTTTCCGGCAGTCGTTCTTCCCGCGAGCCATACGCGACTGGAACAGGAAAGGGAGGTAATGACAGTGGCACGTAAAGTGCCCTCCGCCACGCACTGTTGGGTGGCTTGCGGAGTATAAATGTAGATGTAGATGTAGGTGTTATGCAGAGTGTTATTCTTGGCCGTTAATTTTTGGTCGAACTTCAATTTGTTTTTTATTTTCTAAATGTGTTTCTGGCAGCACTATAATGTCTATAGAGTAATCCACCATTAACCTACTAATCTGGACACGTTTGGCTCTACCTCTGTTTAGCTGCAGTGTGCGAAAAACAGACAACGTATTAGTTCAGAGCTCATTAACAGCGGAGCTGTTTGTTTTCTAATGGTAACTCTGCAGCTTTCGACCACGAGATAAGCAATATCTATTGTGGTCGCCATTGGTGTGCCGTTCTGATTCCACTGACCGTTTGTCGGGACGTCCCTTCTTGGAAGCTGACTACGCTACACAGCCCCATTCTCCTAGTGAATCTCATTTTGGCATCTGGCTTTCCTGCTATTCATTTTATGTGGTCGTCCAGCGTCAGATAGCTCCGTACACATACTCCTAAACATTTTATGGAAGTAACTGTTTCCAGTGATTGTTCTGCAGTCATACAAAAGTGGGTCTTTCTGTTTAACTACATGCAATACGCTACATTTATGATGGGGTTTAACTGTCAGTCCTTTCACCAAGAGTCGATCCTTCGTGAGTCTTCCTGCAGTTCGCTACAATTTTTTAGCGTTTCCACTTCTCTGTATAAAACAGTATGACCCGCGAAAAGCCTTGTGGAACTTCCTGAGTCCTCTACTTTGTCATTTACGCAAATTGTGAAAGCAATTTACCTATAACACTCCCGTAGGGTACGTCCGAAGTTACTTTTACTTATGAATCCTTCTCCATTGAGAATGGTATGCTGCATTCTGTGTTACAGAAACTTCAGTCCAGTTACGTATTTTTTACTACGGAATCGTACTGAACGCCTTACGGATGTCAAGGAACACGACATTTACCTTGGCGCTGGACAGTTGGTAGCTCTTTCCACTTTGCTTTTCTGTCTATACCAGTTTCGCAAGCAGTTTCGTACTCTGCTGCCCTTTCGATGACCTATGTTACCGAAATTCAGTTCGCGCGCGCGAGCGCATGTGTGTGTTTGTGTGTGTGTGTGTGTGTGTGTGTGTGTGTGTGTGTGTGTGTGTGTGTTTTACTTGACGTGACTATTATCCAGTGATGAAAGACTCGGATAATATGAAATGAAGCCAATGAAAAGGAATTAAGTAGGCTTTGGCTCTACCTGAAATTTCCTTTAAATGTGTTGACAGCAGAAAGAAATAAAGGCAGCTGAAATTTGAGTTATCCGCTACGTTACTCGGGAGACAATCACTTCATTGAGTGTGCTGATCAGATCATGAAAGGAAAGAACACTTGTACTTGTCAGTGTAATAGAGGATTGAAGGATTGATACCTGTTTCACACTTAGCATAAAGGCGTACCACCTCAATACACGCAAGAAAATTGCACCGCGAAATTGGCAGCATTGCAGAGCTAGCAAAGGCACTACATTTCGTGCGTGGCGTCAAGTGCGGTAAGAAGTATTTAAATATCGGCGGTTGTAGAGTAAGGCGCTCTTGGCTCAGTGGCACAGCAGGCGGTCTGGTACGCAACTGGCTGGCGACAATGTACCTTGTTCGTATTTGTGGATGCGCACTTACTCGTCATCACCGATTTCATCCACAATCGTGACATATGCAGGGCTTGGCCGAAATAAGTGACAGAAGCTGAAGCTCCAGGCGGTCAAACGTTTGGAAAAAATAACATTCTTGGCGCCGGTGGGGTATGGCATGTGCCCTTTACGTTAATGTAACTCACTGGCAGCGCTTGGCGCAGCGGGAAGCGTACAGAACGGCAATCTGACGGTCATGGTTCCGCGGTCTTCTGTGGTCACAATTGTTTTTATTTTCAGTTTCTACTCTACTTACACTGAAAATAAACCGAAATAATGCTCAATATATTGTATTTACTAATATTTTCATAAAAGGGACGAAAAGGAACAGAAAAGTAAAATTTGGTGACTGTGTATTCAACATTACTTCGTCTAAATCTAGAAAACTTACAACAACCTTATACAATTTTTTTTTTTGACTAGTATATGTGGTGTCACCGCCAGACACCACACTTGCTAGGTGGTAGCCTTTAAATCGGCCGCGGTCCGTTAGTATACGTCGGATCCGCGTGTCGCCACTATCAATGATTGCAGACCGAGCGCCGCCACACGGCCGGTCTAGTCTAGAGAGAATCCCTAGCATTCGTCCCAGTTGTACAGCCGACTTTGGTAGCAATGGCTCACTATCTACATGCAGAGACGACAGTTTAGCATCACCTTCAGCTACGTCATTTTCTACAACCTAGCAAGGCGCCATATTCAGTTACTATGTCTTCTGAACAGATAATATTGTGCCTCATGTACCGTCAAGAGCGACGTTCATCATTAATGGATTAAAGTTAAGTATCAAACTAAATACGTGGGCTTGCTGAATTCTAATTCCTTGTCATGTTCCAGACCTCACGCCAGTATAGTTCTTCCCTCCTCACGCCAGCCTGCGTGAGCTAAAACGAGTGCATTTGGGCCTCCCCTAGTAATACGGTGTTGGCTCTTCTGCCAACACAACAGTATAATGATGCATTATATGTAAACAAATATCTTCAGTTAAGTGACTCACGGGGAGGACAAACAAGTCCACGACGATATTCATCAAGATAAGAGTCCCCCAAAATGTACTCACTAGTGTTACCCTGCATGTCTTTTCCTTCTTCGTTGTCAAGTGAAGAATTTGTTCATAGAGCTCAAAAACAGGTCTTATCGAGAGAGAAAAATAAATGACATCCCGAGAAGACCACATGAGAAACATTTCGTTGCCAGTATTTTGTGAAACGGTTGTTATACGTGGTTTGCTGGAACAGTGTGAGTGTTAGAAAACATTTTATTAATGTGAACCATGTTTGTTTATCTACAGTCATTTTGAAACTACCATGTACCGTTACAAATGCGGCACTTATAACATGTGCTAGATGTCAGAAAACTACTGCTTCTCCTGTTTTTCCGATGAATATTACCTCAGCACATGTAAATCTTCAACTGCAAAATAATAAAAGTACTGGTACATAAATTTCATAACGAAATTCTCGTTCACGCCTTACAATCTGTTCCTGGAAGTTTATTTGAAGTTCTAAATGTTCGTTGACCTTTCCTTTTTAAGCATTTTTATTAATACATACAATACATGGGGCAATATTTCCATTTATCTGCAGGGTAAGTAGCATGAAAGTGGAAACTAAAAAAATATTTTTGCATGGGAAATGACCCTCTTTCTGCACTCCTTTCGCTACTCCACCCGATGCCAGGAAACTACGTTAACCTAAATGGCTCATGCCGCGCTCGCCCCGTGCCAAAAAATGTTTTTTCTAAACGCTCGGCTAGCTGGAGCTCCAACTTTAGTCACTTATTTCTAGCCAAGACTTGCATATACCGCAAATAGGATGAAATCGGTGATGCCGAATAGGTGTGGTTCCCTTGTTGGCGCAGTTTCTTTTGTGTTACTCGGTTAATTTGTTTAATCAGTAGAGATCTTGAAATTAATAGAAGTAACAGTTCACAGGTCTTATTAATATATTTTCACCCCTGAACAGGACACAGCATGTGGCTTCTTTACCTCTTAATATCCTATGCAAAGGCTTTCAGCTTCATTGTCTGTCGGTAGTCGGGAGTCTCCAAGGTGGGCAATAAATCTTTTCTAACACCTCCACCCGCGCAGCTTGTGTGACGTTCCGAAAGTCATTCCAGTTTTCTTGCATGATCTGTTTCATTTTGCCCATATCTTTTTAATGTGGTTTAGGTCTGTTGCAGAAGTAGCCTAATCGTGAAGAGAAACTTCATTCCGTTCTGCAAACAATTCCTGTACCGACGGATGTACAGGAGACAAGTACTGCTGGAAACATATTACTGCAACAAGATATGATAGTCGCGCCATAATATTACTCATAAGATGGGTATACTGGGCAGCACCATCTATCTTGTGAAACATTCCAAGTCCGCGAGAACACATTCAGACCGATAGTGTCACAGACACGTGGAAACTGCGAGATGACTCGTGGATGTACCTGTGGTCGAAATGGGTACCTTACGGGCTGTGAGTCACACTGGACTATCATTTCCTGCAGGCAGTACCTATTCGTCGGATAATATCAGATACCACCAATCACGACTGACACTGTTCTCCGCAAACGCTAATTCACAGTCCATTTCCGTCGCCGGCCGCGGTGGTCTCGCGGTTCTAGGCCCGCAGTCCGGAACCGCACGACTGCTACGGTTGCAGGTTCGAATCCTGCCTCGGGCATGGATGTGTGTGATGTCCTTAGGTTAGTTAGGTTTAAGTAGTTCTAAGTTCTAGGGGACTGATGACCACAGCTGTTAAGTCCCATAGTGCTCAGAGCCATTTTTCCATTCCCGTCACGCAGCCTCTCCTTGATGGCCGCAAGTTTTTTGAGTAGTCCGGCCTTCCAAAGTCGGCGCCGAATCGCATCCAGCGATCCGGGAAACGCAATAGTTTGTTTCAACTGTACCACGCTTAACAAAGGATTTTGCCGTCACGTGTCGACAAGTTTATCATCTTGAACAGTTATTGTTACACGCCAAATGCTACTTCCCACACAACTACGTGACTCTCCTGTGTCTCGACAGCGTTCTGTGTACCATCGCGCAGTGCGTTCAGGAGCACCATACCGTGCCTCAGCCTCCGACGCCGTAAAATTCCCTTCTTCCATTAGAGCAAGGACGCGTTCACCAATGAACTTCCTGCGTCACACCTTATTTCTAAGTTCATGGTACACAAAACAGAAATTGACATCAGTCATAGGTATACGGATAACAAAATAAAAATAAGAAACATTTATGTAACGTTTCCATGTGAGTTTTCTCACAGCATTCCTGAGGAGCGTCAAATACGTGGTGGAACGTCACCTTGCATTCATGCAACCTTGATTCTAACGTGGCATGTCATCGATGAGATCATCAACGCAGCCTTGATTCATACAGTCCCACTCTTCAATTGTGTTTCTGTGTTAGACGCGCAGAGTACGCCTTCGTTTTGACGCACAAAAACAGCACCTTTATACCGGTACCACACATGTTCGATTGAATTCATGTGTCAGGGAACAGGCAGGTTACATTATTTTGGTGATCCTAGCATTCTGAAGAAACGTGTTGACGAAAATAACAAGATGAACGCACAAGCTATTATCAATCAAAATGACACTATCAATACATTGTTGGCGACACCGTCCCATTACTGGTTGCAGGAGACTGTCTCTCTGCCTTAGAGCAGTCAGATTTCCCACAACAACCGCAAGAGGAGTACAATGCTACAAGTTGGACGACACTTCACCGCCAGCCTGTTGCACATGTAGGACACGGCGTTGGAGGCGTTACACATTACCGACTTATTTTCAAACACGTTGTCTGCGATTATCAGGGCGCAAACAGATCTGAGTTTCGTCCGTAAAAAAGACACCACACCAATCCTGGCGATTCAATTCCGCACGATTTCTCGCCGATCTGTAATCTTGATGTATGACGTGGTGCTCGCCACGGCCGTCGGGGAAGGATATTCGCATCATTTGTCCTATCCTAACAGGCCGATGCACTACCTGGCATCCTGTAGCTTCCTAGAATACCGAATTCAGTTCTGGGGCACTTACATGCGATTTCTTCGATTCGGAAGTTGAAGACATCCGTCGTCATGTGCACCTGTCAAACGTGGACAGAGTATGCCGTGCAAATCCTCGACATTACCTGTCAACAGGAACCCATTCCACGTCCGCGCCACAACCCTTTGGCTCTGACGCACCATTCGAGTAACTTGTCTGGTTTCTACGCCTTCTGACGGTAATGAGACGATGCAGATCCGATCACTACTCGCGACTGCTCTTCATAGCATGATGGATGTACCTAACGGGACCCAACTGCTGCTTTACTTTCAACTAAAATGCTACAGCCCATCCGAGGGCAGCGTTCGTATCGCAGGCAGCGCTCAATGTCACTTCGTGTATGTTTACAAACAACGTCAGTGTTGTTCAAAAGATGTGTGTTTGAATTTATAAGGGACCAAACTTCTGAGGTCATTGGTCCATAGACTTACACACTACTTAAACTAACTTAATCTAACTAGAAGAACAATACACACAGCCATGTCCGAGGGAGGAGGGGCCGCGCGATCCGTGACAACGCCCCTCTAACCGCGCCGCCACTCCGAGCGGCAACATCAGTGTTGGCTTTCCAATGCCTACACACCTGCACGACATATACAAAACTTTTGATGACGTGTGTATTCAGTCGATACGCACTATATATATATATATATATATATATATATATATATATATATATATAATGTCAACAAATCCATTTGCAGAAAATATTTTTTGTCTTATTGTATCTCATCTGGAATACTTAAAAATCAGCTTCCTATTATAGTCGATACGCACTATATCAGAAAATATTTTTTGTCTTATTGTATCATATCTGGAATACTTAAAAATCAGCTTCCTATTATTTTTGAAGTAATGTTTCGTCGTCTGAGAAATATGGTATTTTGAATTTGATTCACGTCACTGCTGTGCAGGACATTTCCGCCTGCCTGCTTTTGTGCTGTGAGTTGTAGAAAGGAAATTCAATAGATACTGCATTCGTAATGTTAAGTTTATGCACGTGCTGTGTTTTAAGTATTATCAAAATAAATATAAAGGCTAACATTTTTCCGTCGTGTAAAGGTTCCGGGGGTTGATTGCTAGGAGGATAAGAAAAAAAAGGTTTATGAACGTATATCCGGAAATGTATGGTTTCCATGCTAGACACCATTTACTCAATCATACTTTGTCACACAGACTGCAGTGTAATAAGCGCAGTACCGTGCAACCAGTTACGGTATGCGTTGAAAACCGTCTTCTTGTGTCTTAACACATACGTGTACGCGCCGTAGCATGCTCTCACACGTGAACATCAGCCAGGCTACACAGGTACAAAGGCAGCGTGAATACGTTGCTCCTGTGTCTCCACATCTGGAATGGACTATGCTACACGACACTTTTGAGATGGCTTGTAGTCAGCTACTGATTACCATTTCTTAACAAATGTTTCGTAGGCGTTACTGATATTTTGGCAGGTGTTTGTAAGAACAGACCGTCGGAAGGTGTATAATACGTTGCTTTACGTAACTACGAGTAACAGAAGAAAATTTCCCAACTCGATTTTCCTAATAAGATTATGTAAATGACGACAGATAGCCATTATTTTTTTCGAAGCCCTTCCAAGATGTTACTTCAAGGAATTGTGCCCAAAGTGTTCTTTGTGTTCGGAAAAGCACTTCGCTTAAGAGCTCGAGATCGGCTTCCCATAGCGACACGGCGGCAGGCAGGCAGCTTTACCCGCAGGGCGGCTTAGACGAGGTGCCCGCAGCCTGAGGCTAATGCCACCTAACATGCAAACTAGGCGCAGGTGGCGCCTCTGAACGCGTTTCCATTCGCAAATCCCCTGCACACCGCTCCTCTCACATCCCAGCGGGCAACATTTTCTCGGAAAGAGGACCGCAGGCGCAAAGCGCGGTCAAAGGAAACTTTTTGGTGTTGGGAAGGGTAACGTCAATTTGGAGTAAGACAGTAACATTTACTTAACGGTTTCGGACGCGTAACATACATAATTAGGACCTTATTTACTTGTCTGTAACTAACCTTTGTGCCACATGTTAAGAAACAGCGGAAATACAGAGGACGCAATCTGAAAGAATTACATTTGAATTAACTTAACTGACAGCAGCATGAAACAAGTACGTTTCTAATAACGAAACTGACAATAGCCTGCATCCCATCTATTAGAACAGGAATGGCATGCGAACGTGTATTTTATATCGTCGCTTAAGCGCTTTGCCCTATGCTGACGTTTTCTGACTGCGGAAATGTAGATTGTTAGTAACTTTAAACCAACACAAACTGCATGAATTTACGTAACACAAACAATAAATCTGATGCAACGTTATTGATTTGAAATTGCACCTGGTAATAAAATAAAACTTGATCAAGTTGAAAATAACAAAATGTTTCAAATGGCTCTGAGAACTATTGGACTTCACTTTTGAGGTCATCAGTCCCCTAGAATGTAGAACTACTTAAACCCAACTAACCCAAGGACATCACACACATCATACCAGAGGCAGGATTTGAACCTGCGACCGTAGCGGTGTCGAGGTTCCAGACTGTGGCGCCTAGAACCACTCGGCCACCCTGGTCGGCTGAAAATAACAGTCCCTGTGCTTAATGAATTCTATCCCAGGAATAATTAAATTTCTTACCTTTATCTGTGCAACGATAACGCTCTTCTCACCTCTCTCTGCAAGTACTTTAAATTGTATAGCTAGCAGACAGCTGTTGTGCAAGGCTGTTGTTTGGCATACATTTTTATGAAATCGAATATGACTCCTCCCCCTATGAACCATGGACCTTGCCGTTGGTGGGGAGGCTTCCGTGCCTCAGCAATACAGATAGCCGTACCGTAGGTGCAACCACAACGGAGGGGTATCTGTTGAGAGTCCAGACAAACGTGTGGTTCCTGAAGAGGGGCAGCAGCCTTTTCAGTAGTTGCAGGGGCAACAGTCTGGATGATTGACTGATCTGGCCTTGTAACAATAACCAAAACGGCCTTGCTCTGCTGGTACTGCGAACGGCTGAAAGCAAGGGGAAACTACAACCGTAATTTTTCCCGAGGGCATGCAGCTTTACTGTATGATTAAATGATGATGGCGTCTTCTTGGGTAAAATATTCCGGAGGTAAAATAGTCCCCCATTCGGATCTCCGGGCGGGGACTACTCAAGAGGACGTCGTTATCAGGAAAAAGAAAACTGGCGTTCTACGGATCGGAGCGTGGAATGTCAGATCCCTTAATCGGGCAGATAGGTTAGAAAATTTAAAAAGGGAAATGGATAGGTTAAAGTTAGATACAGTGGGAATTAATGAAGTTCGGTGGCAGGAGGAACAAGACTTCTGGTGAGGTGACTACAGGGTTATAAACACAAAATCAAATAGGGGTAATGCAGGAGTAGGTTTAATAATGAATAGGAAAATAGGAATGCGGGTAAGCTACTACAAACAGCATAGTGAACGCATTATTGTGTCCAAGATAGATACGAAGCCCACACCTACTACAGTAGTACAAGTTTATATGCCAACTAGCTCTGCAGATAACGAAGAAATTGAAGAAATGTATGATCAAATAAAAGAAATTATTCAGATAGTGAAGGGAGATGAAAATTTAATAGTCATGGGTGACTGGAATTCCGTAGTAGGAAGAGGGAGAGAAGGAAACGTAGTAGGTGAATATGGACTGGGGCAAAGAAAAGAAAGAGGAATACGACTGGTAGAATTTTGCACAGAGCACAACTTAATCATAGGTAACACTTGGTTCAAGAATCATAAAAGAAGGCTGTATACATGGAAGAACCCTGGAGATACTAAAAGGTTTCAGATAGATTATGTAATGGTAAGAAAGAGATTTAGGAACCAGGTTTTAAATTGTAAGACATTACCAGGGGCAGATGTGGACTCTGACCACAATCTATTGGTTATGACCTGTAGATTAAAACTGAAGAAACTGCAAAAAGGTGGGAATTTAAGGAGATGGGACCTGGATAAACTTAAAGAACCAGAGGTTGTACAGAGTTTCAGGGAGAGAATAAGGGAACAATTGACAGGAGTGTGGGAAAGAAATACAGTAGAAGAAGAATGGGTAGCTTTGAGGGATGAAGTAGTGAAGGCAACAGATGATCAAGTAGGTAAAAAGACGAGGGCTAGTAGAAATCCTTGGGTAACAGAAGAAATATTGAATTTAACTGATGAAAGTAGAAAATATAAAAATGCAGTAAATGAAGCAGGCTAAAAGGAATACAGACGTCTCAAAAATGAGATCGACAGGAAGTGCAAAATGGCTAATCAGGGATGGCCAGAGGACCAATGTAAGGATGTTGAGGCTTATCTCACCAGGGGTATGATAGATACTTCCTACAGGAAAATTAAAGAGACCTTTGGAGATAAGAGAACAACTTGTATGAACATCAAGAGCTCAGATGCAAACCCAGTTCTAAGCAAAGAATGGAAAGCAGAAAGGTAGGAGTATATAGAGGGTCTATACAAGGGCGATGTACTTGAGGACAATATTATGGAAATGGAAGAGGATGTAGATGAAGACGAAATGGGAGATACGATACTGCGTGAAGAGTTTGCAAGAGCACTGAAAGACCTGAGTAGGAACAAGGCCGCCGGAGTAGACAACATTGCATTGGAACTACTGACGACCTTGGGAGGGTCAGTCCTGCAAAACTCTACCATCTGGTGAGCAAGATGTATGACACAGGCGAAATACCCTTAGACTTCAAGAAGAATATAATAATTCCAATCCCAAAGAAAGCAGGTGTTGACAGATGTGAAAATTACTGAACAATCAGTTTAATAAGTCACAACTGCAAAATACTAACACGAATTATTCACAGACGAATGGAAAAACTAGTAGAAGCCGACCTCGGGGAAGATCAGTTTGGATTCCGTAGAAATGTTGGAACACGTGAGGCAATTCTGACCCTTCGACTTATCTTAGAATCTAGATTAAGGAAGGGCAAACCTACGTTTCTAGCATTTGTAGACGCAGAGAAAGCGTTTGACAATGTTGACTGGAATACTCTCTTTCAAATTCTGAAGGTGGCAGGGGTAAAATATAGGGAGCGAAAGGCTATTTACAGTTTGTACAGAAACCAGATGGCAGTGATAAGAGTCGAGGGACATTAAATGGAAGCTGTGGTTGGGAAGGGAGTAAGACAGGGTTGTTTCCTCTCCCCGATGTTATTCAATCTGTATGAGCAAGCAGTAAAGGAAACAAAAGAAAAATTTGGAGTAGGTATTAAAATCCATGGAGAAGAAATAAAAACTTTGAGGTTCCCTGATGACATCGTAATTCTGTCAGAGACAGCAAAGGCCTTGGAAGAGCAGTTGAACGGAAAGGATAGTGT
The DNA here is from genome assembly GCF_023897955.1 of Schistocerca gregaria. Taxonomy (NCBI): domain Eukaryota; kingdom Metazoa; phylum Arthropoda; class Insecta; order Orthoptera; family Acrididae; genus Schistocerca; species Schistocerca gregaria. The sequence continues at coordinate 369,476,498 of NC_064921.1, read as the reverse complement.
CTTGAAAGGAGGATATAAGATGAACATCAACAAAAGCAAAGCGAGAATAATGGAATGTAGTCCAATTATGTCGGGTGATGTTGAGGGAATTAGATTAGGAAATGAGACACTTACAGCAGTAAAGGAATTTTGCTATTTGGGGAGCAAAATAACTGATGATGGTCGAAGTAGAGAGGATATAAAATGTAGGCTGGCAATGGCAAGGAAAGCGTTTCTGAAGAAGAGAAATTTGTTAACATCAAGTATTGATTTAAGTGTGAGGAAGTCATTTCTGAAAGTAATTGTATGGAGTGTAGCCATGTATGGAAATGAAACATGGACGATAAATAGTTTGGACAAGAAGAAAATAGAAGCTTTCGAAATGTGGTGCTACAGAAGAATGCTGAAGATTAGATGGGTAGATCACATAACTAATGAGGAAATATTGAATAGGATTGGGGAGAAGAGAAGTTTGTGGCACCACTTGACCAGAAGAAGGGATCGGTTGGTAGCACATGTTCTGAGGCATCAAGGGATCATCAATTTAGTATTGGAGGGCAGCGTGGAGTGTAAAAATCGTAGAGGGAGACCAAGAGATGAATACACTAAGCAGATTCAGAAGGATGTAGGTTGCAGTGGGTTCTGTGAGATGAAGAAGCTTGCACAGGACAGAGTAGCATGGAGAGGTGCATCAAACCAGTCTCAGGACTGTAGACCACAACAACAACAACGAATATGACTCAGACAATATCTTCGTGAGAAAAATAGTTGATTAAAAACGACGTGGATCTGGGAACTGGTATTGTCTTGTGGTAAGTAACAATATGGCACTAACATGAAAACTTATATTTTGACTAATCGAAAATTAATAATGCTCGTAGTTAAAACAGACAATAAAATGATTCTACACTAACAAAACCATTGGATGTGAGTGCTATACATTGCCTCAATCATCACCTATAAATACGAACATTGCATTAGTAACAAGACTACTTCCTTAAGTATTAGCAGTGTGGTATCATGCAAATAAAAAATTATGACTGCCCGTAGCGAGTAAGTATGTATGCAGCACATCTAAGATACAACACGTCGCTACACTTGAGTCCTCCATATATCTCACCATCAAGAATCACTCTCTACATCTTTTTTAACCCTGCTATTCTAACACATTACCCAGTACACCTAGATCCAGCGATTGCTGTTGAGCAGTGACGCTACTATTCAATCGATAATACAGTTTTAAGGTCTGTACGTGCCTTTCAGTTTTTATATTAAGTCTACCGTGAATTCTTGTACGTCTGTAGAAAGCAGGTTGTCTTCGTCTTACAGTCAAATAAGCCACGCCCAGTTCACTAACATATATCTAAATATATACTGAAGTGACAAAACTCATGGGATAGCGGTATGGATATATACTGATGGCGCTAATATCACATACGGCACATTAGCGGAGCTGTCATTCGTACCCCGGTAATTTATGTGAAAAGCTCTCCAACGTGATTATGGCCCCCCGACGGGAATTAACAGACTTTCAACACGGAATATTAGTAGGAATTAGACACATGGGACATTCGATTTGGGAAATTGTTAGATCAATATTCGGAAATCCCACAGGGTTAAGAGTGAGCCTTGAATATAAAATTTCAGCCATTATCTCTCGCCACGGACAACGCAGTGGAAGTCGGCGTTCACTTAACAACTGAGAGCAGCATCATTGCGTCAGCGCTAAAAGACAAGCAACAGTGGGTGGCATAACAGCAGAAATCAATGTGGGACGTACGGCGAACGTATCAGTTAGGTCAGTGCGGAAAATATTGGTCTTAATGGGCTATGGCAGCAGTCGACGGAAGATAACAGCATGACATCGCCTGTCGCATCTCTCTTGGGCTGGTGACCATATTGGTTGGACTGCATAGGACTGGAAAAGCGTGGCCTGGCTAGATGAGTCCCGATTTCAGTTTGCGAAAGCTGATGGTAAGATTCGAATGTCGCGCAGATCCCACGAAGCCGTGGACCTAAGTTGACAATAAAGCAGTGTGTAAGCTGGTGCTAGGTCCATGATGGTGTGGGCAGAGTTAACATTGAATAGACTGAGTCGTCTAGTGAAACTAAACCGATGATTGACTGTTAATGGTTATGTTCGGCTACTTGGAGACGATCTGTAGCGATTCATCGACTCCATGTAACCGAACAACGATGGTATTTTTGTCGATGACAGTGTACCATAACACCGGACAAAATTGTTTGCGATTGGCTCGAAGAACATTCTGGGCAATTATTTGATTTGGCCACATATCAAACATTTATGCGACATAAACGAGAATTATGTTCGTCCTCAAAATCTTGCACTGACAGTAATTTCGCAATTAAGGACGTCTGTAGAGGCATCATGGCTCAGTATTTCTGCAGGAGCTTGCAACGGCTTGTTGAGTCCTGGACATGTCGAGACACTGCACTGCGCCGGGCAAAAGGGGTCCAGCACGATATCAGGAAATATCCCATGACTTCTGTCATCCCAGCAGACCGGCCACGCAAAGAGTCAAACTTATATGGCATCTCATCTTTAATGTGACATTCCATTGCTATGGCCATCAACATACTTTGACAGGAAATTTTAAATAACTTTTTATACTATCACTTAAAATGAAATCATTTTGCTTTCTCTTTTGCGCCTACTTTGGAGGCGTCTAATTTTACAGCTTCACCAAATGCATCAATGACGCCTACCGTGTTACCGTGCGTATTTTCAACTGATAAGCGGGACTATCATGCGGTAATCTGAATATAAGTGTTTGAGAGAAAGGTCATAAACCATTAACCGACGATAACAGAGTGAAGAGCAACTTGCACACTTTCATTCCTTGAAAATTTTCTTTGTTGACGATGCACTCTACGAGTACTTGCTAGTGAGCTTGCATAAAAGTGGTAGTTAACATACGAACATTGAACACATAAACAAAAAGTAAAATCCCAATGTTTAAGGACGTTGCCATTCCGCTGCGTTTTCAGAGGTCTTACACTGTGTGTGCTTCTTTGCGTTGGTAACCTTATACGTAACAAATGGTCCCAAGTTAACTAGCCAAAAAAAAAAAAATACCTTTATCTTCCTTGTATCTGATAACATTAGGTGTTCATTGCTCTTTGTCTTTCCGCCCTAAGGTGGCTAAGTTCGCCCTCCTTTTTATTATTTAGTCGCTGGTGCAACGTTTTATGGTAGACTACCTCAGACTGTGAGAGATTAACTTCCCATCGTTTTACTGTGTGTTCGATAACCATGTGATGATAAAATCCTGTCACTTATTTTTGCTGTAGCGAACAATTTCGTTCACCTTCTTTATGTGTATTAAATTTTATTAACAACTTTATGTTTTAACCTGTTATGTATTTGTCTAATCAGTTTATCACCTGTCTTTTTACTGCTAGATGCTCTTTATGAAGCATTTTATGTAAGACTTTCTCAGACCATGACAAGATATTAAACTATCGTTTTATTACACATTTTACCATCAGGTGAGTGTTACACAGTCACTGATTTTTCCTATGGCAAACTACTTCTCTTCACTTTTTAAATACCTGTAACTTTATATTTTAGGCTATTATATATTTTTACTTCGTGCATCAATTGCCATTTTGTAGTTCCTAGTAGCTCCTTTTGCGGAAGATGACCTTAGGTTCATGATGCCACATTATAAACTAATTAACGCTTCGTTGTATATTTTTTTTTTTGTTAATAGTCATTCCTTGCTGCAACGAACAACTCTTGTCAGTTTTCCTAAGTTTAGCTTTATGTTTATTATTTGCTACGCAAAATGTTTATGTTTATGTGCCATCTCGCAAAGTCATGTATTATAATAACTCTACAGACTATTAGAAAGTAAGTAAAATGAATGGAATTGGCAGTTTGTGGTTATTTGTTGAATTTCGTTCTGAAGTGTTGTTGCACTGTTACGACTGACTGATGTGGATGCATTTCAAGCATAAGATACAATTTCGGGGCGTCTGCTGCAATCTTGCGTAACTACTTGCTGTTGCACTGTCGTGTGAGAAAACTGAAGAGCGGATGCTACAATTCAAAAACTCTTGAGTCGTCCTATATGAGTGTTACGTTTTGTGACGATACGTCAACTAATGCAACTAGAGAAGTTATGAATGCACTTGAATTATTTGTGATAATGTATACGCGGATAAGAAGTCTATGGGTCATGTTATTAATGATGCAGCTCTGCCAGAATTTTATCTCTCATTTTATATCCAAAATTTAATAATTATTTCCTTTGTCCTTTCCCTGGTTTTCACCCCATTCTGCAGATGCATTTGATGCTTTGGCAGACTGTTCGAGTTGGAGAGCGTTACGTCTCTGGCACATTCAGCGATCTAAATGCACACTGATTTAAACTGCTGTACCTTTGCTGCAACTGTATCCCGCTTGAATACAAATGACGGTTTGTATTCAACATCGAAAGCGACCACTTACAGTGAGCTATAGCATGGCATTAGTTACGAAGATGACCACTTCTCAGTAAGAATTGTGGTTTCAGTGTTGACGCACATTATGTGCTCTGTCGGATCGATTATGTTCGCCGTTTGATAATTGGATGATTTCACATAATGTTGACACACATAACTACAATTTTAAGCTGGCCGTTCTAAAATATTATTTTTGTATGTCAAACAGAGTGGCTGTGTCTTTGTTCTGTTTATTTGTAGACAGCACTCGAAAATGACTTTTAAGACTGAAATTGACCTCTCGTTCAAGATATAGTATTCTGAATACTTGCCAACAACAGCCGAGTTATAAACCTTCAAAAGATCTTTTAACAGCTGTACGGCTGCGATATACGACACGAAGAAAAACAAATTATAATAAATATGACTGAATGCCTATTTTCTACAAACATTTAATTTGAACCACAGTTGCAACTTTAAACAATGGGAAAAATTTTAAAAAATTGTTGGTTATAAGAGGACAATGCTCATCTTTCTAAAGATGGGAATATTATTAAGTTAGATTATTTTCGTGCATATCACGTAATTCTGTTTGGGGCTTCACTGTCAAGAGCAAGACGCTGAAAAATATGAACAAACGTTGACTTGAAAGCAAAGCAGGTTTCTCAACTGGAAGAATATGAAAATTACACGCCAGGTGTAATTCAAGTCCGAGAAAACAGCACCCTTATTACCAGACTGTCGTGCAATAGCCGTCAAGACGATGTGTGGTCTGAGAAGAATTAAAATTGGCCCATTCCGTCTTAGAATCGACCAAACATACCTAAAATTTTGCTTGAATGTTACGATTAGCAATGGCTAAAAAGGTACAATTCCTTTGTGTAGATGATATTGTGTAAATCACTGCCACTAACAGAAGTACACAATTTTATGATATTTATTCACTCACAAATCACTTTAAGTAGATTGGCACCAACACACATGAACTCAATGACCTGACAACACCTCAGATTGATTCAAGTCCTAATTTCTCATTGCAACGTTTATAAATTATTGATACTCAAAACACCAATCAATATTCACCATTAATAAAATAAGCTTCACACCAACTACTATGACAGAATGATGTATTCTCGGAATTAGGGGCCTTGTTACAATCTGTATGACCGCCATTCACTGCGTCCCAGGTCTGATATTGTGTGATACTGTCTTCGCTATTCTCTCATAGGCTGTCTGAAGGGTTCCCCAACCACTTAACACTCTAATGGACACAGTATCTGAGTACATAAATAAATATTCCATAAAACTAGCGTAGCCATTGTTAGATACGTGCTGTCGTTTTTAATTTTACCATTTAAACTACTATCTAAAATACTGAATTATGAATCTACCAAATAATGCAAATTACCGCATTACATAAAAGGGTTTTATAATATAAGCTTTTATTGTAGACAAACTATAATCTACTTGGTTAGTGATATCACTAGCGCAACCAATTTTTGTCCGTTGCATGCCGATTTTCAATTATGGTAATATTTAAAATATCAGTTTTCGAATGGCCATGTTCCACTGGACGACAGCACACAGCACGAACTAAATCGGCGTTTTGGTTGATACTATGTCGACATGCAACGTTTGTTACCGATGTGAGGGGCTGAAATCTGGCGGTTTGGGTGTTAGTTGATTGCTGGCACGCATTCAGTTACGTTTGCCTTAAAGTGCACACAACTGACTAAGACTTCATTTGCCACGTGAAATCGTCCGTGGTCTTCTCGGGTGGTTCTGTGTAATACTTCTGCTTGTACCCCGATGAACCAGAATTTTACTTTCAAAATCTTTTCTTAAAGAATTTACTTTATTTACTAGGGATTCACGAAGAACATTAACCACACTAGGTGAGCGTAGAAGTAGTTGCCAGGAAGTAACTGATGGAAAACAAAATTACTTTTAACAAATGTGAATTTTATTCCTAAAAGCCTTTTCAAAACAGATTTAAAATTTCAATCAGAAAACACCCTCTAAATATTAAGTTCATATTCTTCAGAGGCAGAATAACTTTATTTTATTGTATTTTATTTTTTTTGCAGTAGGAGCCTTCGGGCTGAGGAACTTCCACTCCCTTTTTAAAAGGGCTCTTACGGTGTACGGGTGGCAACTTTATAAAAATGACTTTAAATAAAACCCATGAAATTCAGACTTATATAAAGTGTAAAACATGCTCTACATTATATACCGCATCGCAAGATGATAGGCAAGATAAAAACATATTTCAGTAATTCGGCCTTTACCTTAATTCTATAAATTCTTTAACACCGAATCCGACAAACATGACAGAGGCAGCTATTAATGTATAGCAGACCGACAGACAGACAGACACTAACTGCCTAACAAATGTGGACGGGAGACAGACGAGCAATCTGAGGACGAGAGACTGACCAAGAAAACAAGTAGAATTTAAGAAGTTAATGAAGCAACATATCACAAATCAGCTAACTTTTAAAACTGCGATGTCTGGCGAAGACCTGGCGCCGGACCCCCAAAACGCTCTCCAGAAGCGACCGCTGTCAGCCGCTTCAACGGACGCAGGAAGGCGCACCGATCTCTCGTCTCACGGCGTCGCAGCTCGCACCGGCCAGACTGATGTCCTAGGTTGGCTCCTGTTGTTCTAGTGTCGGCCGCGAAGTCACTACGCCTCGCTATATGGCGCGGCAACTGGACTCAAGTGGCCACCTCATATGCACCGACGCTCCAGGCGGACAAGTCATCTGGTGTCTCAGTGCGCGACCGACCAACCGACCGATCAAACCGCCATTGCCCATTGCCTGAGCGAACTCGAGCAGACCGGCAGCCTATCACATACTAGCACGCCGGACGACAGACACACACTGAATGCCGCACAGTGCGAATGAGAGACAGACCAGCAAACGGTGACGAGGAACTGACCCAGACCCACTCCGCCTGACCAACTGACTAGGCTCACCGAGACTGACTCCCCGCCTTGCCAAGCTCATAGCGCCCCTTAAATGCACGTGAACAGGCAACGTTTCGCGATTCACATCAGAGGGAGACACCAAAGCTGCGATTGCCACAGCGGCGCCACCGCCAGAAACGGAGGGCGACTGCTTTATACTACGCGCTGCGGCGGGCTCTTCAAAGCAGCAAATTTTACTATGGCTCGCCCCACATAGTTCTTTTTAAAATCCTCATGCGCGATCTTCTCAAGACCAAATTGAACAAGGTAGGAGGTAGACCATCTCCTTGTCAGAGGTGTCTCTGATTTTCAACTATTTGTTACTCGGTTTCCTGTTTTCACTTTATTGCGTGTCTTACACGCAGAAACATTTACCAAGCTGACAAGTTTCTGGGACATCTGGAACTCTCTCAGAAAACTAAACAGGTTCCTGTGGTACATGCAACCATATACCTCATTTAAATCAGCGAACGAAATAGGGAGTTCTTTACCCTGTTCTCTCAATTTTACAGTGAGCTGTCGGAGAGAGAAGACGTGATCTGCAATTGATCACTCTAGCCAAAACCTACCCCGTTATTCACCAACTACTCGTTTGGTCAAAGATTGAATTCTATGTATGAGACAGCGGGCAGGATCTTGTAGCATACATTAAGAAGGGTCGATTCCTCGGCAGTTGTCACCTTTCAGTTTGTCAGCCTTGAGACAGATTGGACAAATGAGAGCCGTTTTCCATTCTATTGGTAGTTCTTCTTAGTTCCAGATTTTTTTTATCAGTCAGTGCAGCATTTAAGCAAATTTCTTGATTCCTACCTGAATCATCTCGTCCTGTATTCCATCTCCACTTGGGCTTTCATTCTTCATAAGTTATTTGGTATGCATTTTGTTCTCATCCAATGCGGGTGGGCAATATGGGTCAGCTGTAGTTGGAGACTGGAAATCGAAGCGTGTTTGGGGTTCTTCATAGTCGAAAAGAAGAACTACTCCTTCCATCTTTCGGCGATTTCACTATAATTGGTCGGTCTTTGACAAACTTCTATGTGGCCTAGTACCCATTACTAAAACAGTTCATCTTTTGAAACATTTTACTAATCTTGTTTCATATGAAGTCTGCTTCTGCGCCAAAGATGGTGCTATAACATACTTCCTCTTTATTCCCCTCAGAGTTGCCTGAGAAGCAAATCGTGCACCAGATCTCTCTCCCTAGACCACTTTCTACTGGTTTCTTGTCTCCGTTCCAGATCATCAGCCATATTTTCTTGCCATTTGTTGACGGTCTTCATTTCTGTCCCGTTCACTGAGTGCTTCGTAACTATACTCAAGTTGCAGCTGATATTAGGTCTTTATTGCTTCGAGTCTTTCAATACGGAATAAGAAAGCCCGTTTGCAGCTTATCCCTGCTTTTTTTTCAGTATACTTGTAATAGGACTCTGATTGGAAATTGGTCACTTCCACACACTGCACCCCGCGCCATCATAATGTTTGATACTCATTTTTTGGCTATTGTATCCGTGGCAATGTGGTCTGCCTGGTTGATTGTAATCCCATCTAGTGAAAATCTCATCCCCTTTTTATGTCCTTAAGCTGGAAGTTTGTGCTGGGTATAAAGAGGCTTGTTGATGTGGTGAAGCTAACGAGACGCACACCATTATCGTTGCTTAGCTTATGTAGGCTGTGTCTTCCTATTGTGTCTTGGCATACTAACCTATTACTAATTGTCGGATTCATACCATCTATGAGGATTCTCAAGTGTTCATTTGGGATGGTATCTATCAGTGTTTCAAGCCGTGCATAGAACTCATCCTTCACTTCAATCGTACTTTCTTCCCAGGGAGCAAGACAATTATTGAAAGTCGGCTTGTTATGTTTTGCATTCTCCGTTAAGATGGAGATTCTTGGGATGACAGACCCAGGCACTGAAGCATAAACGGCTAAGATATTACTCACATGAAAAACAATACCTAGCATATGTCCTCGTTCCAGGCTCCATAAAAGAGTGTGTACTCTTCAACACCGAACCTGCCCAAATTTACCACCGGACTTCTTGTAGAACAAATACACCAAGTACGTATTTCTGATTTCTCTGATCGCTTTGGTTGCAGCTCCTGTCTTGTACAGACTCCTCACATTCCATATTCCGAATTGTATTCCATTTCTTTGTCATTGTTGTCTTCAGATTTTTTCAACAATGCTCTAAGGTTTGTTTGTAACTTTGGAAGCATGTTAATTTTTTACAAAGAAAGTGTAGTGATTTCTCATCCAACCTGAGGCATCATACAGCCTACAGAATAACTGTCTTTCTGTAGGAGAGGACTCACTTAGTTTCATTGTACATCAGTTTTCTCTTTGGTAGCTCATGAGGCTAGCTGTGGTTAATTAACAGCAGTCTAAAGCAATCTGATAACCGACTCGGTTCCATCGAATTACTCGGCTTAGCAGGCCCACCTTGTGCAGGTTTGTGTTTAGACTTGCTGTGGAGAGACTGTGGAGATGCTATTCAACGAACCATTGTAGCCAATGATATTGGTCTGCATTTAAAGGATAAAAATTTAACACAGAACTTTCCTTTATTAAACCCAACATTATTGTTACACATTTATCAATAACTCGAAAGATAAGTCATATGTTCTCATTTAAGCAAATAGAAAAATCTAAGATACGTTAAATTTTGTTTGCCATATTTACATAAAGGATTATTTAATATACTGTGCTTTACGTTTTTCTATGTTCCCACCAGGATCCAAAGGCAAAACAGCAATAATGGCAATTTACAGCCTTCAATTATTACAATACTCGTTCACACATTACAGTCAACATTACGAAGGTTGATTCCTTTATTTTATTCTGGTCTTCTCCAGTCACGAGTCACGCACGCGCAACCTTAATATATGTTACTTGAGTGCAACGTTCCTTTGGATTACACAAGGAATAAAAATGTCTTGTTGGACAAAAAGGAGACTGTATGTACTATCTAGGAACAGCTCTGATGTTAGAATTGTAATGAATTACCAAGAATACTGCAAAATATTGAAGCAAGTAATCCAGAAATCGAAGCAGCTTTATTTTGAGTAAAAGACAATTACATTAGGTAACAAAATAAAAACTGTATGGGATATTGTGAAGACAGAGACAGGTGAGGCCAAACAGGAAGAAGACCAAACAGCTCTAAAAATGAATATGACTTTGTGACAACTACATGTAGTGTTGTAAACCTATTAAACAAGCACTTCCTTTCTGTTATTGACAGCTTGAGTTATCAGGTTTGGTGAACAGTGCAATGGACTATCTGAGACCAGGCTTTAAAAATAACCTCAGTAAAATTAATATGACACTCACATCTCCCAAAGAAGTAGCATCCATCATAAAATACTTAAAATCTAAGTATTCCAGTGGGTATGATAACATGTCAATAAAATTAGTCAAAGAGTGCTCATGTGAGCTGTGTTCTATCTTAAGTTATTTGAGTAATCCCTCTCTTATCAGCTGAACATTTCCAGACTGGCTAAAATATGCTGAAGTTTAGGCTCTTTACAAGAAGGGGGATAAGGAGATACAATCAAACTACCAACCAAATTCACTTTTTCCAGCTTTCTCAAAAAATATCTGAAAAGGTATTGTTCAAGTGTGTCCTTAAGCATCTGATTGCAAATAATATATAGTCCAAGTCACAGTTTGGAATCTAAAGGGTTTTGATGTAGAGAAAGCTACTTACACTAACAGTGAGAATGTACTTAATTCATTAGATAATAAATTAGAGGATACTGCATTTTCTGTGACCTGTCAAAAGCCTTTGACTGTGTGAACCACAGCATTCTCTTAAATAAATTAGGATATTAGGGTGACATTGGCAATCCTGCAAAATAGTTTGAGTCTTATCTAACAGGAAACAAAAGGTGTTGTTGCGAAATACCTGTGCAGTAAGCAGTCAGTCTTCATCTGATTGGGAGTTAATTACTTGTGGTGTTCCTCAAAGTTCCATCTTGGATCCACTGCTTTTTGTTGTGTCCATTAATGACCTCTCATCTGTTACATTCTCAGATGTTAAGTTTGTTTTGTTTTCAGATGGTACAAACATTGCAATAAGCAGCAAGTCAAGTATAGATTTAGAAATAGCTGCTCATCAAATTTTCACTGAGATTAATAAGTGGTTTAAAGCTAATTCACTGTCATTCAACTTTGAGAAGACCCACTATATGCAGTTGAGCATCTGTAAGAGATTTCCTTCCAGCATGACTATAACATATGAAGAAATACAGATTGAAGAGATTGATAGAGTAAAATATCTGGGGTACAACTCGATAATAAATTCATTTGGGAAGAGCATATCACAGAATCGTTTAAGCTCATAAACAAGTTTGTGTTTGCCAAGAGCTTGTCAGAGGTAGGAGACATAAATATAAAAAAAACCTGCATACTTTGCTTACTGTCATTCTGTTATGTCATATGGGATCATATTCTGGGGCAGCTCATCAAACTGAGCAAATGTTTTTAGGGTGCAAAAACGTGTGATAAGAATCAATGACAGTGTAAATACAAGAACATCTTGTTGAAACCTGTTCAAGGAACTTTGTATTCTAACCACAGCTTCTCAGTATATTTATTCCTTAATGAAATTTGTTGCAAGTAATATATCTCTATTTCCCACCAATAGCTCAATACATATTATCAATACTAGGAACAAGAACAATCTACATAAAGACCTAAAATCACTTACATTGGTCCAAAAAGGGGTTAAATATTCAGGAACACACATTTTCAATAAATTTCCACGAACCATTAAAAACTTAGTATCAAGTAAGGCTCAGTTTAAACAGAGTTTAAAATACCTTTTGATAGGCAACTCCTTCTACTCCGTAGATTAATATCTTAAAAGAGACTGTTAAGCCAGCTTAAGTAAAAATATCTTTTAGCTTTCAGTTTCGACAGCAGTTGGTCACAATTGTCAAGATTAAATATTTTGTGTAGGATAAACTTATTAATAGTGCATAGCAGTGTTTCATTCTGACATGTGCTAATTCTGTAAGTATTAGATGTTCCAGTTTACTGCATTGTATTAACCTATTTCGACTACCTCCTGACAAATTATCACGATAGTAAGTATTATATTCAAATGTTTTATGTTTTTATGTTATACTTTCTGACATGTTCCACACTCACGAGAATCATCTCATTTTTTGTGTCTGTGCAGCGAAAACTGAATCTAATCTAATCTATGAAGAGTCTGAAATTCCCGCTTCCAAACCTTTATTTTCGCCTTCTTAGAACCTTCTCTCTGTTGGCGATAACTGCAAACACTCGACCGAGATTTCGGTATTACATTATTCACAGAGTGCACTTCCTTCGACTAGCAAAAGGATATGTAGATACTCAGTGCCAAAGTTGTTCCATACAAAATACAAAAGGTCAGTTAATTTCTCATTCTTCCCCTTGCATCTATTTTAAATAACTCTATTCCATTTTCACGTTTGAATTTTATTTATAATATTCTAGGAATCAATAACTGACTCGTTCACCTTTGAGATGAAGTAGTGAGTAGAACAGAAAACAAAAAAAGGAAGAATGCTTTGCATCTAATTACAAAACTTGTTATACCACGTCAGGACAAAGTATGCTTTGAAAACGCGCCGATGCACATCATGAGATCAGCTGATACTACGTGGTGGGATGTTAAAATTATATACTCTGTCTGAACACCGTGCTGACGCCAACGGAACAAATCATATCTGAAAGTACATCCTTTGGCGTATACACTACAGTTAATACATGTTCTTCTGCAGTACTTAAAGTGTGGCCTAGAGTTAGAGTGCACTGTTTTTCCTCAGCAAAGAGTGGAGGATAAATTCTGTGGAATTCGCAAAGTAAGAGAGAGGTACTAAAAGAAAATATGCCTGGTAGCGTGGGTCGTGAGTCGTGCCTTCGTATCTCAATCGGTAGGAACACTACGCTAGATAATTCAGGGTAATTTAGTGCATAAAGCGAAATGAAAGTCTAGTAGTCGTGGAAGACTGGAATGCGGTTGCCGGAGAAGGACTAGAAGAAAGAGTTATGGTGGAATTAGAGCTTGGTAGAAGAAATGAGAGAGAAGACAGACTAATTGAGTTCTGCAATACATTTCAGCAAACTAATAGCGAATACACTGTTTAAGAAGCACAAGAGGATGATATGCACTTGGAAAAGACAGCGAGATAAGGAAGACTGCTGTGTTCCAAACGCTTCCATAGTGGCCTGCTCGCGCCACCGGCTCCTCCTGCCACCAAAAGGTAAATAATGGTCTGATGAGGATCTTACCAGAGACCGAAATCGCTCACCAACAAATACATGCGATCAGGACTGTTTCAGTGAAGTAATTTCAAAATTATCCGTTAGATGATGACGAGTTTGGTTTTAGGAAAGGTGAAAGAACCAGAGAGGTAGTTCTGGGGTTGCAGTTGATAATGTAAGCAGGACTAAAGAAAAATCGAGATACTTTCATTGGATTTGTCTACCTGGAAGAACCGTTGATGATGTAAAATGGTGCAAGATCTTGGAACATCTGCGAAAAATTGGGGAATAGGGGAAATAGAGAAAGACGAATCACATAGAGTTTACGTAAGAACCAAGAACCCAAGAAGGAACAATGAGAGTGGAAGACGAACAATGAAGTGCGCAATTAAAAACGCTAAGACAGGGTTGCAGCCCTACCCCTACTGTTCAGTCCGTAGATCGGAAAAGTAATGCTGGAAATAAAAGAAGCGTTCAAGAATATGATTAAATTTAAGGTGAAATGATATCAACGATGAGATTTGATGAAGGTGTGATGAATGGAATGAACTGTCTAATGAGTTCAAAATGCCGACTGAGAGTAAATCGAAGAAACATGAAAGTAATGAGTAGTGGCAGAAATGAGAACAGCGTGAAACTTAATTCAGAAATAGGTATCACGACTCAGACAAACTTAAGTAATACGCTATCTACGCAGCAAAATAATCTATGGTGAAATGAGCAAGGAGGAAGAAAAAGCATACTAGCACTGGAAAAAGGATCATTTATGGCCAAGAAAAGACTGCTATTATCAGACATAGGCCAAGAGATTTCTGATTATGTACGTTTGGAGCAGAGCATTGTACGGTAGTGAAACACAGACTCTGAGAGAACCGGAACAGACGAGACTCGATGCATTTGAGATGTGGTGCGACAAATGAATGTTGAAAAATCAGTGTATTGATAAGGTAAGAAACGAGAAGGTTCTTCGCAACATCGGCGAGGAAAGGAAATGTAAGGAAAACGCTGAAAAGAAGAAGGGACAGAATGATAGTACCTGTTAAGACATCAGGGAATAACCTGTATAGTACTAGAGGCAACTGTAGAGGGTACTAACTGTAGAGGAAGATAGAGATTGCAGTACATCCGGCATATAACTGGGGACGAAGGCTGCAAATGCTACTCTGAGATGAAGACGTTGGCACAGAAGACTATTTCGTGGCGATTTCGTGGCTGACCGCATCAAGTCAGTCAAGAGACTGACGACTCAAAAAGAAACGACAAACAATTTTTATCTGCCAAGAAGTTTCAGTACAGTGTATGGTTTTTCAATTTCTGTGGCAGACGAGATACAGTGACAAAAACCGTGAAGGTAACGCGCTAACAATGGTGTATTTCCCGAAAGAGCGACGTCAGTTCACACAGATTTGGTTCGTTTTCAGTTTCGTACGCCTTTCATGAGGGTGTGAAAAAGCGGGATTCCTTTTTTCAGTCGATGCTTAACACTACTGTTCCAATCGAGGCGATACTTGAGCCGATGGCCAACGACCGTGAAAAGATCGGATCAGAATTATCATGAGCCCAATTGTACTTCATTACAACAATTAATAATAAAAGAAGTCAAAATTATTTTAACTCCATCGTGTCATAAATGCAATGTAAATGTTTTGTAACTGACTATGACTATCGATGTTAATCACCCATTTATACTGGCTGAGGCAAAATTGTTTAGTATTAGCACAGTCAAAAAAATAGAATTAGAATGTACTCCCCTTTCCCCTCAGGCCGGCTGGGTTGGCCGATTGGTTCTAGGCGCTACAGTCTGGAACCGCGCGACCGCTACGGTCGCAGGTTCGAATCCTGCCTCGGGCATGGTTGTTTGTGGTGTCCTTAGGTTAGTTAGGTTTAAGTAGATCTAAGTTCTAGGGGACTGGTGACCTCAAAAATCAAGTTCCATAGTGATCTGAGCCATTTTGAACCTTCCCCTCAGTCTTTCATAAAGTATAAAATAACAAGATCGTAGGACAGAAAAAATATTACCCAAATTTTTTTTTCAAGAGCAATTTATTTATTTGGTACACTGAACAAGAAACTGTTGATAATATTCATCCCAACGAAAGTTTTGAAAAATATATTATTTACTTGAGACCTTTAATAAATCAGTGAATTAACTATTATCTGCAAGAAGCTAACATAAATACTTGACATATCAAATATGGGCATATGTGATTTTAGACACTCGGTGTTAAAAAATGTACGCTGTGTGGCAGAAAAAATATTTTTAATTAGTCTCTAAAAGTAGAATGGCATTACTGTCAACACTGGATGTTTATCACGTCATTTTGTGAGGTGGAACGCTGCACAGATTCCCATCATGTTGTAACTGTGAAGGCTTTCTACAGAAACGGTAAAATGTTATTGCTTCTAGATGTGACGACCTTCGTCACTTCAGTCTTAGACTGACCGATCCTGTACCGTCGGCACATACGACCAGTTTATGGATCAAAAACCCTGAATCAACAGGAAGTGCACTTGAGTTGAAATCGCCGGGAAGGTCTATAATTTGTCGCTCAGAGAAATGAACAGAGGCGATGCAAAACGTAGCAGCCAACAGCCCAGAGCGTTCCGCGAGACAAATTCTGGCAGTAATGGGAATGTCCAGCCGTCGTGTGCACAGAATTTTACGGAATGTTTTAAACTTGCGACCGTACAAGACATAGGTTGTGCAACAGTAAATCAAAGTGATTTTGAAAAGCGAATGACGCTCTCTGTTGAACTGCTGACTAATATTGCGGACAGTGATGGGTTTTTAAATTTTCTATGGCTGAGTGATTAGGCATATTTTCATATCCATGGTTATGTCAACAAAGAAAACTGCATAGTCTTTCATGTGACCTCCTTAGATAGTCAGAATGCCACCGTGTGGGGCGCAGTCTCTTCAGTGGTCACAATCGACCCTTTCTTTTCTGAAGATGAACGTGGACTAGCAATCAGTTACGTCTCAGCGGTATGCTGTCATAGTTGATACATTCCTCGCACCTGAACTTGAACAGTCTCCTGTAAATGAGAGTTAGTTTCAGGAAGATGGTGCTACTTCTCATTGGGGTCAAATTTCAAAGGCAGCAAGCGCAGAGTGTTTGATAATCACATTATTTCAAGAAATGGGGGCATGTTATGGTCTCCAACATCTCCCGACTTACTTCCCTCTGCGATTACTTCCCTCTAATGGTTCCGGAAACACGGGTTATATGCTAGACGTCTGCACATAATTGCAGAACTGAAGGACACCATTCGTGCAGAAATCAGAAACAACCCTGTCCCGATGCTTCAAAGAATCATGAACGAGTTAATTTCAGAGTGTCTGCCAACGGAACGATGGTGGACGAAACATGTACAGTGCATGAAATGTCATTACTTTGGGGTTTCATTGTTTGCATTTGAAAATGTTTTACAATTTTACCCTTGGCTTCTTTAGCTGTACCCAAATCGAGTTATTTATCTGTCACACCTTGTACTTCATATTTTGCGAGCTTTTAGTACGGACCAAAACAAGAAAAAATATTCAGTAAACTTGCGCTCTAACATGCATACTATAAGAGATAGAAGCCCCTGTCGAGTAGAAGAGGTGCTTCACAGTAACGAAGATGAACAAGTGCTCATAGCTGTTAACGTATGCACTTTAGAGCCCATGTTCACTGGGAATTTTTGTGTAGTTTTCATCCACACTAGCACTTCTCATAATGTGGAAAAAAATTTTACGCCCAGTGTACACAGCCTGAAAAGAAATTGAAGAATGCAAAGAGGAGGAAACGAAATGAAACTTTAGAGGTTTGTGGTGTTGTGCCATATGAGGACGATCATTTTCCTCTCCCAAGAGTAGATTCAGTATGTGCGTGACATCCCGTTGTGCCGTCGCAGTTCCCTCTAAACCTTTCCAAAACACTGGAAGAATAGGAAGTCTCACCAGGCTGTCGCCATACTAACCGACTATGGTCATTCACTGCAGTGCAAAACCGCGATCATAGCTGAACCCAATGCGACGCAATTCATCGGCAGTAATTTCTTTCAAAAATATGGCAACATTCCAAACGCAACCTGTACATTGGACCGTGCTGTCCTAGTCCGACCAACGGTACAGGATAACAGAGAAAGGTATGGGGAGTGCAATACTTGCTTTTAGTTGGTATGAGCAGATCTGAAAGGCTTACGATGATCTTTGTGTACAATACGACGATTCTCCCTTGCGGTGATCTCAAGGGCTCCATTGGATCCTTGACGACGAGCAAGCCTGTCCTAACCTGCCCATGCTGTCCAACAATGGCCACTGTCACATCTGAATGCTACACAAATAAGAATATTCCACGATTCTTCCAGCTGTCAAGTGCCGATAATACTGTCTTACAGGACAATACGGCACCTATGTGGTCTTCACAGTGATCACTCAACATCTGACGCTGTTCGTGAACCCTTACACTTCTCACCAGATCTGGTAACACTAAATACGAACAGCACTAATACAATCTGGTGCGCCTTTGTACCTGCAGCTGTAATCATTTACGTACGACTGATGATGTTTACGTGTACGAAATTACGTTGACATCGGCCGTTTCTATTTGGTCTGTAAATGTCCTCACTAATCTTAATAAGCAATTGCCATACCTGTATTGTTTTCAGAGAAAACACCATTAAAATTGTCAAATGTAACTTAATAACCACAACCTTCAGTAAAATTCAAATTATTAATCGTCTCCTCCTGTTTTCTATATTTAATTGCCTGCTAAACTGCAAAAATGGTGAGAAAATTGTTTCAAACAAAAAAAAGAACAACACTAGTACTAAGATTTATTTTACATAGCTGATGTGAAAAAGAAATACTGGGTCACTGTGAATGAATAATTACTATTCGAACTTACATATTTTTCAAAGTATTACATACACAGACGTGACTCTTGTATGAAATTAGCCGCAAACTCATAGAGATTGCATTGTGCCCACTTGTTGGCACTACCAGTGCAGTGCCTTGACAGAATGGTGAGAAAGCAAGTAAAGTGTTTTTGTGTGTTGAAATATTTGAGATACTGATCGGTTGCAGTAGGAATTCAGACGCAATTGTAAAAAAGAACCACCATGTAAACAAAAAAATGGCTCTGAGCACTATGGGACTCAACTGCTGTGGTTATCAGTCCCCTAGAACTTAGAACTACTTAAACCTAACTAACCTAAGGACATCACACACATCCATGCCCGAGGCAGGATTCGAACCTGCGACCGTAGCAATCGCACGGTTCCGGACTGCGCGCCTAGAACCGCGAGACCACCGCGGCCGGCCATGTAAACAGAGAGCTGTGCATTGGTATCTACAATTTAGGGGAAATTGTTGTCGTTGTAAACAGAAAAGTAATGGTCGATCAAGTGCGTGAGATGCAGGGTTGCACATGCTACAGGGTGTTTCAAAAATGACCGGTATATTTGAAACGGCAATACAAACTAAACGAGCAGCGATAGAAATACACCGTTTGTTGCAATATGCTTGAGGCAAAAGTACATTTTCAGGCAGACAAACTTTCGAAATTACAGTAGTTACAATTATCAACAACAGATGGCTCTGCGGTCTGGGAAACTCTATAGTACGATATTTTCCACATATCCACCATGCGTAGCAATAATATGGCGTAGTCTCTGAATGAAATTACCCGAAACCTTTGACAACGTGTCTGGAGGAATGACTTCACATGCAGATGAGATGTACTGCTTCAGCTGTTCAATTGTTTCTGGATTCTGGCGGTACACCTGGTCTTTCAAGTGTCCCCACAGAAAGAAGTCACAGGGGTTCATGTCTGGCGAATAGGGAGGCCAATCCACGCCGCCTCCTGTATGTTTCGGATAGCCCAAAGCAATCACACGATCATCAAAATATTCATTCAGAAAATTAAAGACGTCGGCCGTGCGATGTGGCTGGGCACCATCTTGCATAAACCACGAGGTGTTCGCAGTGTCGTCTAAGGCAGTTTGTACCGCCACAAATTCACGAAGAATGTCCAGATAGCGTGTTGCAGTAATCGTTTCGCATCTGAAAAAAGGACCAATGATTCCTTTGTAGAAATGGCGGCCCAGACCAGTACTTTTTGAGGATGCAGGGACGATGGGACTGCAACATGGGGCTTTTTGGTTCCCCATATGCGCCAGTTCTGTTTATTGACGAAGCTGTCCAGGTAAAAATAAGCTTCGTCAGTGAACCAAATGCTGCCCACATGCATATGGCCGTCATCAATCCTGTGCACTATATCGTTAGCGAATGTCTCTCGTGCAGCAATGGTAGCGGCGCTGAGGGGTTGCCTCGTTTGATATTTGTATGGATAGAGGTGTAAACTGTGGCGCATGAGACGATACGTGGACGTTGGCGTCATTTGGACCGCAGCTACAACACGGCGAACAGAAACCCGAGGCCGCTGTTGGATCACCTGCTGCACTAGCTGCGCGTTGCACTCTGTGGTTGCCGTACGCGGTCGCCCTACCTTTCCAGCACGTTCATCCGTTACGTTCCCAGTCCGTTGAAATTTTTCAAACAGATCCTTTATTGTATCGCATTTCAGTCCTTTGGTTACATTAAACCTCCGTTGAAAACTTCGTGTTGTTGCAACAACACTGTGTTCTAGACGGTGGACTTCCAACACCAGAAAAATCCTCTATTCTAAGGAATAAACCATGTTGTCCACAGCACACTTGCACGTTGTGAACAGCACACGCTTACAGCAGAAAGACGACGTACAGAATGGCGCACCCACAGACTGTGTTGTCTTCTATATCTTTCACAACACTTGCAGCGCCATCTGTTGTTGAAAATTGTAACTACTGTAATTTCGAAAGTTAGTCCGCCTGAAAATGTACTGTTGTCCCAAGCATATTGCAACAAACGTGTATTTCTATCGCTGCTCGTTTAGTTTTTATTGCTGTTTCAAATATACCCGTCATTTTTGAAACACCCTGTAAGTGAAAGTTTCATATATATATACACTCCTGGAAATTGAAATAAGAACACCGTGAATTCATTGTCCCAGGAAGGGGAAACTTTATTGACACATTCCTGGGGTCAGATACATCACAAAGATTAATTGCAGTAATGTGAGAGTGTGGGACACTGTTCAAAATACCAATGAAATTGTTGTGCATGAACGAGATGCGCCAGAAAACAGTGTTTGCTGTGCCGTGTCACTGACTAAGTTGTGTGGTGAGTTTTTCTTACGTGAGAAGACCTCTTACCTCGGTAAGTTTTGGTTGTAGTTGTTTTCGCAGCTGACTGCAACTTCCGAGGATTTTATCTTCCAAAAGGACGGTGCAGCCCCATCTTTGGAGCAGCTATGTTCGAGTGCATTCAGAATACTGCATGTTACAGATGCGCCGATGGCAAAGCATGTGTGGGGAGGACAGTAGTGGTGGGGGCTGTAGGGGAAGTGCCGGGAGCTGGTGGGGAAGAGCCGTTATAAACTTAAGCCTCATCCGCATTTTATTGTCAATATTAAGTTGTGTCTCTCCACGCCCACACTTCCATGGTTATTATTCAAAAAATATCTTTCACCTCTGCTTTGGTTAGTATTGAAAAATAATTCCGTCCAAAAATGCAGTGATTTATTTTCGCCTGGTTTGGTAACCATTTGTAGCTTTCAGTGAAGTGTCACAAATGGAGCATTTTGAATAAAACTTACACTGTTCTCTTGCTGATTGGTTAATATTTGCTTCTTTTGCCAAAACACAGCGAAATTTACACTGTCTCACCTCAGTAACATGTTGTGGAGACACAGATGCGAGAGAACTCTAAACATTAGTTTATTAAGAGAGGCACTGAGGGAAACTAAGGTCAGTATCTTACGAAAAGCACATCCATAGTAAAAGATAAACGTGTAATGTCTTCACTTACATTGTTCCAAAATGCATAGCATTTCTTATTTCATCAGCTATCGATGGCCCTTAAATGTTACATTCTTTAATCGGAAAGGTCTGTAGTTGGTGGAATAACACGGTAGACAATAAGGTTTGCACAGTAACCATACAACAAAATATTCTCCTCTTTGTGTGGTATCATTTGCAAAAATCTCATTTTGATATCTCTAACCGTTTTTTAAATGCGAGGAATTGTGAACATTTCACTCTGGCTTTATCACTTGAGCGGTGCAATAGCAATGAGTGCGCTATGTGGAATGAATTTCCTAGAGACAGGTGACAGAGACCTCCACCCAGGTCTAAAGAAAAATTCAATACGTTAACTAAATTCCATACACAGAAAAATTTTATGTAATATGGACCAAATGCTAAATCATAGAGAACACTAGTTTTCATTGGAAACTTCTCGAATTTCGCACAGTATCTTACAAGTAAATATCACAATAACTATGACTATTAACGTAATTATGGGCACTTCATAATTAACCTGAAATGTGGAGCTACAATTAAAGCAGTAATGATATTTTTTGCCGAATAGTTTATGTAAAATCGTTTGAGGTAAGATTGCATGACGTGTTATAGATTCTGTCATCACCGACCGGCCGAAAAGGGGGCCAGCACTGTCGTCCTCCCTTCCGAACAAACGAATGAACTCACCCAGCGCTTTGAACGAAAATTTGTCACTGCGGGTAGGCCACCTGATCCTGTGTGGACGACGACCTTGGGCATCGCTGGATTGGGCGCAGTGATTATGATAATGTGGCTCTGTCCCCACGTCACCTGGCCTAACCCTTGCGAATTTACCTTTTCGGGTACGTGTTTAGGTACCCTCACTGCCAAAACACTGGAACAGCTCAGAGAACGCTTCATTGCACCTCGTAAGTAGGCTGTTTAGGTTTTATGTTGGTAATTCCGCGTAGCGCTCTGTATGAAAATCACTGGCTGTGATGTGTGCAGTCTGTGGCTGGGTGGCATTGTTGTAATATTCGCTATTGTACTGTTGGGCTGTTGGTTGTTAACAGCGCGTAGCGTTGCGCAGTTGGAGGTGAGCCGCCAGCAGTGGTGGATGTGGGGAGTGAGATAGCGGAGTTTTGAGAGCGGATGATCTGGAGAGAGACAGTAAATTTGTAAGACTGGATGTGATGAACTGCTATATATATTATGACCTTTGAACACTATTAAAGTAAATACATTGTTTGTTCTCTATCAAAATATTTCGTTTGCTAACTATGCTTATGAGTAGTTAGTGCCTTCAGTACTCAGTGATTCATGAAAGGCAGAGGTTATTGTTAGTCAGAGCCATTGTTTTGTAGGGCTTTTTGAAAGTCAGATTGCGTTGCGCTAAAAATATTGTGTGTCAGTATAGTGTTGATCAGAGTAGGTAGAGAACGAAATGTCTGAGTAGGTTCAGTTCTGCTCACCTGTTTGTAAATCAAAGGTTTATCAGCACAGTAATTCATTAATTTTTCCTATGGGACTTTGCATATGTCGACTCTTAGCTGAGGATACATCACTGGAATCTTCTGATTTTTTTCTTGTAGTTTGTGTAATTAGTGTAGCTATTGTTTATTGCTAGCGCGTAATTGTAGAGAGAATTTTCTTTGTAGATGTAGTTTGTCATTTTTGTACAGTAAAATAGTTGTGGCATGCATGTAGATTTGCACCTAGTATTTCGCAGCTGCGCTTTCAATTAACTAGATATTATTTTCAGTGCAATGTTAATGTGTTTTCTTATTTTACTCTTTCAAATGTGCTTTTCTGTGTTATCGTGTGAAACATTGTGACAATTATGGGGTGTGAGAAACGTAATACTAGGCTACACAGTAAACTGAGAAATGACAGTGAAGACGATAGCAGTGTATCAGCATCACCAAGTAATGAATTAACTAATGTTCAAACTAGTTATTTGGTAATTGTCCATAGGGAAATGGAGCGGGCTGCAAATAATGGTGTAGGCAGTGAAACAATTAGTGAACAGGGAAGCATTACCGATCGATCGGTCGCCAACAGTTCGCCTCAGGAATCCGAAATGACAGGACACAACCTTGCAAATACTGTAGATTCAGGTTTTGCGTCCTCACCGTTTTCTCAAATAAGTCAAGACACATTTTCTGTTTTTCAAACTGCGAATATTGCCGGTTCAAATGCACTGCAGTATGGCACTGAGCAACATGTTTCAGACACCAGTGCATTGTTATTACAAATGTTATTACAAATGAGACAAGGATACAAAAGTTAGACACAACGCTTGAACAAAATCCGAAACAAATGGAACAAAATCTTCAAAAGTTAGACACCACGCTTGAACAAACATGTGAAGATTTAACTACTGAGTTACATTAAATCGAATCGAAATGTCAAATCTGTAGTGGCGTAAACACAAATTTGTGAGCATTACCAACCTATTTTTTCGCGGCATGAAAATACATTACAGAATCACGAAGCAGCCATAAAAGAACTGAAAACCAATGTTCATGGAAATCATGAGGCGTTGCAAGCTAAAAGTGACTCAGTTGCATCTACCGATTCTGTTACGGAACTTGCAAAAACTCAGGAAAACTTAAAGGACACAGTAGATATGATTTGAACACAAATGGACACTCTGAAACGTGGTTCAGAAAAACACACTGACGAAATATGTTCACTGTTGGAGGAAGTAGCCGAACTTTCGGATTAGTTCATTAACTTATCTGCAAAGGTAGATCATGATCTGAATGACACAAGACCTGTAGCCTTCACTGACACAGAAGAGTATGAACAAACTAAGAAATTCAAACAAAATCAGAATCAAATTAATACGCAACACAAAAGAGAAATCCAGGAAGTACAAGATCAGTTGGCTCAAGTAATACAAGAATTACATATTTCAGAGGACACTCGAGCTCCAATACGGGAAGAGGGACATAGAAATACGGAACAGCCACAAAATAATAACACAGGGCACTTCGGAAATTATGAAAAAAATTGGCAAGGTGCACCGAATTTTGAGATGGAGCCGCCGACACGACGTAACAATGACCGATATGCGACTCGCCCACACGATGATTTTGACTATAAGCTGTTCACTACTACACGTAAATACAAAACATTTAAGAATTCTGGCAACGACATTCATCTACAAGCGTGGCTTCATCAATTCTCTCATTGTTTTCCTCAAAACTGGTCGTTGGAGCAGAGGTTAGAATTTATGTGTGGCTATTTAGAGAATGAACCAGCTATAAGAATGCGATCGGTCATTCACGAGAATTTTATCATGCCTTCCTCTGAGCATATTGGTCTCAAGCCACACAAGACCGAGTAAAACATAGCATCATAATGATGAAACATTTCGAACGATCTGAATTTTCCAGTCTTGTGAAATATTTTGGAGACATGTTGCACAAGAATCAGTACCTGTCAAACCCATACAGCCCCTCAGAACTCACCTCATTTGCTTAATCAAATTACCTGAACATTTACGACATATTATTTTGGCAGGACGTTGCAAAGACGACAATGAAGCTTTTCAGGGACCCTTACAAGAATTGGAAATCGACACTGACAATCGCGAGACGTGAAAACAGGAACACAACAATTACAGGGCACATACCTCACAATTCCGCGATGAAAGAAATAATAGCTGGACACGACAAAGCTATTCTTACAACGTAAATCGTGACCAAAACAGACACCACCCGCATGACAACCGTTGGCACAGTAGTAGTAATTAGAGGGAAAGATCACCTCTCCTCGATAATGGCTATCACCGAGACAATGAGACAAAAAGACAATATGGGAACCGAAATAATTATTATCAAGGGAGACAGAATAACTTCAAACGCAACGGTTCACAGCGCAGTTACGATTCCGTGAGAAATTCTCCACCACATGGCCGACAAACAAGAAACTATGTAAACTAACGACAAAACGACAGACCTGAATTGCATTAGAACTGGCGAGATTCAAACAGGATAGGGCCATCTCGACAAGGTAGATTTTTAGAAGTTAGGTCTCCAAATACCAATAACGACGCGCGCCAACAAAGAGACAGACAATGACTCGCACCGCAGGCAGCCACATGCCCCGGCTGGCTCAGAGAAAAATAACATAGACTAACCTTGAGAAAAATTTTAGCATTCTCTACCGATGTACCATATACCACATGATAATTCCGTTGAACCTCGAGCTCTGCATACTAGGAAGAGTAAAGGCTTACACCACATTACACATATAAAACCGTTTATTGAAAGATAATCTGCTTTTTAACTTCTTCTTTGTCATAAAACTTTTCACTTCACGTTACTAGTATGCTTTGTCAGACTTACAAACTGTTAACATGCAACTATGTTTTAAAGTTAACTATCCAGTCAAGAACCTAGGGAACTTAGACAAGTATTTACGAATGCATTGGTATAGTGAACAGACGACACAGTGTTGTTATTTGTACATTCTTCCTTGTTAGTTGCACGATTACGTAACGAATATAAGGCTTACAAACTTAGAACATATACAGGTACTGCTAATGAGTATGCAACTTTTTCGTTTATTTGAAAATGCATTCTGAATTTGAATTATATTCTGTGAAATTAAAGATGACTTAGCATTTGGTTTCTTTGACAGCTACACGATTGTATCACGGCGCTACTAATGTGTGACACAATTTACATTGTTGCTTTTGTGCTGTATCTACTTTATATCTGCACAGTTTTGCTGAATTCTTCTGGAAAGTCAAACCTATTTTAGCAGTAACTTTTATGCTATAGCTACAATGAGACAGCTTTTTCTGTAGCACAACAATATGTTACAGTGTAGTACTTTCTTGATCATGGCACTGTACGTAATAACTACGATATCTATACGCAGAGCATTTCGATTTTGTTTATCACGAGGTAAGTACATTGACTTCTACAGAACTTTGTTTATGGAGGACGATAATTACTACATTTAGCACATTTTTACCGTTAAGTAATGACAGAAATTATCTTACAGCAAGACGCACAGTTTAGCGCTACAGGACACGCATTTGAATGATTAATTTTGTACTTAAAACCTTTATTTTTAAAGGTTTTTGTATTACAAAGAAAGTTTTCCGTGATACATTTCATTCCATTGCTGTAATCTGTAACACCTGAGGGTATAATTACACTAATCCTCAGGGGGGGAGGGGGTACACGTTTACTTTGTGCACCATGTGTTTGGCAAGCACAAGGAGCCCTAGCTAATATGGTATTTGCTTATAAAACTTTACACATCGGTACCATATTTCTGTAACACAGAATCACACAGCTACCTGATTATTTAACAGAGAAACAAACATTTTCTTACTACATCAGTGACAGATGTTTAAGTAATTACACAGTTGGATAACTTCACACTTAGGAAATTGTATTTTGTCTGTACTTTGTGAACTGTTAATAGTTTTTTTGGAACCATTGTGATTCTATGAGAGCTATGAATGATATATTTGGTATGGGATCATGATTTTTAATGTACGATTAAGGAAGATCTATTGAAATGAGCAGAGAGTTTTTTTAGGTTTTAAAATTATTGCAAAAAGCTACGACGTTTTTGAGATTTGGCTGAGTTTTTATGATGTTATGATTACGATGACAATGTGTATTATGCTGTTGAGGTATGTTTATGATCAATAAACTGATGCTATATGAGGAATTTGATCGTGCTACATATTTATTATGATGACATATAGAAGAAGTTTCGACAAATATGTGTATGTGTAATAAGGTACGGAATAATGAGTAATGGTTAGGAACTCTGACTTGTGAAAAAGGATGTTGGAAACCAAGAATCGGACTTTAAGAGTTATGAAATGTGTGTAAATGCGTGAATGTATCACAATGCCAGCGAAAATTTTTGGACACTGTTATATTTATAAGATTTTGTTTCTACAGATTTGTAACACAAATGTTTCGACCTGTGAAATTTTATTTGTATCAAACTGTCACTGTAGCAGAAACTGATGTAAATATTTCGGCAAGGAAGGTAGGTCACCTTGACATAATCACTGTAAGCACCCAGCTGCGTGACAGTCGCCTGGAAAAACCCATTATTGTGTGCCTTTAAGAGGCACAGGTGGAGAATAAAGGAGGCCATTATCCTCGCTATTGACATTTCTTTGTAGAAAGCATCGCAAATACGACATGCCCAAACTTTAAAACATGTGATTACACTGTCGAGCTCTTAATTTATGATATTAACTGAAATGCCTAATGAAATGACCAGAAATATTTTATGTCTATAACCTGATATGACTACTGTCCTTCTAGTTGAGAGATTTTTTTACTGCCTTATGAAATGGCATATGGCTAGTAAATGTTTTATGCCTTCCTTTGTACATATTTGCCTATTTTGTTTAATATCTAGTATCTTGCTGCACTGCAGCATTTGTTAATATAAAACTTATTAGATGTACTAATATAGTTATTTTCTTTCTACAGATCCAGTAAATAATAATTTTATGATCTACTTCCATAAAAAAAGAGTGAGCACAAAAAGACATTTCCACTTCACAGGAATTGCATACATAATTTTTGTCAATGACTAGGTAACTTGTCTGTTAGAGTAAGTTACCATGATGCATCATACTAGTGTTTAGATGTGACATAGGTATTAAACATGGCCATATTATTTCTGCTTCAGCTTTGTCATGTTTAGGTATAAGTTATTGCATTTCCTGCTGATGTTTTCCAAACATAGTGCTACTGAATTTCACTTTGTATTACTCTGTTAAGCTCATAATAGTTGTAATGTTGCATTTGCTCTGCTAAATTTAGATATAATGCTGCTTGCTTTGCCAATTTTCATTTTTTTATCATTGAAGTTTGTGTTAAATGTTTTGAACTGCTGCATTGCCTTGTCCCTTAGTATATATATCTGAGCTCAGTAGATTTAAGCTAGTTTAGGAGGGGGTAGACTACATAAGAAACTAACTATGAACAATAGGGAAAGAATGCATTGAGAAGTTATATGAAAAATATTTGGGCAAAAAATGAGTATTGTACAAAAAGGAAAATGAACAAAATAGCAGGGTTTAGGGACAACAGGCATAGATAGGACTTTTGGGAATAATGAAGAACGAGGCAGATCCCGAAGAAAATTTTATTTGATGATCAAATATTACAACTACCGAAGAAAACAAACCATGCACATTCCTTTTGTGTTATCCTGCTATGTGTTTGTGTACCCTTGTGTATTTGTGTTCTTCCTGTCTCTGTGTACTATTTCATAGAAAATTTTTCTTTTCTAAGCTACATTCACTATGATGAGGAATACTTTTATCCTCAAATATAATTTGCATTAATACTATTTACTTTGTAAAGATGTTTAGACATTATTTATTCTGTTCTGTTTTTGCTTATGTGTGAAATTAATGTTTCGAAAACTATTCTCATTGTTTTATATATTTACTTATGTCATAATTCCTGTAACACTGATGTATATGTCTACTTCTATTCTTTTGTAAAGCCTGTATTACTACAAATGTTATCTGTACTATTATGTTCTTTAATGATGTATTTTGTACCTTTGCAATTGTATTCTTATGTTGTAAATTTATAATTGTATATACACCAGTTTTTCAAATTCAGTAACTTGTAAGCATTCATTTCACTACACACATTTCTGTTAGTCATAGTACATGCACAATAGATGAGAAGTTGGGACAGTTAGTGTTTGCAAATGTGTTGATAATTCAGCAAGGGACCGGTTAACAGAATTGCTGGTTCTAAGGACAATTCCAAAAACATTATGAGTGCACAAGTGGTGGTTTATGGACTTGCTATATTGTCGGCAAGGCTCTTCGATGGTGATTGTGCAGCTGCACAGTCGCAACACATGGCTACTGGCCATCTCTACAAGGACTACAATAGGTTTGCATCTTTGGTGGCCCACGAATACCATCCTTTCTGCAAGGACTGCTGTGGGTCTGCACCTCTTGTGGCCCACCAATACCATAATCTCTACCAGGACTACAGCGGGTCTGTTCTGTGATGACCTACTTACCAATATTCTTTAAAGCTTCGACTGACTCTTCTATGGGTTCGCTCTGTTGTGGCCCATTACCTGTCTGCATGTCAAGAGTCAGCACTGTCTTTCCATTGGAAGGACAACACTACTTCTTCAAGACTTCCATGTGCTTTTTTTTTTACTGCTCCGACGTTGAGAAAAACATTGCAATTTTACTATGATGAATGATCAGGACTGTCTTTATGGACTGTGGGAAAATTTTAACTTTTGACCAACATTTCATCAATAAGTGTGTGTATATATCTTTGTTGTTCTAATTACGAAAAATTTTATCAAATCATTATTGGCCACTGCCCCAAACAATTTGTAAAATTTTTTGTGGGGAGCACGGTGGCTATGTAAGTAGGCTGTTTAGGTTTTTATAATGGTAACGCCACTGGCACTGGCACTGGCTGTGCTGTGTGCAGTCTATGGCTGGGTGGCATTGTTGTAACATTCGCTATTGTAATGTTGGGCTGTTGGCTGTTAACAGCTCGTAGCGTTGCGCAGTTGGAGGTGAGCTGTCAGCAGTGGTGGATGTGGGGAGTGAGATGGCGGAGTTTTGAGAGCGGATGATCTGGACAGAGACAGTAAATTTGTAAGACTGGATGTCCTGAACTGTTCTCTATCAAAATATTTCGCTTGCTAACTATGCCTATTAGTAGTTAGTGCCTTCAGTAGTTATAATCTTTTATTTAGCTGGCAGTAGTGGCGCTCGCTGTATTGCAGTAGTTTAAGTATCAAAGATTTTTGTGAGGTGAGTGATTCGTGAAAGGTAGAGGTTATTGTTAGTCAGGGCCATTCTTTTGTAGGGATTTTTAAAAGTCAGATTGCGTTGCGCTAAAAATATTGTGTGTCAGTTTAGTGTTGATTAGAATAAGTAAAGAGTGAAATGTCTGAGTACGTTCAGTTCTGCTCAGCTGTTTGAAAATCAAATAATGTAAGAGGTTTATCTGCACAGTAATTCATAAATTTTTCTAAGGGGACGTTTCAAGCTTGTAATGACCATCGGCAAGATGTTGCTACATAAGGTATGGAACAAACTTAACCATCGCTTGAACGTATTTTGTGTGGTCGGAGCGGCACTTATAAAACATTTATTGGGTACAAGGTGCTAACTTGGTGTGTTTACGGCTCTTTTCTTACAACTTATATCATAACTTTGAAAACATTGAGGTTTGAAAATGAATGAATTGTTCTTCGTAACCTCATATACTTATATTTCTGGAATTTCCTCTCATTCTTAGGAATTCGTATAACTGATATACGGCGAACACCAAGGAAGAAATGAGAATGATCCTTTCCTCATGCAACTGAAACCTTGCATGGCAAATGTGCAAAGATATAATTTTCGACACAACCCTCCGAAAACCAATGTCAGTATAATGTCTTATCATTTCTTTACACTAGAAATCCGAAACTATTAAATCGTTGGTATTTGCCTACTTTATCGCCCTTTGTCCCTTTTTGTCTTTAATTTTTATCCAAGTCTTAAGCACCCTTAAACAATATGCTTTTATAGTAGTTTGTTCATATGTTTGTCTGTATGAGTTTCACACGAGAAATTTCACAAAACAGTATAACTTTTTGTCTACAATGTTAACTCTTTTACTCATTTCAGTTGCATTCGTTTCGACGGACTGGTGTATGGTCACAAAGACCTCGATGTCACGCACCCAGTTAAATCTGTCATCATCATCAACTTTGTCTCTTTATTAAGAAATTAAATAAAAGAGATTAAAAAGTTAGTTTAAGAAATCGTCACCATTTTTATTACACATTCTAAGTTAGTCTGTCTCTTTCGTTCGAAGAACTACGATTTTCCTGGTTCTATTAATATGCAGCTCTCCATATAGGGACCTTGCTCTTGCTCTCGTCTCCCAGTCACTGCAGGAGAAATTCAGATTTATAGTGGGAGGCCATTAGTCTCGGTCAGTAATTAGTGGAGAACCTGGCGCAGGTAGAGGCGTGACGCACATCTGCCTAATGGAGCTGACTCTCCGAGTAGCTCGCGTGTCTCTCGCAAATCCCACAGGTTATCTCACGCAGCAGGCGCCACCTGCAGAGCCGTCGCTGACTTGATCGAGTGCAGCGTAAATTCTCTGATATTCGTGCAGCTCCACTGCATTTTAGGGGATATATTCGTCTGAGAGGCACTTCTATTAACTGCAAGAATAACTCGGGTTGCCACTCTGCTACTGATTAAAGTCATCTTCCTACGAGAAATTATGTCTGTTGAATCACGTTCCGTTAGATACTTTAAGACAATATGCGTGATTACTGCCAGGCATCCTGTAAGTGCCTCAGCACTGATTTCCACATAAGCTTTTTTGAAGAGAAAAATGTTTCTTGTTTTGTCACCAACAGAGCTGATCCTTCCTCCGCCATGTAAGAATGATCTGTACTTATCGAGATCGGCGCCGCGGGGGTTCAGACAGCGGATTCATTGTCAAGAGAACGGTGTTCAAATCAGCCATTCCGATTTAGATATGGCTCTAAGCACTATGGTAATTAACATCTGAGGCCATCAGTCCCCTAGACTTAGAACTACTTTAACCTAACAAACCTAAGGACATCACACACATCCATGCCCGAGGCAGGAATAGAACCTGCGACCGTAGCAGCAGCGCGGTTCCGGACTCAAACGCCTACAACCGCTCGGCCACAACGGCCGGCTACTGGTTTAGGCTTTCCAGTCAGTATTTTAAATCGAATTCCTTGATGCATTCTTTGAGTGATCACGGCTGATTTCCGGTTACGTCCTCATCCAGTCTGAATTCATGGTCCATTTTTAAATGACTTTGCCATCAGTGGAACGTAAAATCCTAATGAGCCTTCATTCTTCCATAGGGGACTGCTATTCTAGCTCTTCTCAGAAACGATTAATACGAAGAGATTAGTACCAATGTCATTTAAACGTAAAAAAAGCAAAGGGTGCAAACGCCTTCTGCTATAGTCATCCACTAACTTGAAGATGTACTAACATTTCTAGTGAAATGATTACTACCGCTACAATTACAATGTGCAACTACATCCAAGTCTACATTCTGCCTGTTTTTCATATTATCCGAGTAGTAGTCGCAAACTCCAAAATAGTAATTAAAATAAAATTTTAAAAATAACAATTCGCTACTCATTATCAATGTCTAAATTTCAAACCAAAACTTAAGTTTATTGTTTTACTTGCTGGCTAACCCAGCATTACCTGGATGTTTATTTTGCCAGTTTTCTGTCAGAAATGAAAAATAAAAATGAAGTGTCATTTTAATACAAAACTGAAAAAAATTCATTTCCATGTATTATTGAAAACACCTGTGAAATTATGAAAGAGTTTCTGTACGCTGGATGCAATTGATTCACATGTCTACAATGCGATTTTGTAAACGTCCCTATAGTAGGTAATGCATGTTCATAGCTCTACAGATTGCTGTTTTCACCTGAAGCCGTTTGAGCTCAGTAATTGAAAGGTGTCAAAAGAGGTACCAGGTATCAGGGGTTTGCTTAAGTTGATTTACTGTAGGTGTGTCTTAGTACTGAAGAATCCGTGTATCAAAACTTCGTCCATGATGCGGCATTTTTTCACGAATGTCAGAGTTTTTGACATCACATTTCTTAAAATGCGTGTAGTAGAATTATATATATTTGTGTGCTTGGATTCAGTGCTATATGTGGATACTGTCTGCTAAACACTCTGCGAATAAAGTTAGTAGGAAAGAAACAGTAAATTTAAATGTAATGCTTGATGTGGTAGTTTTCACGCAACTCATTCTTTGTGAGGTCGTATCTGTTGAACTATTTTAGGTAGGTGGTTCTTACCCGCACAACGATTGTTGCCTTCCAGTAAGGGACACGTGCACCAAGCTTAAATGACATCGGTCCCTTGGTTTAGTAGAAGAAACACATAGGCATTACACACACATACAAACAAATATTTTTTTATAAAAGTTAGCGATTATTCATCCACTTCTGGCAATATTCTGAAGCCACTACTCTGTATCAACAACTTACCACACTGTCGTCAAGTCACAAGTGTCATCGAATTCTGTTATGTCATTCTGCAGAATCAGCTTTCCAGGAGTATTTTCTCTGTAAAGTAGTTTTTAATACACTGCTATTCCGTATATTTGGTACTAATTTCAGGAAACCGCAATTGATAGAATGGGGAACCGAACATACAGGAGACACACCTCGCGCACAGAAGAAAACGTTCTATATGGTCACAGTTCCGCTAATACTTTATTTCCGTGTTAGGGCTCATTTCCTACAGTCATTCGTAGGGTGATGATGATGATTTATGGGGGAGGGTGCTACGTCATTCGTAGGGTGCTTCTCATGGGAAACACAGAGGAACATAACCTTGTAGCATAGTACAGGTTACTCTTTCCTGCGACGATTCAAAATATATGGACTGGTTCAAAAATAGTGACAACACTGTCATAATTCAAACTAGCCTTTATCGAGAGACGTTCATTGTATTAGATGCCCCCAATATCATCACCCCAGATCTCCACTCGCCTTCCGCCACACCAATGGAAGTCACCATACACCGCCAGTGCATCCCTCTCGGTCGATGTCCCATAAGGGATGCCCTATGGCACGGATGTGTTGTAGAGCGTACCACTAAGAGGTTCCTTCATTTTGTCGGACACGGCGTAATCGCGCTGACTTATATCGGGAAAAGTAAACAGGAAACCCTGCACTGAGTTCGCCGTATGCCGTCATGCATTGACATGAAGGATGATGGGATGCAGTGCCAGAAGGTGTCGCTCTTTCTTCTCATGCGGAACGAGTGTGAGGTGGAAAGAAATTGCAATAGTTGACTGCTGTGACAGTCTGTACTTCAGCTGACCTTTTGGTAAAAAATGAAATGATCGTGTGGCATTGCTGGCCGGGGGGCCCAATCCGCGGAAGTTCGGTAGCCGAGTGCGAGTCTTATTTCAGTCAACGCCACGTTGGTCGACTCGCGAACTGTTGACGAGGAGCAGAGAAAATCTCCAACCCCATCGGGAATGGAACTCGGGCCCGCTGCATGCGACGCAAGCACGTTACCATCCGGCTAAGTAAAAGGACTGACATTCTGGTGTCAGCTGCAGACGGCGCGCACGCCGTTTGACGCACATCCTTCATCTTACGGCAGCGTTGCCTGTACTTTTTATACAGCCAGTGTAAGTGTGTCACGACTTGTGGAGCACGTGCTTAACTGAATGAACCAGAAGTCGCTATCTTAATAAACACTTCCATACGTAATGTTCTTACAATGTACCAAGGTTCAGTTTCTTTCTAGGCATCTCTTCTTGCCTTCCTAGCAGTCAACATAACTGCGACTAATAAGGTGCGTGCTGCACAGCCCCACTTGCAGGTTGCTTGGGGGCAACAAAAATATATTTTCTTATTTATTTATATATTTATTTACTGTTCCGTGAGACCAAATTAAGGAGAAGGCTCCATGGTCGTGGAACGAGTCAATACATGAAATTATAACACGATAGTAGAAACAGATAGAATTAAATGTAAGAAACATATTCAGGCGACAAATCGTAAGTTTAAATAAAGAAAATTAATAAACTAATACTGGAATTTCTTTAATTTTTCAGCTCTTCCAGCAGCTCCTCGACAGAATAGAAGAAGTGAGCCATGAGGAAACTCTTCAGTTTAGAATTAAAAGTGTTTTGGCTACTGCTAAGATTTTTTAGTTCTTGTGGTAACTTATTGAAAATGAATGCAGCTGAACACTGCACTCCTCTCTGCACAAGAGTCAACGAAGTGCATTCCACGTGCTGATTTGATTTCTACCTAGTATTAACTAAGTGAAAGCTGCTAACTCTTGGGAATAAGCTAATACTGCTAACAACAAACGACATCAAAGAAAATATATACTGTGATGGCAATGTCAGAATTCCAAGACTATTGAATAGGGGTCGACAAGAGGATTTCTAACTTACACCACTCATAGCTCGACCAGACCGTTTTTCAGCCAAAAATACCCTTTTTGAATCACAAGAATTGCCCCAAAAAATAATACCATACGATATAAGCGTATGAAAATATGCGAAGTAGACTACTTTTCGTGATGAAAGGTCATTATTTCAGATATTCTTCTAATGGTAAATAAAGCAGCATTTAGTTTCTGAACAAGATACTGAACATGGGCATTCCACAACAGCTTACTATCTATCAGAACGCCTAGGAAGTTGAACTGTTCCGTCTCGCTTATAACATGCCCATTCTGTCTGATCAAAATATCAATTCTTGTTGAATTGTGAGTTAGAAACTGTAACAACTGAGTCTTACTGTGATTTAGCATCATATTTTTTTCCACAAGCCACAAACTTATTTCATGAACTACATTAATTGATGCTGTTTCAGTATTACACACAAGATCCTTCACTACCAGGCTGGTATCATCAGCAAACAGAAATATTTTTAAATCACCTGTAGTACTAGAAGGCATATCATTTATACAAATGAGAAACAGCACTGGCCCCAGCACCGACCCCTGGGGAACGCCCCACCTAACAGTGCTCCAATGGGACTGAACATCAGTATCACTCTCAATATTGAGGAGAATGATGTGAGATGATCCACATGAGTTCCAAAAGAAATCCGTTGGAATTCGATTACTCGATAAATAGTACAATTCTCAAGGCTGTTAATTCAACTAAGTACCTGGGTGTTAAAATTACGAACAACTTCAGTTGGAAGGACCACATAGATAATATTGTCGGGAAGGCGAGCCAAAGGTTGCGTTTCATTGGCAGGACACTTAGAAGATGCAACAAGTCCACTAAAGAGACAGCTTACACTACACTCGTTCGTCCTCTGTTAGAATATTGCTGCACGGTGTGGGATCCTTACCAGGTGGGATTGACGGAGGACATCGAGAGGGTGCAAAGAAGGGCAGCTCGTTTTGTATTATCGCGTTATAGGGGAGAGAGTGTGGCAGATATGATACACGAGTTGGGATGGAAGTCATTACAGCATAGACGTTTTTCGTCGCGGCGAGAGCTTTTTACGAAATTTCAGTCACCAACTTTCTCTTCCGAATGCGAAAATATTTTGTTGAGCCCAACCTACATAGGTAGGAATGATCATCAAAATAAAATAAGAGAAATCAGAGCTCGAACAGAAAGGTTTAGGTGTTCGTTTTTCCCGCTCGCTGTTCGGGAGTGGAATAGTAGAGAGATAGTATGATTGTGGTTCGATGAACCCTCTGCCAAGCACTTAAATGTGAATTGCAGAGTAGTCATGTAGATGTATGCGACTTATCAATAATACGGACATTCCCACTACGCACTGATTCTATATCCTCGACCTGTCTCTGTAGACCAGCCACTTCCTTTACAACTGACCATATTGTTTTAGTTTTTCCTTTGACTTACTTACTCTATCTGCATACCACATACTTTTTGCCTTCCTAATAACTTTTTTAAGCACCTTACAATACTGTTTGTAATGGGCTGCTGCATTTAGATTTTGACTGTTTCCAACGTTTTGATATAACTGCCACTTTTTTCTACAAGATATTCTTATGCCTCTAGTCAGCCACCAAGGCTGTCTGTTTGTGCTAGTACCCTGTTTTGAACGTTCTAACGGAAAGCAACTTTCAAAGAGCACGAGAAGAGTCTTGAGGAAAGCATTATATTTATCGTCTACTCTATCAACACTATAAACATCTTACCACTCTTGTTCCTTGATAAGATTTACAAAGGTCTCTACAGCAACTGGATCAGCTTTCCTAAGCAGTTGATAACTATATTTAACATGTGTTGCAGCACAAAAATCTTTGGAGTTAAAATTTGTGCATCATGATATGAAAGGCCATTCACATTTTTACTAACAGAATGCCCTTCTAGTAATGAGGAATGAAGAAAAATGTTGTCTATGGTTGTTCTACTGTTCCCTTGCACTCTCGTTGGAAAGAATAGGGTTTGCATAAGATTATATGAATTAAGGAGGTCTGCCAGCATCCTTTTCCTTGCACAATCTCTTATACAATTAATATTGAAGTCACCACATATTACTAACTTTTTGTATTCCCTATAAAGTGAACCAAGAACCTCCTCTAGCTCTAGCAAATATGTTGTGAAATCGGAGTCTGGGGATCTGTAAACAACAACTGTTAGAATTTTAGCTCCACTAAATTTAACCACACCTGCACAACATTCAAACAGCTTTTCAGTGCAGTACTTTGAAACATCAATTGACTCAAATGGGATGTCGTTTTTCACATACAGGGCTACTTCCCCATACCGCAAAGAGCTCCTAGAAAAGCCGCGAGCCAACCTGTATTGTGGTACAGGAAGCCTTTGAATTATCTCCTTATTTAAGAAGTGTTCAGATATACCAATAATTTCAGAGCCAACATCTATAAGCAGTTCACAAACTTTATCTCTAATACCTTGTATATTTTGATGAAATATACTATTTCCCTCATTACTCGCATACCTAAGCTTTGTCGAAAGTGGTTCCTTTGTTAGAGACACTTCCCTTAAGCAGGAATACCTATCATCTGACTTCAATCTAAAAATGGTGCAGCCCTAACACCCACTACTACAGGAATTTTCCCATGAGTGATCCCACCACCCCCACCTATGCTGTCAACCTATAAGCTTTGCCAACCTCCCCTTCCCAAACTTGTGAGGTGCAGGCCATGTCTAGTGAAACCGGTCGTGCCGATAGACTCCACCGACACCACTGAAATGTGACCCATGCCTTCCGTCATCAGCGCATCCTAAAGACTCATGTTATTACGCCTGACGGCTATATTAAGATGAGGCCGATCGTGACGCTGAAACAGTTCCACAGAATGCACATTCGTGTTGCCAGTCTGAGTGGCTATAATTTCCAGGTCACCATCTATGTCATACTCCCATTCCCCATCAAAACTATTACCAGCTCCACCCACAATCACTACCTGATCCTCTTTAGTAAAATCCCTACATAACCCCCCTACGTTAACAGTCACCTGAGCCAATCCTGCATTAGGCTTCACAATGCTGGTGACCTGGTACTCACTCCCCAAAAGTTCCTGCAACTGTTGGCCCACACCTCTGCTATGGGAACTAGCTAACAGCAGAACCTTCTTCTTTCTCTTCGACTGTTCTAGCCACCGTAACTGTTGAGGTCTGCTGCATACTTTCTACATCTACAGCTACTACAGATTCCTCTCCACTAGACCCTGACAGTTGGTCATATCTACTGCAAACACCAATAGTAAAACTATCTGAAAATCTCTTTCTCCTAGCAGATCTATTGTCAACAGCCAGCTCCCATTCCCCAATCCCCTTCTCCCTCCTCATCCTATCTAGCTCCTCCTGTGCGTTTTTCAACTGCCCCTGAAGGGCACAGATCTTACGCTCCTGCTCCTCTATCAACTTACTCTTGCTACATAACCTGCAGTTCCTTGAGAGGATCTCACCAGAATGCCCACTGGCTTCCCCCTGCATTCCCCCCAGTGAAAATACTTCGAACAAGTCTCACACCACAATCCACTACTCACGAACGTACGGCAAAGCCCACACTTCTCACTCATGGTAAAATTTTACAGTTGTTGAAACAAGAAAACTACTTTATCTAAGTTCCACTACTAGAAACTGACTAAAATAATCACAAACTTACTCTCCGTAGCGGTCACGCGGTTCCAGACTGAATCGCCTAAAACCGCACTGCGACACCGGCCGGTTCGGTCGTCACACTGAGCAATGTTTATAACCTGGAACATATAAACAATACGAAGTTAACAAACGCTAAAATCCCAAGTGGAAATTAAAATATGTTTCTTTCAGTGTTTCGTTCGTTACTTCTCCTCGTATATCCTTACAAGTGCTTCCACAATGTTTCATTGTCCTACGATCAGCAGTTTGACATGGAGGCTCTACCATGTAGCGAAAGTTTCTGATTATAACCAACCTGTATATCGTTGAATCTACCTCCAAAACTGTATAATTGCACGATCACTGTATGACATCATAAACATTGAGATGCGTGACACGCTTGTTTTTCTTAAAATGGAAGGCAAAGTACCCAAACTATACTCACCCAGTAATCGATAAATATAGTATTTAGAAACTTCCAACTAATCTTAAATACAGTTTCAAACCTCTGCTAAATGTTTCCTTAATTTAGGTGTGAATATTTCGGAACTAATAAAACCAGCATAAGATGTGCTTTGCGTTTTCAGCCATCTAGGTTTTACACGCTTAACATCAAATATTTAGCAAATTAACTAATTTATAAATTAGACCTCCGAAGCTGTTTTATGGACGTGAGTATGATTATTTAAATAATCGTGGCTGGAGAGGGGGCAGGGGTTACTGACCCCGTATCTTTTCACTCTGTTTCTCTGATAATATCATCAATTTAGTATTGGAGGGCAGAGTGGAGAGTAAAAATCGTAGAGGGGGACCAAGACATTAATACACTAAACAGATTCAAAAGGACGTAGGTTGCAATAGGTAATGGGAGCCAGGATAGAGTAGCATGGAGAGCTGCATCAAACCAGTCTCTGGACTGAAGAACACAACAACAACAACACCAACATAATACCTCTTTTTCACTGCTTCTTGATATGCTGTGTGACTTGCCAATCGGAACACTTCCAACTCGAAACATACCACTCTTACGACTTTGTGTGGTACCTTATCCATTCACGGCATCGCCAAACACAAATTCTGGTTGTGTTTCCCTCAGAGCGAGCAAAATTTTAATAGGACATAAGAGGATGCTCCACTGAGCAGTTTGAAGTAGGAAACATGGGGTCGGAGAAGCCAGCTTAAGGAGAAAACAGGAATAAAATCACATTACTCTTTATGTTTTATTTATACCATCATTGACACAATGAAGTTACCTTTTGTAATGTATCTCATAAAATGTCTTAAAACTGACGGCCATCAACCTCAATGCAAGCATGACATCGACAAACAAGATCCTGATGCGTCCTGACAAATATCCCTAGTGTGTTTCGAATCACAGGCAGCTATAATTCTGGCAACTAATTTCATCTCCGTATCCACTCAGGTCTCATACGCAAGCGACTTTAGGTATTCGCTTACGAAATTAGCATGGAGATTCAGGTCAGGTGACCTCGCAAGGCATGGAAGAGAACCTCCCTTTCCAATCCAGCAAAGAGGAAATACTGTACCGATACTGCTGCATCGTTTGTACTGTACGTCTCTGAATATCACTCAGTAATGAGTGGGTCTGCCGTTGATTCATAGCATGTGCTGTCACGGCACAACGTAAATACGATACAGCAGATTTACCTTGTGGACAAGTAAGGTAAACAAAACTGCGTAATGACTTCCCGGTAATAAGGATCGTCCTCCTTGTTTCTCTGCAGGAAATAAAGAATGTACATGTAAACAAACAGCATAGTACTTGTAAACTGGCAAGCATGTTAGTTGTAAATACGCTGGAGAGCAGTAATACTAGATAGAGCACTAAAGAAGTTTACTTCAATATCTTCTTAAGTTGGCATGTCCGACCCCAGGTTCAGTGGAGCATTCTGTATGGCCTGTTACATTTTTGCTCGCCCATACGGAAACGCCCTGATGAGGAGAGCTTAACATCAGTAGAGGATAAAAAATACCCGTGCACAGAATCGAGAGCGTATTTTCTTTGACACACAACTGCTTGATGCGGAGATGAAATAGTAACGCACCTTAAATTATCGAAGGCGGAAGAGATGCACGAGCACAGCTGCGATATCTAGAAGATTGAGAAAATTGCCTATGACATTCTAAAACTGAGTTCTCTCGGAGCTGTAAATCTCATATGACCATGGGAAACCCTTTGCCGATGCACGCAGAACCTCTCTCAATTTATGAGTTGTTTCATTTGCTTTGAACATATGCCACATCAATTTGATATTGCTGTGTTCTGTCGTATATCTTAGACGTTACTCTGTATAGAAATACTTTCGTTGTCAGTTGTCAATGTGGTAGACTGACCATCGCAATTCAGTAGTCTGGAAAGGTTGAATGTCAGTGTCTACCTATAACTCCTACCTGTGAACATCTGCTGGGAAAAAAGTGATTTGCGTTTCACATAACTGGTATTTCCCGATTTTGTACTCACCCTTAGACAGTAGTTTCGTCAAAAGTCATTAACTTTGAGTAAAGAACGTTCGGTAGCGTTATTATAGGGGTGGTGGATTATAATTCTATAGATCTTCCTTTTACCTTTGTTATTAAGTGACTTGTGTACATTTGTAGTCAAAACATATCAATCCGGCTGAGATTCTCGGTAGATATGATCGGGGAAAGGACAAAATTTGTCAACGAATTCCGTGTAAATTCTAATGGATCTTCCAACAGGGTCTGGAGCAATATTTTGTTTATGAGTACAAGGGATACTTATTTCAGTATCAGCCTATATCTAGTTTGTGTATCTGTCTAATCTTGGTGTCAAGTTTTATAAGAGGCAAACCGACCATGTGTGAATGTTAATTTGATTATGCAAGGTATTAAACTTTTTTAGTAAACAGTTGTAGAGTGGTATGGTTTCCCAGTGAATGCATTTTACAACGTACTATTCTCTAATTAAGTATCCTGTTCGTTGTCATCGACACCGACTCCATACTGATACACGAGACACCGTTTGGGACGTTTGTATCAGCTCATCGCCTTTACATACAACCCGAACTTCCTATCATTTACTGAAAGATATTTCGTGAAGGTCTGAAAGCGAGTATCTATTATAACCCTTGCTAAATACACGAAGTTACTGCTTGATCTGTTATTTTCCATTCCCCTTTGAAGTGGCATATATCAGTCACGTCTGTACCTACGTTCTTCGAAACGTACCATTTAAGCATGGCATACTGCTAATCTATTACATGACCATCACTTCGCTCTTTCAGGAAACGTTAAATTTTATCACTGAGAGAGCAGGCGCAGCGATGACATAATTTTCTTGTTTAGGAACTGTGGGGTTGACTGGGCCTCAAATGTATATCCGACTGTTCTGTATTAGTTTTCCCACTGCATCCGTAAACCTCTCTCATCCATGTGATATTTTCTTCAAAAAGACCTTTTACGCGGTGCATTCAAGTTCTAAGTCCTCCGATTTTTTTTCTCTGGACTGGAAAGAGATAGAAACATGGGCATTGTTTTGAAATGAGGCTGCGTTCATTGGCAATACGTCCCAGAGATGGCAGCACCGTACGGCAGATGGAATTTTACCGGCAGCGGAGAGGATGAGAACTGTTTTAAATACTTAAAATGGCGACGTTTTCCTTACTTGAACAGCGTGCAATCATTCGTTTTCTGAATTTGCGTGGTGTGAAACCAATTGAAATTCTTCGACAGTTGAAGGAGACATGTGGTGATGGAGTTATGGATGTGTCAAAAGTGCGTTCGTGGGTGCTACAGTTTAATGAAGGCAGAACATCGTGTGACAACAAACCGAAACAACCTCGGGCTCGCACAATCCGGTCTGACGACATGATCCAGAAAGTGGAGGGAATTGTTTTGGGGGATCGCCGAATG
The DNA here is from genome assembly GCF_023897955.1 of Schistocerca gregaria. Taxonomy (NCBI): domain Eukaryota; kingdom Metazoa; phylum Arthropoda; class Insecta; order Orthoptera; family Acrididae; genus Schistocerca; species Schistocerca gregaria. The sequence goes on along the minus strand of NC_064921.1, from coordinate 369,433,439 downwards.
ACAGTTGAACAGATCGCCTCCAGAGTTGGCATTTCTGTGAGTTCTGTGCAGACAATCTTGCATGACGACCTGAAAATGCGAAAAGCGTCATCCAGATGGGTGCCACGAATGCTGACGGACAACCACATGGCTGCCCATGTGGCATGTTGCCAAGCAATGTTGACGCGCAACGACAGCATGAATGGGACTTTCTTTTCGTCGGTTGTGACAATGGCTGAGACATGGATGCCATTTTTCAATCCAGAAACAAAGTGCCAGTCAGCTCAATGGAAGTGTACAGATTCAACACCACCAAAAAACTTTCGTGTATCCGACAGTGCTGAAAAAATGATGGTGTCCATGTTCTGGGACAGCGAGGGCGTAATCCTTACCCATTGCGTTCCAAAAGGGCACTACGGTAACAGGTGCAACCTACCAAACTGTTTTGAAGAACAAATTCCTTCCTTCACTGCAACAAAAACGTCCGGGAAGGGCTGCACGTGTGCTGTTTCACCAAGACAACGCACCCGCACATCGAGCTAACGTTACGCAACAGTTTATTCGTGATAACAACTTTGAAGTGATTCCTCATGCTCCCTACTCACCTGACCTGCCTCCTAGCGACTTTTGGCTTTTTCTAACAATGAATGACACTCTCCGTGGCCGCAAATTCACCAGCCGTGCTGCTATTGCCTCAGCGATTTTCCATTGGCCAAAACAGACTCCTAAAGAAGCCTTCGCCGCTGCCATGGAATCATGGCGTTAGCGTTGTGAAAAATGTCTACGTCTGCAGGGCGATAACGTCGAGAAGTAACGCCAGTTTCATCGATTTCGGGTGAGTAGTTAATTAAAACAAATTAGAGGCCTTAGAACTTGAATGCACCTCGTAGTCCCTGATTCCTCACCATTCTTTGTCAGTTATGAAATGTAGTTTCCTGGAAAGATAAAATCTATTCAAAATGGTTCAAATGGCACTGAGCACTATGGGACTTAACATCGATGGTCATCAGTCCCCTAGAACTTAGAACTACTTAAACCTAACTAACCTAGGGACATCACACAACACCCAGTCATCACGATATAAAATCTATTCTCACTTGAGACACTATCGGAAAATCTCACCATTTTACCAGTATTAACGACAAGTTTCAGCTTTGCACATTTGGTTCCGGTAGAAACGAAGGTATGTCACTCTTTAGGAGCTTGTATTGAAGAATGAGGTCTGTATAATCTTTCTTTTTATGAAAATCGGTTAAGTATTTGCAACTTTTCACTTATTTTCAGATAGTTAAAATATTTAAGTATTTTTCAGTACACATTTAGTCGTGTGGGAGTGTGTCCAAAGTAACTTCATTTCCTTTTCAAAATTTGCGCCAACTCCAGTGTTTAAAGTTGCCCTCGTGGGCCGAGTGCTTCGCGAGCTAAGCTTCAGAATCTCCGAGGGCCAGCGGGCCGCGTCCACAGCCGCCTAGGCCCGCTTTCTGCGGCAGAGTCACGTTCCTCCTTCATCCTCTTCCAAGACTTGAGACATCACGGCAAACGAAAAAAAATTCTAAATAAACTAAAGGTGGAACAAGCATGTGGTCCTCAAAGTTTTATGGCGACCCAATCGCTATATATTTTCCTTGACATTTATCTTTAAATATCGAACAACCTCGTGAAATAGGTTTACTCTTTTCCCTGTTACCCATAACACGTTTCCCTGATACCCATAACACCTTTACTGTTGTGTCGATTCACTGTATTAATCTATTAACACCTATTTTTTTTAACAGAAGGCACAGTAAACCATACCGCAAGTTACTGAAGAACTGATGTTTATTTAAGAAATGCTCATTTCATTGTAATGTGTTTATATTGTTCATAAAATAGGCATATTACTGTAGAGAGATGTTACAAAAAAGACACATTGCTGCTTCTTGACTTGTTACTGATCAGTTTGTTTAGAGGTTCTTAACTATTTATGAATATTAGCTGTTCCCAGAATGAGTTTGAAGTTAGGAGACGAGGTACTGGCAGGACTGAAGCTGTAGGAACGGGCCTTGACTCTTGCTGGGGTAGCTCAGTTGGTAGAGCACTGGCCCGCGAAAGGCAAAGGTCCTGAGCTCGAGCCTACGTCCGGCACTGTTTTAATCTGCCAGGAAGTTTAATATTACCTGCTGTAGGTATAAATACCTTTAATATCCATTGTTCGTTTCATGTAACATGTGAAAATCGTTTGTAATATCTTGAAACAGTGGTTTCCGCACAGACATTTTCAGGTTGGCGTAAGACTCAATCGCCATGGGAGCGAGTGCACATTGATTTTGCAGGACCATTTTGGAACACTCGTAGCCTCATAGTGGTAGACTCTTCTATGAAGTTCCCATTTGTGGTACTTATGGCTTCTACCACATCACGTAGCATCATTGAAGCGTTCTTCTCTATATTTTGAATCGAAAGTATGTCAAAATTACTTGTCGGCCATCTGCCAACAGCTCACATCCCGTGACTCTGAACATTTTTGTGAACGCAATGGAATTCTTTATGTAGCAAGTGCTCCATTTGACCTCAGCCAGCCGGCTGGTGTGGCCGTGCTGTTCTAACACCTTCAGTCTGGAACTGCGCGACCACTACGGTCGCAGGTTAGAATCTTGCCTCGGGCATGTATGTGTGTGATGTCCTTAGGTTAGTTAGGTTTAAGTAGTTCTAAGTTCTAGGGGACTGATGACCACAGATGTTAAGTCCCATAGTGCTCAGAGCCAAATTTTCGCCCTCACACAACGGACAACCGGAACGCTTCGTACGTGCTTTGTAGCAACAGATGGCCAAGCTCCGTACCGCCCACACGCGGGAACAGGCGCTGCAACTCGTCCTCGTCTCCTATCGCTCCCACCCACGAGACTGATCATCACCGGCGGAACTTCAGCATGGAACTCGCCATTGGACGCCGCTACACTTGCTTCAGTCACAGAAGCATCGGCGCTACCAATGGTACACAAGTATCGCTTTGTGCCGCGCGATCATGTTCTTTTCAGGGTATGTGGCAACCTTGGGCAGTGGGACCGAGGCGTAACGCAGGAACGCATTGGCTCATATATGTACTTAATTGCAGGTCCCGATGGTTTTCAGCGCCACCACCAGAACCAAATTCACGCATGTAGTTTGCCCGTGATTCTGCTGCTATTCTTCATCCAGATTCACGGCTTCACGGCACCTCGCGTCATTCGCAACCGTCCGTTTGTGCCACCAGGGAACCCCAGGAAGAGCGGATGGACGGTGCGCCCTCGTCCCTTCCGTCCCCGCTCGCCGACCCCATGGTCCCGGACCCACTGTCTCTGTCGCCGTCGCCGTCACCGTCCCAGTCATCGCTCCAGCACGAGCCCTGGCAGCAGTTTTCCGAAGGATATATCCGTTGTGTTGTAAGCCTCCCTCCCCGTTTTCGATCACAGCCTCACTAGACGACAACGTCCCTTCCGTCCCCGCTCGCCGACCCCATGGTCCCGGACCCACTGTCTCCGTCGCCGTCGCCGTCACCGTCCCAGTCATCACTCCAGCACGCGCCCTGGCAGCAGTTTTCCGAAGGATATATCCGTTGTGTTGTAAGCCTCCCTCCCCGTTTTCGATCACAGCCTCACTAGACGACAACGTCCCTTCCGTCCCCGCTCGCCGACCCCATGGTCCCGGACCCACTGTCTCCCTCGCCGTCGCCGTCACCGTCCCAGTCATCGCTCCAGCACGCGCCCTGGCAGCAGTTTTCCGAAGGATATATCCGTTGTGTTGTAAGCCTCCCTCCCCGTTTTCGATCACAGCCTCACTAGACGACAACGTCCCTTCCGTCCCCGCTCGCCGACCCCATGGTCCCGGACCCACTGTCTCCATCGCCGTCGCCGTCACCGTCCCAGTCATCGCTCCAGCACGCGCCCTGGCAGCAGTTTTCCGAAGGATATATCCGTTGTGTTGTAAGCCTACCTCCCCGTTTTCGATCACAGCCTCACTAGACGACAACGTCCCTTCCGTCCCCGCTCACCGACCCCATGGTCCCGGACACACTGTCTCCGTCGCCGTCGCCGTCACCGTCCCAGTCATCGCTCCAGCACGCGCCCTGGCAGCAGTTTTCCGAAGGATATATCCGTTGTGTTGTAAGCCTCCCTCCCCGTTTTCGATCACAGCCTCACTAGACGACAACGTCCCTTCCGTCCCCGCTCGCCGACCCCATGGTCCCGGACCCACTGTCTCCGTCGCCGTCGCCGTCACCGTCCCAGTCATCGCTCCAGCACGCGCCCTGGCAGCAGTTTTCCGAAGGATATATCCGTTGTGTTGTAAGCCTCCCTCCCCGTTTTCGATCACAGCCTCACTAGACGACAACGTCCCTTCCGTCCCCGCTCGCCGACCACATGGTCCCGGACACACTGTCTCCGTCGCCGTCGCCGTCACCGTCCCAGTCATCGCTCCAGCACGCGCCCTGGCAGCAGTTTTCCGAAGGATATATCCGTTGTGTTGTAAGCCTCCCTCCCCGTTTTCGATCACAGCCTCACTAGACGACAACGTCCCTTCCGTCCCCGCTCGCCGACCCCATGGTCCCGGACACACTGTCTCCGTCGCCGTCGCCGTCACCGTCCCAGTCATCGCTCCAGCACGCGCCCTGGCAGCAGTTTTCCGAAGGATATATCCGTTGTGTTGTAAGCCTCCCTCCCCGTTTTCGATCACAGCCTCACTAGACGACAACGTCCCTTCCGTCCCCGCTCGCCGACCCCATGGTCCCGGACCCACTGTCTCCGTCGCCGTCGCCGTCACCGTCCCAGTCATCGCTCCAGCACGCGCCCTGGCAGCAGTTTACCGAAGGATATATCCGTTGTGTTGTAAGCCTCCCTCCCCGTTGTCGTTCACAGCCTCACTAGACGACAACGTCCCTTCCGTCCCCGCTCGCCGACCCCATGGTCCCGGACCCACTGTCTCCGTCGCCGTCACCGTCCCAGTCATCGCTCCAGCACGCGCCCTGGCAGCAGTTTTCCGAAGGATATATCCGTTGTGTTGTAAGCCTCCCTCCCCGTTTTCGATCACAGCCTCACTAGACGACAACTTCCCTTCCGTCCCCGCTCGCCGACCCCATGGTCCCGGACCCACTGTCTCCGTCGCCGTCGCCGTCACCGTCCCAGTCATCGCTCCAGCACGCGCCCTGGCAGCAGTTTTCCGAAGGATATATCCGTTGTGTTGTAAGCCTCCCTCCCCGTTTTCGATCACAGCCTCACTAGACGACAACGTCCCTTCCGTCCCCGCTCGCCGACCCCATGGTCCCGGACCCACTGTCTCCGTCACCGTCACCGTCCCAGTCATCGCTCCAGCACGCGCCCTGGCAGCAGTTTTCCGAAGGATATATCCGTTGTGTTGTAAGCCTCCCTCCCCGTTTTCGATCACAGCCTCACTAGACGACAACTTCCCTTCCGTCCCCGCTCGCCGACCCCATGGTCCCGGACCCACTGTCTCCGTCGCCGTCGCCGTCACCGTCCCAGTCATCACTCCAGCACGCGCCCTGGCAGCAGTTTTCCGAAGGATATATCCGTTGCGTTGTAAGCCTCCCTCCCCGTTTTCGATCACAGCCTCACTAGACGACAACGTCCCTTCCGTCCCCGCTCGCCGACCCCATGGTCCCGGACCCACTGTCTCCCTCGCCGTCGCCGTCACCGTCCCAGTCATCGCTCCAGCACGCGCCCTGGCAGCAGTTTTCCGAAGGATATATCCGTTGTGTTGTAAGCCTCCCTCCCCGTTTTCGATCACAGCCTCACTAGACGACAACGTCCCTTCCGTCCCCGCTCGCCGACCCCATGGTCCCGGACCCACTGTCTCCATCGCCGTCGCCGTCACCGTCCCAGTCATCGCTCCAGCACGCGCCCTGGCAGCAGTTTTCCGAAGGATATATCCGTTGTGTTGTAAGCCTACCTCCCCGTTTTCGATCACAGCCTCACTAGACGACAACGTCCCTTCCGTCCCCGCTCACCGACCCCATGGTCCCGGACCCACTGTCTCCGTCGCCGTCGCCGTCACCGTCCCAGTCATCGCTCCAGCACGCGCCCTGGCAGCAGTTTTCCGAAGGATATATCCGTTGTGTTGTAAGCCTCCCTCCCCGTTTTCGATCACAGCCTCACTAGACGACAACGTCCCTTCCGTCCCCGCTCGCCGACCCCATGGTCCCGGACCCACTGTCTCCGTCGCCGTCGCCGTCACCGTCCCAGTCATCGCTCCAGCACGCGCCCTGGCAGCAGTTTTCCGAAGGATATATCCGTTGTGTTGTAAGCCTCCCTCCCCGTTTTCGATCACAGCCTCACTAGACGACAACGTCCCTTCCGTCCCCGCTCGCCGACCACATGGTCCCGGACACACTGTCTCCGTCGCCGTCGCCGTCACCGTCCCAGTCATCGCTCCAGCACGCGCCCTGGCAGCAGTTTTCCGAAGGATATATCCGTTGTGTTGTAAGCCTCCCTCCCCGTTTTCGATCACAGCCTCACTAGACGACAACGTCCCTTCCGTCCCCGCTCGCCGACCCCATGGTCCCGGACACACTGTCTCCGTCGCCGTCGCCGTCACCGTCCCAGTCATCGCTCCAGCACGCGCCCTGGCAGCAGTTTTCCGAAGGATATATCCGTTGTGTTGTAAGCCTCCCTCCCCGTTTTCGATCACAGCCTCACTAGACGACAACGTCCCTTCCGTCCCCGCTCGCCGACCCCATGGTCCCGGACCCACTGTCTCCGTCGCCGTCGCCGTCACCGTCCCAGTCATCGCTCCAGCACGCGCCCTGGCAGCAGTTTTCCGAAGGATATATCCGTTGTGTTGTAAGCCTCCCTCCCCGTTGTCGTTCACAGCCTCACTAGACGACAACGTCCCTTCCGTCCCCGCTCGCCGACCCCATGGTCCCGGACCCACTGTCTCCGTCGCCGTCACCGTCCCAGTCATCGCTCCAGCACGCGCCCTGGCAGCAGTTTTCCGAAGGATATATCCGTTGTGTTGTAAGCCTCCCTCCCCGTTTTCGATCACAGCCTCACTAGACGACAACTTCCCTTCCGTCCCCGCTCGCCGACCCCATGGTCCCGGACCCACTGTCTCCGTCGCCGTCGCCGTCACCGTCCCAGTCATCGCTCCAGCACGCGCCCTGGCAGCAGTTTTCCGAAGGATATATCCGTTGTGTTGTAAGCCTCCCTCCCCGTTTTCGATCACAGCCTCACTAGACGACAACGTCCCTTCCGTCCCCGGTCGCCGACCCCATGGTCCCGGACCCACTGTCTCAGTCACCGTCACCGTCCCAGTCATCGCTCCAGCACGCGCCCTGGAAGCAGTTTTCCGAAGGATATATCCTGTGTTGTAAGCCTCCCTCCCCGTTTTCGATCACAGCCTCACTAGACGACAACGTCCCTTCCGTCCCCGCTCGCCGACCCCATGGTCCCGGACACACTGTCTCCGTCGCCGTCGCCGTCACCGTCCCAGTCATCACTCCAGCACGCGCCCTGGCAGCAGTTTTCCGAAGGATATATCCGTTGTGTTGTAAGCCTCCCTCCCCGTTTTCGATCACAGCCTCACTAGACGACAACGTCCCTTCCGTCCCCGCTCGCCGACCCCATGGTCCCGGACCCACTGTCTCCGTCGCCGTCGCCGTCACCGTCCCAGTCATCGCTCCAGCACGCGCCCTGGCAGCAGTTTTCCGAAGGATATATCCGTTGTGTTGTAAGCCTCCCTCCCCGTTGTCGTTCACAGCCTCACTAGATGACAACGTCCCTTCCGTCCCCGCTCGCCGACCCCATGGTCCCGGACCCACTGTCTCCGTCGCCGTCGCCGTCACCGTCCCAGTCATCGCTCCAGCACGCGCCCTGGCTGCAGTTTTCCGAAGGATATATCCGTTGTGTTGTAAGCCTCCCTCCCCGTTTTCGATCACAGCCTCACTAGACGACAACGTCCCTTCCATCCCCGCTCGCCGACCCCATGGTCCCGGACCCACTGTCTCCGTCGCCGTTGCTGTCACCGTCCCAGTCATCGCTCCAGCACGCGCCCTGGCAGCAGTTTTCCGAAGGTTATATCTGTTGTGTTGTAAGCCTCCCTCCCCGTTTTCGATCACAGCCTCACTAGACGACAACGTCCCTTCCGTCCCCGCTCGCCGACCCCATGGTCCCGGACCCACTGTCTCCGTCGCCGTCGCCGTCACCGTCCCAGTCATCGCTCCAGCACGCGCCCTGGCAGCAGTTTTCCGAAGGATATATCCGTTGTGTTGTAAGCCTCCCTCCCCGTTTTCGATCACAGCCTCACTAGGCGACAACGTCCCTTCCGTCCCCGCTCGCCGACCCCAATGTCCCGGACCCACTGTCTCCGGCGACGTCGCCGTCACCGTCCCAGTCATCGCTCCAGCACGCGCCCTGGCAGCAGTTTTCCGAAGGATATATCCGTTGTGTTGTAAGCCTCCCTCCCCGTTGTCGTTCACAGCCTCACTAGACGACAACGTCCCTTCCGTCCCCGCTCGCCGACCCCATGGTCCCGGACCCACTGTCTCCGTCGCCGTCGCCGTCACCGTCCCAGTCATCGCTCCAGCACGCGCCCTGGCAGCAGTTTTCCGAAGGATATATCCGTTGTGTTGTAAGCCTCCCTCCCCGTTTTCGATCACAGCCTCACTAGACGACAACATCCCTTCCGTCCCCGCTCGCCGACCCCATGGTCCCGGACCCACTGTCTCCGTCGCCGTCGCCATCACCGTCCCTTTCATCGCTCCAGCACGCGCCCTGGCAGCAGTTTTCCGAAGGATATATCCCTTGTGTTGTAAGCCTCCCTCCCCATTTTCGATCACAGCCTCACTAGACGACAATGTCCCTTCCGTCCCCGCTCGCCGACCCCATGGTCCCGGACCCACTGTCTCCGTCGCCGTCGCCGTCACCGTCCCAGTCATCGCTCCAGCACGCGCCCTGGCAGCAGTTTTCCGAAGGATATATCCGTTGTGTTGTAAGCCTCCCTCCCCGTTTTCGATCACAGCCTCACTAGACGACAACGTCCCTTCCGTCCCCGCTCGCCGACCCCATGGCCCCGGACCCACTGTCTCCGTCGCCGTCGCCGTCACCGTCCCAGTCATCGCTCCAGCACGCGCCCTGGCAGCAGTTTTCCGAAGGATATATCCGTTGTGTTGTAAGCCTCCCTCCCCGTTGTCGTTCACAGCCTCACTAGACGACAACGTCCCTTCCGTCCCCGCTCGCCGACCCCATGGTCCCGGACCCACTGTCTCCATCGCCGTCGCCGTCACCGTCCCAGTCATCGCTCCAGCACGCGCCCTGGCAGCAGTTTTCCGAAGGATATATCCGTTGTGTTGTAAGCCTACCTCCCCGTTTTCGATCACAGCCTCACTAGACGACAACGTCCCTTCCGTCCCCGCTCACCGACCCCATGGTCCCGGACCCACTGTCTCCGTCGCCGTCGCCGTCACCGTCCCAGTCATCGCTCCAGCACGCGCCCTGGCAGCAGTTTTCCGAAGGATATATCCGTTGTGTTGTAAGCCTCCCTCCCCGTTTTCGATCACAGCCTCACTAGACGACAACGTCCCTTCCGTCCCCGCTCGCCGACCCCATGGTCCCGGACCCACTGTCTCCGTCGCCGTCGCCGTCACCGTCCCAGTCATCGCTCCAGCACGCGCCCTGGCAGCAGTTTTCCGAAGGATATATCCGTTGTGTTGTAAGCCTCCCTCCCCGTTTTCGATCACAGCCTCACTAGACGACAACGTCCCTTCCGTCCCCGCTCGCCGACCACATGGTCCCGGACACACTGTCTCCGTCGCCGTCGCCGTCACCGTCCCAGTCATCGCTCCAGCACGCGCCCTGGCAGCAGTTTTCCGAAGGATATATCCGTTGTGTTGTAAGCCTCCCTCCCCGTTTTCGATCACAGCCTCACTAGACGACAACGTCCCTTCCGTCCCCGCTCGCCGACCCCATGGTCCCGGACACACTGTCTCCGTCGCCGTCGCCGTCACCGTCCCAGTCATCGCTCCAGCACGCGCCCTGGCAGCAGTTTTCCGAAGGATATATCCGTTGTGTTGTAAGCCTCCCTCCCCGTTTTCGATCACAGCCTCACTAGACGACAACGTCCCTTCCGTCCCCGCTCGCCGACCCCATGGTCCCGGACCCACTGTCTCCGTCGCCGTCGCCGTCACCGTCCCAGTCATCGCTCCAGCACGCGCCCTGGCAGCAGTTTTCCGAAGGATATATCCGTTGTGTTGTAAGCCTCCCTCCCCGTTGTCGTTCACAGCCTCACTAGACGACAACGTCCCTTCCGTCCCCGCTCGCCGACCCCATGGTCCCGGACCCACTGTCTCCGTCGCCGTCACCGTCCCAGTCATCGCTCCAGCACGCGCCCTGGCAGCAGTTTTCCGAAGGATATATCCGTTGTGTTGTAAGCCTCCCTCCCCGTTTTCGATCACAGCCTCACTAGACGACAACTTCCCTTCCGTCCCCGCTCGCCGACCCCATGGTCCCGGACCCACTGTCTCCGTCGCCGTCGCCGTCACCGTCCCAGTCATCGCTCCAGCACGCGCCCTGGCAGCAGTTTTCCGAAGGATATATCCGTTGTGTTGTAAGCCTCCCTCCCCGTTTTCGATCACAGCCTCACTAGACGACAACGTCCCTTCCGTCCCCGGTCGCCGACCCCATGGTCCCGGACCCACTGTCTCAGTCACCGTCACCGTCCCAGTCATCGCTCCAGCACGCGCCCTGGAAGCAGTTTTCCGAAGGATATATCCTGTGTTGTAAGCCTCCCTCCCCGTTTTCGATCACAGCCTCACTAGACGACAACGTCCCTTCCGTCCCCGCTCGCCGACCCCATGGTCCCGGACACACTGTCTCCGTCGCCGTCGCCGTCACCGTCCCAGTCATCACTCCAGCACGCGCCCTGGCAGCAGTTTTCCGAAGGATATATCCGTTGTGTTGTAAGCCTCCCTCCCCGTTTTCGATCACAGCCTCACTAGACGACAACGTCCCTTCCGTCCCCGCTCGCCGACCCCATGGTCCCGGACCCACTGTCTCCGTCGCCGTCGCCGTCACCGTCCCAGTCATCGCTCCAGCACGCGCCCTGGCAGCAGTTTTCCGAAGGATATATCCGTTGTGTTGTAAGCCTCCCTCCCCGTTGTCGTTCACAGCCTCACTAGATGACAACGTCCCTTCCGTCCCCGCTCGCCGACCCCATGGTCCCGGACCCACTGTCTCCGTCGCCGTCGCCGTCACCGTCCCAGTCATCGCTCCAGCACGCGCCCTGGCTGCAGTTTTCCGAAGGATATATCCGTTGTGTTGTAAGCCTCCCTCCCCGTTTTCGATCACAGCCTCACTAGACGACAACGTCCCTTCCATCCTCGCTCGCCGACCCCATGGTCCCGGACCCACTGTCTCCGTCGCCGTCGCCGTCACCGTCCCAGTCATCGCTCCAGCACGCGCCCTGGCAGCAGTTTTCCGAAGGATATATCCGTTGTGTTGTAAGCCTCCCTCCCCGTTTTCGATCACAGCCTCACTAGGCGACAACGTCCCTTCCGTCCCCGCTCGCCGACCCCAATGTCCCGGACCCACTGTCTCCGGCGACGTCGCCGTCACCGTCCCAGTCATCGCTCCAGCACGCGCCCTGGCAGCAGTTTTCCGAAGGATATATCCGTTGTGTTGTAAGCCTCCCTCCCCGTTGTCGTTCACAGCCTCACTAGACGACAACGTCCCTTCCGTCCCCGCTCGCCGACCCCATGGTCCCGGACCCACTGTCTCCGTCGCCGTCGCCGTCACCGTCCCAGTCATCGCTCCAGCACGCGCCCTGGCAGCAGTTTTCCGAAGGATATATCCGTTGTGTTGTAAGCCTCCCTCCCCGTTTTCGATCACAGCCTCACTAGACGACAACATCCCTTCCGTCCCCGCTCGCCGACCCCATGGTCCCGGACCCACTGTCTCCGTCGCCGTCGCCATCACCGTCCCTTTCATCGCTCCAGCACGCGCCCTGGCAGCAGTTTTCCGAAGGATATATCCCTTGTGTTGTAAGCCTCCCTCCCCATTTTCGATCACAGCCTCACTAGACGACAATGTCCCTTCCGTCCCCGCTCGCCGACCCCATGGTCCCGGACCCACTGTCTCCGTCGCCGTCGCCGTCACCGTCCCAGTCATCGCTCCAGCACGCGCCCTGGCAGCAGTTTTCCGAAGGATATATCCGTTGTGTTGTAAGCCTCCCTCCCCGTTTTCGATCACAGCCTCACTAGACGACAACGTCCCTTCCGTCCCCGCTCGCCGACCCCATGGCCCCGGACCCACTGTCTCCGTCGCCGTCGCCGTCACCGTCCCAGTCATCGCTCCAGCACGCGCCCTGGCAGCAGTTTTCCGAAGGATATATCCGTTGTGTTGTAAGCCTCCCTCCCCGTTGTCGTTCACAGCCTCACTAGACGACAACGTCCCTTCCGTCCCCGCTCGCCGACCCCATGGTCCCGGACCCACTGTCTCCGTCGCCGTCGCCGTCACCGTCCCAGTCATCGCTCCAGCACGCGCCCTGGCAGCAGTTTTCCGAAGGATATATCCGTTGTGTTGTAAGCCTCCCTCCCCGTTGTCGTTCACAGCCTCACTAGACGACAACGTCCCTTCCGTCCCCGCTCGCCGACCCCATGGTCCCGGACCCACTGTCTCCGTCGCCTTCACCGTCCCAGTCATCGCTCCAGCACGCGCCCTGGCAGTAGTTTTCCGAAGGATATATCCGTTGTGTTGTAAGCCTCCCTCCCCGTTGTCGTTCACAGCCTCACTAGACGACAACGTCCCTTCCGTCCCCGCTCGCCGACCCCATGGTCCCGGACCCACTGTCTCCCTCGCCGTCGCCGTCACCGTCCCAGTCATCGCTCCAGCACGTGCCCTGGCAGCAGTTTTCCGAAGGATATATCCGTTGTGTTGTAAGCCTCCCTCCCCGTTTTCGATCACAGCCTCACTAGACGACAACGTCCCTTCCGTCCCCGCTCGCCGACCCCATGGTCCCGGACCCACTGTCTCTGTCGCCGTCGCCGTCACCGCCCCAGTCATCGCTCCAGCACGCGCCCTGGCAGCAGTTTTCCGAAGGATATATCCGTTGTGTTGTAAGCCTCCCTCCCCTTTTTCGATCACAGCCTCACTAGACGACAACGTCCCTTCCGTCCCCGCTCGCCGACCCCATGGTCCCGGAACCCCTGTCTCCGTCGCCGTCGCCGTCACCGTCCCAGTCATCGCTCCAGCACAGGCAGCAGTTTTCCGAAGGATATATCCGTTGTGTTGTAAGCCTCCCTCCCCGTTTTCGATCACAGCCTCACTAGACGACAACGTCCCTTCCGTCCACGCTCGCCGACCCCATGGTCCCGGACAAACTGCCTCCGTCGCCGTCGCCGTCACCGTCCCAGTCATCGCTCCAGCACGCACCCTGGCAGCAGTTTTCCGAAGGATATATCCGTTGTGTTGTAAGCCTCCCTCCCCGTTTTCGATCACAGCCTCACTAGACGACAACGTCCCTTCCGTCCCCGCTCGCCGACCCCATGGTCCCGGACTTACTGTCTCCGTCGCCGTCGCCGTCACCGTCCCTTTCATCGCTCCAGCACGCGCCCTGGCAGCAGTTTTCCGAAGGATATATCCGTTGTGTTGTAAGCCTCCCTCCCCATTTTCGATTACAGCCTCACTAGACGACAACGTCCCTTCCGTCCCCGCTCGCCGACCCCATGGTCCCGGACCCACTGTCTCCGTCGCCGTCGCCGTCACCGTCCCAGTCATCGCTCCAGCACGCGCCCTGGCAGCAGTTTTCCGAAGGATATATCTGTTGTGTTGTAAGCCTCCCTCCCCGTTGTCGTTCACAGCCTCACTAGACGACAACGTCCCTTCCGTCCCCGCTCGCCGACCCCATGGTCCCGGACCCACTGTCTCCGTCGCCTTCACCGTCCCAGTCATCGCTCCAGCACGCGCCCTGGCAGCAGTTTTCCGAAGGATATATCTGTTGTGTTGTAAGCCTCCCTCCCCGTTGTCGTTCACAGCCTCACTAGACGACAACGTCCCTTCCGTCCCCGCTCGCCGACCCCATGGTCCCGGACCCACTGTCTCCGTCGCCGTCGCCGTCACCGTCCCAGTCATCGCTCCAGCACGCGCCCTGGCAGCAGTTTTCCGAAGGATATATCTGTTGTGTTGTAAGCCTCCCTCCCCGTTGTCGTTCACAGCCTCACTAGACGACAACGTCCCTTCCGTCCCCGCTCGCCGACCCCATGGTCCCGGACCCACTGTCTCCGTCGCCTTCACCGTCCCAGTCATCGCTCCAGCACGCGCCCTGGCAGCAGTTTTCCGAAGGATATATCTGTTGTGTTGTAAGCCTCCCTCCCCGTTGTCGTTCACAGCCTCACTAGACGACAACGTCCCTTCCGTCCCCGCTCGCCGACCCCATGGTCCCGGACCCACTGTCTCCCTCGCCGTCGCCGTCACCGTCCCAGTCATCGCTCCAGCACGTGCCCTGGCAGCAGTTTTCCGAAGGATATATCCGTTGTGTTGTAAGCCTCCCTCCCCGTTTTCGATCACAGCCTCACTAGACGACAACGTCCCTTCCGTCCCCGCTCGCCGACCCCATGGTCCCGGACCCACTGTCTCCGTCGCCGTCGCCGTCACCGTCCCAGTCATCGCTCCAGCACGCGCCCTGGCAGCAGTTTTCCGAAGGATATATCCGTTGTGTTGTAAGCCTCCCTCCCCGTTTTCGATCACAGCCTCACTAGAAGACAACGTCCCTTCCGTCCCCGCTCGCCGACCCCATGGTCCCGGACCCACTGTCTCCGTCGCCGTCGCCGTCACAGTCCCAGTCATCGCTCCAGCACGCGCCCTGGCAGCAGTTTTCCGAAGGATATATCCGTTGTGTTGTAAGCCTACCTCCCCGTTTTCGATCACAGCCTCACTAGACGACAACGTCCCTTCCGTCCCCGCTCACCGACCCCATGGTCCCGGACCCACTGTCTCCGTCGCCGTCGCCGTCACCGTCCCAGTCATCGCTCCAGCACGCGCCCTGGCAGCAGTTTTCCGAAGGATATATCCGTTGTGTTGTAAGCCTCCCTCCCCGTTTTCGATCACAGCCTCACTAGACGACAACGTCCCTTCCGTCCCCGCTCGCCGACCCCATGGTCCCGGACCCACTGTCTCCGTCGCCGTCGCCGTCACCGTCCCAGTCATCGCTCCAGCACGCGCCCTGACAGCAGTTTTCCGAAGGATATATCCGTTGTGTTGTAAGCCTCCCTCCCCGTTTTCGATCACAGCCTCACTAGACGACAACGTCCCTTCCGTCCCCGCTCGCCGACCACATGGTCCCGGACACACTGTCTCCGTCGCCGTCGCCGTCACCGTCCCAGTCATCGCTCCAGCACGCGCCCTGGCAGCAGTTTTCCGAAGGATATATCCGTTGTGTTGTAAGCCTCCCTCCCCGTTTTCGATCACAGCCTCACTAGACGACAAGGTCCCTTCCGTCCCCGCTCGCCGACCCCATGGTCCCGGACACACTGTCTCCGTCGCCGTCGCCGTCACCGTCCCAGTCATCGCTCCAGCACGCGCCCTGGCAGCAGTTTTCCGAAGGATATATCCGTTGTGTTGTAAGCCTCCCTCCCCGTTTTCGATCACAGCCTCACTAGACGACAACGTCCCTTCCGTCACCGCTCGCCGACCCCATGGTCCCGGACCCACTGTCTCCGTCGCCGTCGCCGTCACCGTCCCAGTCATCGCTCCAGCACACGCCCTGGCAGCAGTTTTCCGAAGGATATATCCGTTGTGTTGTAAGCCTCCCTCCCCGTTGTCGTTCACAGCCTCACTAGACGACAACGTCCCTTCCGTCCCCGCTCGCCGACCCCATGGTCCCGGACCCACTGTCTCCGTCGCCGTCGCCGTCACCGTCCCAGTCATCGCTCCAGCACGCGCCCTGGCAGCAGTTTTCCGAAGGATATATCCGTTGTGTTGTAAGCCTCCCTCCCCGTTTTCGATCACAGCCTCACTAGACGACAACGTCCCTTCCGTCCCCGCTCGCCGACCCCATGGTCCCGGACCCACTGTCTCCGTCACCGTCACCGTCCCAGTCATCGCTCCAGCACGCGCCCTGGCAGCAGTTTTCCGAAGGATATATCCGTTGTGTTGTAAGCTTCCCTCCCCGTTTTCGATCACAGCCTCACTAGACGACAACGTCCCTTCCGTCCCCGCTCGCCGACCCCATGGTCCCGGACCCACTGTCTCTGTCGCCGTCGCCGTCACCGTCCCAGTCATCGCTCCAGCACGCGCCCTGGCAGCAGTTTTCCGAAGGATATATCCGTTGTGTTGTAAGCCTCCCTCCCCGTTTTCGATCACAGCCTCACTAGACGACAACGTCCCTTCCGTCCCCGCTCGCCGACCCCATGGTCCCGGACCCACTGTCTCCGTCGCCGTCGCCGTCACCGTCCCAGTCATCGCTCCAGCATGCGCACTGGCAGCAGTTTTCCGAAGGATATATCCTGTGTTGTAAGCCTCCCTCCCCGTTTTCGATCACAGCCTCACTAGACGACAACGTCCCTTCCGTCCCCGCTCGCCGACCACATTGTCCCGGACACACTGTCTCCGTCGCTGTCGCCGTCACCGTCCCAGTCATCGCTCCAGCACGCGCCCTGGCAGCAGTTTTCCGAAGGATATATCCGTTGTGTTGTAAGCCTCCCTCCCCGTTTTCGATCACAGCCTCACTAGACGACAACGTCCCTTCCGTCCCCGCTCGCCGACCCCATGGTCCTGGACACACTGTCTCCGTCGCCGTCGCCGTCACCGTCCCAGTCATCGCTCCAGCACGCGCCCTGGCAGCAGTTTTCCGAAGGATATATCCGTTGTGTTGTAAGCCTCCCTCCCCGTTTTCGATCACAGCCTCACTAGACGACAACGTAACTTCCGTCCCCGCTCGCCGACCCCATGGTCCCGGATCCACTGTCTCCGTCGCCGTCGCCGTCACCGTCCCAGTCATCGCTCCAGCACGCGCCCTGGCAGCAGTTTTCCGAAGGATATATCCGTTGTGTTGTAAGCCTCCCTCCCCGTTGTCGTTCACAGCCTCACTAGACGACAACGTCCCTTCCGTCCCCGCTCGCCGACCCCATGGTCCCGGACCCACTGTCTCCGTCGCCGTCACCGTCCCAGTCATCGCTTCAGCACGCGCCCTGGCAGCAGTTTTCCGAAGGATATATCCGTTGTGTTGTAAGCCTCCCTCCCCGTTTTCGATCACAGCCTCACTAGACGACAACGTCCCTTCCGTCCCCGCTCGCCGACCCCATGGTCCCGGACCCACTGTCTCCGTCGCCGTCGCCGTCACCGTCCCAGTCATCGCTCCAGCACGCGCCCTGGCAGCAGTTTTCCGAAGGATATATCCGTTGTGTTGTAAGCCTCCCTCCCCGTTTTCGATCACAGCCTCACTAGACGACAACGTCCATTCCGTCCCCGCTCGCCGACCCCATGGTCCCGGACCCACTGTCTCCGTCACCGTCACCGTCCCAGTCATCGCTCCAGCACGCGCCCTGGCAGCAGTTTTCCGAAGGATATATCCGTTGTGTTGTAAGCCTCCCTCCCCGTTTTCGATCACAGCCTCACTAGACGACAACGTCCCTTCCGTCCCCGCTCGCCGACCCCATGGTCCCGGACCCACTGTCTCTGTCGCCGTCGCCGTCACCGTCCCAGTCATCGCTCCAGCACGCGCCCTGGCAGCAGTTTTCCGAAGGATATATCCGTTGTGTTGTAAGCCTCCCTCCCCGTTTTCGATCACAGCCTCACTAGACGACAACGTCCCTTCCGTCCCCGCTCGCCGACCCCATGGTCCCGGACCCACTGTCTCCGTCGCCGTCGCCGTCACCGTCCCAGTCATCGCTCCAGCACGCGCCCTGGCAGCAGTTTTCCGAAGGATATATCCTGTGTTGTAAGCCTCCCTCCCCGTTTTCGATCACAGCCTCACTAGACGACAACGTCCCTTCCGTCCCCGCTCGCCGACCCCATGGTCCCGGACACACTGTCTCCGTCGCCGTCGCCGTCGCCGTCACCGTCCCAGTCATCGCTCCAGCACGCGCCCTGGCAGCAGTTTTCAAAAGGATATATCCGTTGTGTTGTAAGCCTCCCTCCCCGTTTTCGATCACAGCCTCACTAGACGACAACGTCCCTTCCGTCCCCGCTCGCCGACCCCATGGTCCCGGACCCACTGTCTCCGTCGCCGTCGCCGTCACCGTCCCAGTCATCGCTCCAGCACGCGCCCTGGCAGCAGTTTTCCGAAGGATATATCCGTTGTGTTGTAAGCCTCCCTCCCCGTTGTCGTTCACAGCCTCACTAGATGACAACGTCCCTTCCGTCCCCACTCGCCGACCCCATGGTCCCGGACCCACTGTCTCCGTCGCCGTCGCCGTCACCGTCCCAGTCAACGCTCCAGCACGTGCCCTGGCTGCAGTTTTCCGAAGGATATATCCGTTGTGTTGTAAGCCTCCCTCCCCGTTTTCGATCACAGCCTCACTAGACGACAACGTCCCTTCCATCCCCGCTCGCCGACCCCATGGTCCCGGACCCACTGTCTCCGTCGCCGTTGCTGTCACCGTCCCAGTCATCGCTCCAGCACGCGCCCTGGCAGCAGTTTTCCGAAGGTTATATCTGTTGTGTTGTAAGCCTCCCTCCCCGTTTTCGATCACAGCCTCACTAGACGACAACGTCCCTTCCGTCCCCGCTCGCCGACCCCATGGTCCCGGACCCACTGTCTCTGTCGCCGTCGCCGTCACCGTCCCAGTCATCGCTCCAGCACGCGCCCTGGCAGCAGTTTTCCGAAGGATATATCCGTTGTGTTGTAAGCCTCCCTCCCCGTTTTCGATCACAGCCTCACTAGGCGACAACGTCCCTTCCGTCCCCGCTCGCCGACCCCAAGGTCCTGGACCCACTGTCTCCGTCGACGTCGCCGTCACCGTCCCAGTCATCGCTCCAGCACGCGCCCTGGCTGCAGTTTTCCGAAGGATATATCCGTTGTGTTGTAAGCCTCCCTCCCCGTTGTCGTTCACAGCCTCACTAGACGACAACGTCCCTTCCGTCCCCGCTCGCCGACCCCATGGTCCCGGACCCACTGTCTCCGTCGCCGTCGCCGTCACCGTCCCAGTCATCGCTCCAGCACGCGCCCTGGCAGCAGTTTTCCGAAGGATATATCCGTTGTGTTGTAAGCCTCCCTCCCCGTTTTCGATCACAGCCTCACTAGACGACAACATCCCTTCCGTCCCCGCTCGCCGACCCCATGGTCCCGGACCCACTGTCTCCGTCGCCGTCGCCGTCACCGTCCCTTTCATCGCTCCAGCACGCGCCCTGGCAGCAGTTTTCCGAAGAATATATCCGTTGTGTTGTAAGCCTCCCTCCCCATTTTCGATCACAGCCTCACTAGACGACAATGTCCCTTCCGTCCCCGCTCGCCGACCCCATGGTCCCGGACCCACTGTCTCCGTCGCCGTCGCCGTCACCGTCCCAGTCATCGCTCCAGCACGCGCCCTGGCAGCAGTTTTCCGAAGGATATATCCGTTGTGTTGTAAGCCTCCCTCCAGGTTGTCGTTCACAGCCTCACTAGACGACAACGTCCCTTCCGTCCCCGCTCGCCGACCCCATGGTCCCGGACCCACTGTCTCCGTCGCCGTCGCCGTCACCGTCCCAGTCATCGCTCCAGCACGCGCCCTGGCAGCAGTTTTCCGAAGGATATATCCGTTGTGTTGTAAGCCTCCCTCCCCGTTTTCGATCACAGCCTCACTAGACGACAACGTCCCTTCCGTCCCCGCTCGCCGACCCCATGGTCCCGGACCCACTGTCTCCGTCGCCGGCGCCGTCACCGTCCCAGTCATCGCTCCAGCACACGCCCTGGCAGCAGTTTTCCGAAGGATATATCCGTTGTGTTGTAAGCCTCCCTCCCCGTTTTCGATCACAGCCTCACTAGACGACAACGTCCCTTCCGTCCCCGCTCGCCGACCCCATGGTCCCGGACCCACTGTCTCCGTCGCTGTTGCCGTCACCATCCCAGTCATCGCTCCAGCACGCGCCCTGGCAGCAGTTTTCCGAAGGATATATCCGTTGTGTTGTAAGCCTCCCTCCCCGTTGTCGTTCACAGCCTCACTAGACGACAACGTCCCTTCCGTCCCCGCTCGCCGACCCCATGGTCCCGGACCCACTGTCTCCGTCGCCGTCGCCGTCACCGTCCCAGTCATCGCTCCAGCACGTGCCCTGGCAGCAGTTTTCCGAAGGATATATCCGTTGTGTTGTAAGCCTCCCTCCCCGTTGTCGCTCACAGCCTCACTAGACGACAACGTCCCTTCCGTCCCCGCTCGCCGACCCCATGGTCCCGGACCCACTGTCTCCGTCGCCTTCACCGTCCCAGTCATCGCTCCAGCACGCGCCCTGGCAGTAGTTTTCCGAAGGATATATCCGTTGTGTTGTAAGCCTCCCTCCCCGTTGTCGTTCACAGCCTCACTAGACGACAACGTCCCTTCCGTCCCCGCTCGCCGACCCCATGGTCCCGGACCCACTGTCTCCCTCGCCGTCGCCGTCACCGTCCCAGTCATCGCTCCAGCACGTGCCCTGGCAGCAGTTTTCCGAAGGATATATCCGTTGTGTTGTAAGCCTCCCTCCCCGTTTTCGATCACAGCCTCACTAGACGACAACGTCCCTTCCGTCCCCGCTCGCCGACCCCATGGTCCCGGACCCACTGTCTCTGTCGCCGTCGCCGTCACCGTCCCAGTCATCGCTCCAGCACGCGCCCTGGCAGCAGTTTTCCGAAGGATATATCCGTTGTGTTGTAAGCCTCCCTCCCCTTTTTCGATCACAGCCTCACTAGACGACAACGTCCCTTCCGTCCCCGCTCGCCGACCCCATGGTCCCGGAACCCCTGTCTCCGTCGCCGTCGCCGTCACCGTCCCAGTCATCGCTCCAGCACAGGCAGCAGTTTTTCGAAGGATATATCCGTTGTGTTGTAAGCCTCCCTCCCCGTTTTCGATCACAGCCTCACTAGACGACAACGTCCCTTCCGTCCACGCTCGCCGACCCCATGGTCCCGGACAAACTGCCTCCGTCGCCGTCGCCGTCACCGTCCCAGTCATCGCTCCAGCACGCACCCTGGCAGCAGTTTTCCGAAGGATATATCCGTTGTGTTGTAAGCCTCCCTCCCCGTTTTCGATCACAGCCTCACTAGACGACAACGTCCCTTCCGTCCCCGCTCGCCGACCCCATGGTCCCGGACCCACTGTCTCCGTCGCCGTCGCCGTCACCGTCCCTTTCATCGCTCCAGCACGCGCCCTGGCAGCAGTTTTCCGAAGGATATATCCGTTGTGTTGTAAGCCTCCCTCCCCATTTTCGATCACAGCCTCACTAGACGACAACGTCCCTTCCGTCCCCGCTCGCCGACCCCATGGTCCCGGACCCACCGTCTCCGTCGCCGTCGCCGTCACCGTCCCAGTCATCGCTCCAGCACGCGCCCTGGCAGCAGTTTTCCGAAGGATATATCCGTTGTGTTGTAAGCCTCCCTCCCCGTTTTCGATCACAGCCTCACTAGACGACAACGTCCCTTCCGTCCCCGCTCGCCGACCCCATGGTCCCGGACCCACTGTCTCCGTCGCCGTCGCCGTCACCGTCCCAGTCATCGCTCCAGCACGCGCCCTGGCAGCAGTTTTCCGAAGGATATATCCGTTGTGTTGTAAGCCTCCTCCCCGTTGTCGTTCACAGCCTCACTAGACGACAACGTCCCTTCCGTCCCCGCTCGCCGACCCCATGGTCCCGGACCCACTGTCTCCGTCGCCGTCGCCGTCACCGTCCCAGTCATCGCTCCAGCACGCGCCCTGGCAGCAGTTTTCCGAAGGATATATCCGTTGTGTTGTAAGCCTCCCTCCCCGTTTTCGATCACAGCCTCACTAGACGACAACGTCCCTTCCGTCCCCGCTCGCCGACCCCATGGTCCCGGACCCACTGTCTCCGTCGCCGGCGCCGTCACCGTCCCAGTCATCGCTCCAGCACGCGCCCTGGCAGCAGTTTTCCGAAGGATATATCCGTTGTGTTGTAAGCCTCCCTCCCCGTTTTCGATCACAGCCTCACTAGACGACAACGTCCCTTCCGTCCCCGCTCGCCGACCCCATGGTCCCGGACCCACTGTCTCCGTCGCTGTTGCCGTCACCATCCCAGTCATCGCTCCAGCACGCGCCCTGGCAGCAGTTTTCCGAAGGATATATCCGTTGTGTTGTAAGCCTCCCTCCCCTTTTTCGATCACAGCCTCACTAGACGACAACGTCCCTTCCGTCCCCGCTCGCCGACCCCATGGTCCCGGAACCCCTGTCTCCGTCGCCGTCGCCGTCACCGTCCCAGTCATCGCTCCAGCACAGGCAGCAGTTTTCCGAAGGATATATCCGTTGTGTTGTAAGCCTCCCTCCCCGTTTTCGATCACAGCCTCACTAGACGACAACGTCCCTTCCGTCCACGCTCGCCGACCCCATGGTCCCGGACAAACTGCCTCCGTCGCCGTCGCCGTCACCGTCCCAGTCATCGCTCCAGCACGCACCCTGGCAGCAGTTTTCCGAAGGATATATCCGTTGTGTTGTAAGCCTCCCTCCCCGTTTTCGATCACAGCCTCACTAGACGACAACGTCCCTTCCGTCCCCGCTCGCCGACCCCATGGTCCCGGACCCACTGTCTCCGTCGCCGTCGCCGTCACCGTCCCTTTCATCGCTCCAGCACGCGCCCTGGCAGCAGTTTTCCGAAGGATATATCCGTTGTGTTGTAAGCCTCCCTCCCCATTTTCGATCACAGCCTCACTAGACGACAACGTCCCTTCCGTCCCCGCTCGCCGACCCCATGGTCCCGGACCCACTGTCTCCGTCGCCGTCGCCGTCACCGTCCCAGTCATCGCTCCAGCACGCGCCCTGGCAGCAGTTTTCCGAAGGATATATCCGTTGTGTTGTAAGCCTCCCTCCCCGTTTTCGATCACAGCCTCACTAGACGACAACGTCCCTTCCGTCCCCGCTCGCCGACCCTATGGTCCCGGACCCACTGTCTCCGTCGCCGTCGCCGTCACCGTCCCAGTCATCGCTCCAGCACGCGCCCTGGCAGCAGTTTTCCGAAGGATATATCCGTTGTGTTGTAAGCCTCGCTCCCCGTTTTCGATCACAGCCTCACTAGACGACAACGTCCCTTCCGTCCCCGCTCGCCGACCCCATGGTCCCGGACCCACTGTCTCCGTCGCCGTCGCCGTCACCGTCCCAGTCATCGCTCCAGCACGCGCCCTGGCAGCAGTTTTCCGAAGGATATATCCGTTGTGTTGTAAGCCTCCCTCCCCGTTGTCGTTCACAGCCTCACTAGACGACAACGTCCCTTCCGTACCCGCTCGCCGACCCCATGGTCCCGGACCCACAGTCTCCGTCGCCGTCGCCGTCACCGTCCCAGTCATCGCTCCAGCACGCGCCCTGGCAGCAGTTTTCCGAAGGATATATCCGTTGTGTTGTAAGCCTCCCTCCCCGTTTTCGTTCACAGCTTCACTAGACGACAACGGTGCAGCATTTTTTGTGGAGACGTGGGGGGGGGGGGGGGGGGGGAGGGAGAATGTGCTGGCGTACGCTGGCGCCAGCACACCGTGCTGCATACAGGTTACGAGAGACCAACGACAATATCCGCTGGAGACGATCCGCCAACGCCCTCTTGGTCGCCTGTATTTAGGATAGGCGTCGCGGATCGGAGTGCAAGTTTTCGGCTAGTTGGAGCCTGGTACATCAGAGTCCGTACACGGTGGAGTTCCAGCGTGTCACCGAGACTGAGCCGCAGACGTAGCCTCTAGCACAGAGGCAGGCAGCACATAGCAACCTTATAGTGAACATAGTGGACTTCTACTTCAACAGCCTATGGAAGTAGGCTGTTTAGGTTTTTTTTATTGGTAACGCCGCCGCCACGTAGCGCTCTGTATGAAAATCACTGGCTGTGCCATGTGCAGTCTGTGGCTGGTTGGCATTGTTGTAATACTCGCCATTGTAGTGTCGGGCAGCGGCAGCTGGATGCTAACAGCGTGTAGCGTTGCGCAGTTGGAGGTGAGCCGCCAGCAGTGGTGGACGTGGGGAGAGAGATGGCGGAGTTTTGAAATTTGTAAGAATTGGTGTCATGAACTGCTATATATATTATGACTAGTGAGGTAAATACATTGTTTGTTCTCTATTAAAATCTTTCATTTGCTAACTGTGCCTATCAGTAGTTAGAGACTTCCGTAGTTTGAATCTTTTAGTTAGCTGGCAGTAGTGGCGCTCGCTGTATTGCAGTAGTTCGAGTAACGAAGATTTTTGTGAGGTAAGTGATTTGTGAAACATATAGGTTAATGTTAGTCAGGGCCATTCTTTCGTAGGGATTTTTGAAAGTCAGATTGCGTTGCGCTAAAAATATTGTGTGTCAGTTTAAGCACAGTCTTGTATAATTTTCCAAAGGGGACGTTTCAACGCTACGTGGACAACACAGCATAGAACTTGTACCAAGGTACATAGAAACTAAAGTAGCTCTTTGTTTATGAATAAAGAACCCAGTTATTAATTGCCTGTAGTTTGTGTTATAGAACGAGGATACCGGCCAACAACCAACAACCTCTCTTCGCTTCCCATGGTACAGCTCTACAGAGACATCGAGACGATATAAAAGCTTCTATAGAGAATACAACAGCGTTCATTAATTTCTTTTCAGTATGTATCTACACTCCTGGAAATTGAAATAAGAACACCGTGAATTCATTGTCCCAGGAACGGGAAACTTTATTGACACATTCCTGGGGTCAGATACATCACATGATCACACTGACAGAACCACAGGCACATAGACACAGGCAACGGAGCATGCACAATGTCGGCACTAGTACAGTGTATATCCACTTTTCGCAGCAATGCAGGCTGCTATTCTCCCATGGAGACGATCGTAGAGATGCTGCATGTAGTCCTGTGGAACGGCTTGCCATGCCATTTCCACCTGGCGCCTCAGATGGACCAGCGTTCGTGCTGGACGTGCAGACCGCGTGAGACGATGCTTCATCCAGTCGCAAACATGCTCAATGGGGGACAGATCCGGAGATCTTGCTGGCCAGGGTAGTTGACTTACACCTTCTAGAGCACGTTGGGTGGCACGGGATACATGCAGACGTGCATTGTCCTGTTGGAACAGCAAGTTCCCTTGCCGGTCTAGGAATGGTAGAACGATGGGTTCGATGACGGTTTGGATGTACCGTGCACTATGTGTCCCCTCGACGATCACCAGAGGTGTACGGCCAGTGTAGGAGATCGCTCCCCACACCATGATGCCGGGTGTTGGCCCTGTGTGCCTCGGTCGTATGCAGTTCTGATTGTGGCGCTCACCTGCACGGCGCCAAACACATATGCGACTATCATTGGCACCAAGGCAGAAGCGACTCTCATCGCTGAAGACGACACGTCTCCATTTGTCCCCCCATTCACGCCTGTCGCGACACCACTGGAGGCGGGCTGCACGATGTTGGGGCGTGAGCGGAAGACGGCCTAACGGTGTGCGGGACCGTAACCCAGCTTCATGGAGACGGTTGCGAATGGTCCTCGCCGATACCTCAGGAGCAACAGTGTCCCTAATTTGCTGGGAAGTGGCGGTGCGGTCCCCTACGGCACTGCGTAGGATCCTACGGTCTTGGCGTGCATCCGTACGTCGCTGCGGTCCGGTCCCAGGTCGACGGGCACGTGCACCTTCCGCCGACCACTGGCGACAACATCGATGTACTGTGGAGACCTCACGCCCCACGTGTTGAGCAATTCGGCGGTACGTCCACCCGGCCTCCCGCATGCCCACTATACGCCCTCGCTCAAAGTCCGTCAACTGCACATACGGTTCACGTCCACGCTGTCGCGGCATGCTACCAGTGTTAAAGACTGCGATGGAGCTCCGTATGCCACGGCAAACTGGAAGACACTGACGGCGGCGGTGCACAAATGCTGCGCAGCTAGCGCCATTCGACGGCCAACACCGCGGTTCCTGGTGTGTCCGCTGTGCCGTGCGTGTGATCATTGCTTGTACAGTCCTCTCGCAGTGTCCGGGGCAAGTATGGTGGGTCTGACACACCGGTGTCAATGTGTTCTGTTTTCCATTTCCAGGAGTGTAATAATGAAATGCCAGTTTCGGCTGATGTCCATTGATTAGCAATCGGAGAAGGAAACGCTGACTGACTTTTTTAGGGCACTCCTGAAGTTCCAGGAAAGAAATCATAATTGAGAGATAGCCACAGCCGACAAATTAATGTAAAGCAGAAGGTTTATGTTAGGTAATAAGAATATGCAACTACCCCTTCTTCCTGTATCATAGTTGGACAGATTTTAAGGATTGTCCCTGCTCACGAACTCCAACTGTCAACTTAAAGAGTGAACAATATCGCGGCCCCATTACACAAAAGCATCGGAACCACAAAACTTGTATACATTTATATTTGAGAAGTAAAGGTGAGATATTACACAAAAGAAATAACTCAGCGATCATGTCCAGAGTATCACCCGAAGCTGTCCAAATGGCTCTGAGCGCTATGTGACTTAACATCTGAGGTCATCAGTCCCCTAGAACTTAGAAATACTGAAACCTAAGGACACCACACTCATCCATGCCCGAGGCAGCATTCGAATCTGCGACCGTAGCGGTCGCTCCGTTCCAGACTGAAGCACCTAGAAGCTGTCCAGACTCTGTTGTTCTCTCCCATGTGGCGTCATCTGGATGTGGTATGGAGGAGCGTGGGGGTTAACACCCCCTTTCCCAGCCGTTGTCAGATTTCCAGCTTCTACTCAATCAAACAACTTCTCAATTGGTCTCACTTGGATTTTATCCATACTGGATGAGAGGTCGTGGCTGCGAATATCAATGTTAAAAAATATATCGGCTCAACCACTTGTTTGTAGTGTAAAACACCAAGATTGACACGTTTCGGAAGTCAAGCTTCCATCATCAGAATAATAAAAAGTAAAAGAACCTGTTAAAACTCGCTAAAATGGAACATGCACCAGGCACAATACAACTGATAATAAAATTAAAACATCGTGGCTACTTCCCTTGTAGCAGCCGTGTCTTTCAAGGTGCATCTCCACATAGTCGTCAAAATATAAAAAACTCTAAAATTGTGTTGCCTATGGTGTTCCACAACTAACCACATGGCTCTCTCCTCTATCGTCGTAAACCGCCCGTGCGTCTTCTTTGATACCATAAACCATGTAGCCAAACACGACACTGAAACGCGAGTGAGCTCACGCGCAAGCAAAAAAGTAAATCACAGAGATGTCTATACAAACAGATAAAGTATACATGTTCCAAGGACCTCATGAAATGATGGTATCCTGCCAATTGCTAAAAATATAGCTACTAAAAGAAACCAGTGAAATGTTTGAAAAAGTTACTTTTATCATCAGTTAGCTGTTCATTCAGTGTGTTCTGATTATCAACCTTATGTACCGTAATTTCCAGCTGTTCTAGTAGATCTAGCTTTTTGCCTTTGTCCTGTCTATGTAAAATAACGAGATCCTGATCTATTCCCAGCATGGGCTGTCCCGTTTCCCAAATATGCGTGGCTACAGCTGACTTTTCGAAATTATTAAGCCGGAAAGCATCGTTATGTTCTTTGTAACGTACTTTAAATGACCTACCAGTTTGGTCTACATAGCTTGCCTTGCACGTGTTACATTTAATTTTGTAGACCCCAGCTCTCTCATATTCATCGCTTTCCTGCTGTAAATTATTTCTTAGTTTAAACTGCAGCGTATTATTGGTCTGAAAAGCGGTATCAACTTTAAAAGGTTTGAAAATGTTAGCCACTTTTTGCGAAATATCACTAAGTATAGTATTGTGACTCTCGTAATATTATTTGCGGTATTCTTCCTTGCATTCGCGCGTTGCTTCTGTCGTTTTAATTTACTGACAACGTTTTGGTGATATCCGTTAGCTCTGGCTAGTTGTTTCACGATGTTCAGCTCAATCATTCTGTCATTCGTGAATGAAGATTCATAGGGACTCTAAAGGCTCTATCTATCAAAGATCTAAAAGCAGAAAGTTTCTGGCTATTAGGATGACAGGAATTATTTTGTATCAACACATCAGTTGTGGTTGGTTTCCTAAATATTTTAGAAACATGGCTGCCATTTTGTTTCCTAATATTTAGGTTGAGAAATTGCAGTTCACCATTTTTCTCTTCTTCCACAGTGAATTCAATTTTACCGTGTAACTCGTTACATTTATTTACTATTTCTGCAACTTCTTTTTCTTGTCCATCAATAAGAAGCAGCGTATCATCTACATATCGTTTATAATACACGACTTTATCCACGGGATGTTGCGTGTTAACGAGGAGTCTTTTTTCCAAATGATTTTGAAGATGTCTGCTGTGGTTGCAGATATACTGGAACCCATAGCCAGTCCACTTTTTGCGTATAAAATTTATTGTTAAAAGGAAAATAATAATATTTCAGAACGAATTCCAACAGTTCAATGAATTCGACTATCTCTTGCTGAGACAGTGTTTTGTACTTAAGTAAATTTTCTTTCATGACCTTAAAGGCCTCATTTACTGGCACATTCGCATAAAGGTTTTTAATTTCTGTAGATACTAGGGGGGCCGTGTCAGCGATAGGCTTATCCTTAATTTTATTTATCAAAGATGAATTATTGGTGATTGAAAACTTATCCTCAAACACGAAAGATTGTTTTAAAATTTTATAGAGCATTTTAGTAATTTTGCATAAAGAACTGTTTCTAGAATTCACAATTACTCTAGCAGGCCAATTTTCCTTATGTACCTTAAACTGGGATCTAAATCGTGGAGTTTTCGGATTCATGACGGAGCAGCGTATTTTTTCTTTTTCTGTGAAGAGGAAGAAAGTCCTCTTCAATAGCATTTTTAACTCGGCTTGTACCTTTTTTGTTAAATCGATGCCGATTTCTGTAATATCGTTTTTCGAAAAAACTGCAATGTTTTATTAATGTACTGCTCTTCATTAACAATAACAATAGAATTTGATTTGTCCGCTTTGATAACGATTGCGTTATTTGAATCAAGCTTTTTGTTAATGGAAGTAAAAGTTTTGTAACCTTTACTATGACTGTAAACTTTATTCGAAATTTTATTTTGTTCAGCTTTAATTGCTTTTGCTAATTTATGCCCCACATGCCCTTTTTCATTTGTATTTAGTTTAGCAACATCTGCTGCGATTTTTGTTGACACAACCAAATCTTTTATTACTTTTTTATTAGTGCTTTACACTATAAACAATTGGTTGAGCCCATATATTTTTTAACATTGGTCTCACTTGGCTGAATGCTACGTGCATCAGTCTTCCCACCATGGAAAAATTTCAGGCTACAGCGACAGTTGAACTCAGGGCCTCCAAAGAGCAGTCAGACCTGCTGCTGCCTTCTTTCCCCTACAGCTTCACCGTACTCTGTCCATTTTAAGCCTTCATCGGGTCAAACTGTTGTCGCATGTGTCGCAATTTCCTCATAGAATTACTTCCACATCAACGTCATCAATAATTACGGCATGTCTTCTAGAAAATAGGTGTGTCGTTGGAAGCAAATAGTTAGGAAGGAAGAATTTAAAACCTCATCTTTAGGTTATTTCCGTGGCCAGAAAAGAGAAAATAGGTTATCTTGAAGAAAAATTAATAATCTCTCGACATTTCACTTCAAAAGGTGACCGCAGGCTTGCAGGCTTAGCAGAAAAAACCTAAGTTCGAAACATTTGTCGACATAAAATGAGACTGCCCTATTTAGATTCCGAGGTAAAAGATTGGATGTATCCCGACTTACAGATGCATTGTGTTGGACAAAGTAAGAGGTAGCTATTTCTGAAAATGTTTGTACTATTCTTTCCAGTCAACTGATCTTAGCCCTTGGCGATCTGTAACAGAATTACCATGCCATCCCAACTCTTAAAGTTGCAACCCTTGTGAAACAGTTGTGTTATGGTTGCCTGTCCAAAAGGCCTCATAATTCATAGAGAATCTCGTCTACTAAGGTCCCTTGTCTCGACTTAGACCTTTCACTTTAGTTATGTAAAAACTAAGTTGTAGAAAAATTTAATTCAATTTGAGTTAATTCAGAGCATACATTCTATGTCCAAATCTTTTTCGCAGATAATCGATTAGAGTATTTTTACAGCTTCATATAAACAAAATAATTATAAAATGGTTTGTAAATTAATAAAGTGAAGATGTGCTCTTTCTGTTTTAATTCGTGGCTAATAACATATTTTTGGATCACCACATACACACACACATGGAATCGAATATGATTCACAAGATATCTCTAATTCTTCCAGTGTGAGGCAAAATGTAGACGATTCTATGCGCTTCTGTATGGTCAAACATTCACCTCTCTTAAAGATTTTTTTCTACCAAAAAGAAACTTCAGCATATCGGCGAACGGCTGGCTGGTAGTTTACGCTCCAGTTTCCCTCGAGCGTGGCTCGCTCCATAGCCATTACTTGTAGTATTAGGGGAACGCTAGCGCCTTCGAGATATAAGCAGTACCCTGCGTGACGAACGTTCTGGAGAATACGCCCACCAATGCATGTGACGCACGGGCGTATTGGATGGCATTTCGCGCGGTCAAGAGGCGCAGTTATGTCAGATTGCGGCTTGATACTGATATGAACTGCGGTTTGATCAGTAAATACTAACATATTTGCCGATAGTTAAAGCCTGTTCTTTCTTTTAATGACCCATAGAACAGTCTCCTATGAATGCTACTCAGTAACGTCCTGTAACACCAAGAGAACATTGTTACAAACTGCGTTTACTAAGAACAACAGATATTTAATTTCGAAAGTTGAAAAGATCCAGAAAGTTACTGTATTAATTTTACTGCTTCCGCTTCATCCTTCCTAGCAGCAGTGCTGTAAAAATTCATAGAATCTTTTGACAGAAATAAAAGTTGATAATTGAAGTCGCTCACTCGCGGCGCTTAAGTACACACTAGTCTCCACTTATAAAGAACTTAGATTTCAAGAGGCTTTCAGACATCGCCTGAGAAGAATTTTTTTGTGAAAAGAGCTTCCTCTAGATTTCTTGGACGAAGGAAAAAGGAAATGCAATATCAGTGGGCAAGCCTAGGAAAATATAGGTGTGTTACATCACCTCGTAACTATTCTCCTGGACAGAAGCGTCCCTCATGTTAGCGATATGATGGTTTGCGTTATGGTTTTCGTCAACTAATGGAATGGCTAAACGCTCTTAGTTTTGTGTCAACTGTTCTGTTACCATTCCTGATAAGCAATTTCTTGTAAGCATCAATTCATTATCTCACCAGAGATAAAAAGTTGCCTCAGTGTATGATCTGGACTTCGGAAGTTAAACATCAGTTTTTTGTATCTGTGTCTGAATGAAATCAGCTTTCTTCGTGTTGGGTTGTCAATTAAACCTTTTTCTAATATGTAAGGTGACGACGAGCACAAAGAGATACATAAACAAGCGCATGATTACATTTATGATTTTCACGTAAACCGTGATTTAAATGTATGTATCATGTACCTGAATTTATTCTTGGAATAACACTAAACAACAAATTTGAAGTGGAAGTGTGTAAATTGCATCATTTTGAGTTAGTTTTGTTTGTTTCAGTATAAAATGATACAAAATCATCTTGATATATATTTAGCTCTTGTTTTTTAACAAAAGTAATCTAAATTTTTGTACAAATACCTCACTAACTAAATATGCATTCATGTTCCAAGATTCAGCACAAAAAATTTTAACTGAATGATTACTTGAATTATGTGCTATGCACTGCTAAATTTCAGTGCCATCCTCGAAGTAGAAAAGTAAAACATTAAGGAAAAAATGAAGATAATATTACATGAATGAAAATACTTTGTAGATCTACATTGTACCAGCGTCCGCGTTGTTACTTTGCGCCATGAAGGTCTCTCAACAAGGGAAGAGCCCAGGCGTCTCGGAGTGAACCAAAGAGATGTTGTTTGGACAGAGAGACAGGGACTGTAGATGACATGCCTAGCTCAGGCCGCCCAAGGGCTACTACTGCAGTTGATAACCGCTACCTACGGATTATGGCTCGTAGGAACCCTGACAGCAACGCCACCATGTTGAATACTGCTTTTCGTGCAGGCACAGGACGTCGTGCTACGACTCAAACTGAGCTCAAAAGGCTGCATGATGCGCAACTTCACTCCTGACGCCCACGGAGAGGTTCACCTTTGCAACCACGACACCATGCAGCGCGGTACATACGGTTCCAACAACATGCCGAAAGGACCGCTCAGGACTGGCATCACGTTCTCTTCACCGATAAGTGCCGCATATGTCTTCAACCAGACAATCGTCTGAGACGTGTTTAGAGCAACCCTGTTAGGCTGAACGTCTTCGACACACTGTTCGGCGAGTCCACCAAGGTGGAGCTTCCCTGCTGTTTTGAGGTGGCATTTTTTGGGGCCGACGTACGCCGCTGGCGGTCATGGAAGGTGTCGTAACGGCTGTACGATGCGTGGATGCCATCCTCCGACCGATAGCACGAGTACATCGGCAGCATATTGTCGAGGCATTCGTGTTCATCGACGACAACTTGCACCACCATCGAGTACATCTTCTAAACGACATCGCCCGACTAGAATGGCCAGCATGTTCTTCACACATGAACCTTATCGAACATACTTGGGATAGATTGAAGAGGGCTGTTTATGGACGACGTGGCCCACCAACCACTCTGAGGGATCTACGCCGAATCGCCGTTGAGGACTGGGACATTTGGACCAACAGTGCTTTGATGAACTTGTGGATAGTATGCCACGACGAATACAGGTATGAGTCAAAGCTAGAGGACGTGGTACTGGGTATTAGAGGTATCGATGTGTGTAGCATACTGGACCACCACCTCTGAAGGCCTCGGCGTATGTTTGTACAACATGCAATGTCTGGTTTTCATGAGCAATAAAAAGGCCGAAAATGATGTTTATGTTGATGTCTATTCCAATTTTCTGTACAGTTTCCGGAACTCTCGGAATCGATGTGATGCCAAACTTTTTCTGTTGTGTATAGTTTTGTTCTGTCATTTATCAACCACCACAACATTTGGTAATCGCATTTGATTAAAATTACTGTTTACTACTTAAGTATTTAAGCAGATTAAATACAATAAGCAGTTGATACTGTTAGGGGTTCAGTTTCCATATCGTTGTGTACATTGTTCTTTATTTATCGTGACGACGTCTTGAAAACGTATCTTTCCCAAAGAGTTGTTTTTTCTTTGGTAATATCATTTTGTTTGTTATCGTTCGTTGTATTTGTACGGGGAGGACATGGCATGACGTTTGTTGAAGTTCATCGTTGATCCAGTAACTGAGTTACTGTTTTATTTTTTATTACAGAGGGCAGCTATCCCTCTGACCGAACGCTACCCATTACACCACACTAGCCGTGTAGGTAACAGCTGCGCGGAGTGCACTAGTCAAATGCCCTCCCTAACCCAAACTTCAATTCACGTCCTCAGCTTATTTTTTATTTTTCCCTAATTTTCCCTTTCTTAAATTGTCACTATTACCGAGGCCTTCATGTGCTGGAGCAGCACACCAGCGTGGACGTAATGGGGAAAATCTGTCTGTACCTCAGGTGTCGGTCCTTAATAGATCTGATGTACTTAAATTTTCCCTGAGACATTTGAGTCTCAAATGCTTATATAGTATTCCATGCAGGTGTGCTACCTAGACTGCTACGGTGGTCAAAGGGCTAGTACACCTACCTAGTAAGCCAGGAGACCTGGGTTCATATCCTGGCCATAGATCGAATTTTGATTAATTTCTTCAGTTGGTATTATCGCAAATAGAGATGAGACTCATATGTCTCAAGGAAAATTTAATTACATCAAATCAGGAAGGAACTGCAGGTACCGCATTAACTACAAAAGTAATCCCACAGGAGCCGGACAACAAAGAGTATGCATTGCGTATGTCACCTCAGAGATTCCCTCGACAAGTGATGGAAACTAGTCCTACTGGGGCCGGCCGCGGTGGTCTCGCCGTTCTAGGTGCTCAGTCCGGAGCCACGCAACTGCTACGGTCGCAGGTTCGAATCCTGCCTCGGGCATGGATGTGTGTGATGTCCTTAGGTTAGTTAGGCTTAAGTAGTTCTAAGTTCTAGGGGACTGATGACCACAGATGTTAAGTCCCATAGTGCTCAGAGCCATTTGAACTACTGAGAGAAGCAATGAGGGAATGCTGAGGAAGGACGGAAGACCAGAACAGGCCAAGAGGCCTAATGCAGGAGTTGCAGAAGGAAGTTCACTAGTTTTGAACACCTTTAAAAAAATTCACGTCTTATAAAAATGTATGTCTACAGATAATTTAATTCAAATTTTGAACTTTAATCAGCCGAGTAACCAAGCCATGGTGGTAATATTTTTTTTTTAATATGGCGCAATTGCATTTGATTTTCAATTTCTTATGAGTGCATCAAAACGACTTATGTTACTGGAAACTGGTTCAAATGGTTCAAATGGCTGTGAGCACTATGCGACTTAACTTCTTAGGTAATCAGTCGCCTAGAATTTAGAACTAATTGAACCGAAATAACCTAAGGACAGCATACACATCCATGCCCGAGGCAGGATTCGAACCTGCGACCGTTGCGGGCGCTCGGTTCCAGACTGTAGCGCCTAGAACCGCACAGCCACTCCGGCCGGCTACTGGAAACTGTTAAGTTAGTGTGAACGTCTAATAGCGGAAGCTTATGCCATTAACATTGTCATAGCTAAACCAAACGTTTCATGATGATTTTTGTGGTGTCACTGCCAGTAACTTTTTATCTATACAGTATAATTAAATCAGATGCTGGCGAAACGATAGTTAAATCTCGTGATTATTCTTAATCTGAATTTTAATACTTTTTCAGTACGTGAAATAGAGACAGCTATACTTTTTCTTGCGTCCCAAATTATTAGTAGACTTTTCGAATCTTAAACTGCTATTTGTTAGACTTAGTGTAGGTGATTGTTTACTATAAATCTGCTATGCTAATAATTTTATCAAGATCTTTACATGGCTACATTAGCTTTGAATATGGTAAAGCTAAGTGTTAGTAATATAAAGAAACTATTGTTTCTATGAACATTCTTTAATGAGAGAAAGACAGGACAGTGTACTTCTCGGGAACGGTTTCCGGAAACGAAATACCGCAGCAATAATCGGAGATATGAGTTTGTGCAGAGGACAGGAGTAGTGGTTTCTAGCCGATGAAACTTTATTTCAGTTGTTTCTCTCTCAGACAATAGCGAGATTACTTTCTCGGAAGAGCCTCTGAAATACAAGGCTTCTGCGGCATCCACGAGGCCGTTTGACCAGGCCGCAGTGGGGGCGATCTACAGATGCCATCGGCGTGTGTCCCGACTTCTCGGAAGCGCACAGGCAATAGCGGCGTGTCCAAGACACGGCCAACACCACGACAAGGCCGTCTGTCGCAGTACGGCTTTCTGGAGAACCGCGACCCACGGCTTACGGCGGAACAGCGGATTCTGCTCCAGCCCCGCCGAACAAGGGGTCTGTACTTTCGCGTTGACATAGACTATTACGAATATTGTCTGCTGTTTGACAATTTGCTTCTTCAGTGTATAAAAGGGAAGATTTTATAGTTGTTTTGCAGATACTGCAGTCCAGCAAGTATGTAAATCACTCCATAGATCTTCAACATTAGATGACATCCGTTTTCTGATCACCTGTTCAGTGCGATTTAACTCAGGTGACTGACCTAGCTAGGTGATTTCATTCTATCGTTTATCTATTGAAATACTCTCCGCAAATTTAGAAACATGACTGGCAGCATTCTCCTGCTGCAGAACAAATCCAATACCAATAACTCACCTGCCATTTGGAACGCTTTTGTTGATCAGTATCCTGTGATATCCTTCTTTCTTTAACGTTCCATTAAGTCAGACTAGATCACCGACCTGTCATCTGCAAGACACCCCCACATGATGACCGACTCTCCAACATGCTTCACCGTACGCGCCACTGATTGGCGGTTCGTACTTTCTCCGCGAAGGCGACGAACAAACATTTCACAGTGGCGTCCAAATAAGTCAAACATAGAATCGTCAATGAATAACCTCATTGAACATTGTTCACAACATTTTTATGTCTCTGTATTCATTGAAATCATTTAATCTTATTTATTTCTGCCTAACAAAGGTTTTTGGTCGCTAAGCACCCCCTTAAATCTCACTGTTTAGATAAAGACTGGAGCTGCTCGCTAACATTTTACTTCCTCGCTAATTTCAGAATCAATCGAGTGCTCTCACTTTTACTGTGTGCACGTACGAACTGATCTTCGCTGTATTTGGAGTGTACCAGATTGCGAAACACTTGAACTTCGTTTTTAACCGCAGCAATGTACTCGTATACATAATTGTATGTTTCGATACGCCAAC
This sequence comes from Schistocerca gregaria, assembly GCF_023897955.1. Lineage (NCBI taxonomy): Eukaryota > Metazoa > Arthropoda > Insecta > Orthoptera > Acrididae > Schistocerca > Schistocerca gregaria. The sequence goes on along the minus strand of NC_064921.1, from coordinate 369,397,056 downwards.
TTTTATTGCTGTTGTCCTACTAAACAGCCAACCTCCTGTACAGCTACAATTACAGAACCTTTTTTCATTTCCAGTCTTCTGCTTCAAATGGCTCTGAGTACTATGGGACTTAACATATGAGGTCATCAGTCCCCTAGAACTTAGAACTACTTAAACCTAAACAACCTAAGGACATCACACACATCCATGCCCGAGGCAGGATTTGACCTGCGACCGTAGCGGTCCCGCGGTTCCAGACTGAAGCGCCTAGAACCACTCGGTTACATCGGCTGGCAGTCTTCTGCTTCCGTCCCACTGTGAGCTAATAACGATATACCAGCACACTGCTAGATGCACACTTTGTACTCTGAAGCGTTCCAAATATTTAGAAGGTCGTAGTTAATGAATGTAAAACAGAAATATTTTTAAAGGACACAGGACATGAATTCTGTTTCCACAGCGTGAATCCACACCTGCAGACATATACAAAATTAAATAAAACATAGGAGGAATATCTTAAAGCACATAATAGACAGTAGAATCTGCAACTTTGTCAATATTACCACTGATCAACCTGGATTTGTGAGTCTGTGGGACCACTGATGTTATCCAAGCAACTCGGCTGCTTGTTGAGAAATACTATGAGAAGTGTAAACACCTTCTCTTCGCTTTCGTGGACCCGTAAAAGTTCTCTGACCGACTAACACGTGAGACTCGATTCGGCTGCTCAATCTTGAAAGTCGGATACACTCTACTATTATGGTAGGCATGGTTGAACTACAGACAACACGAGCCGTGTACCTCTTTCCTGGTGGAATGACTGGAACTGATCGGCTGTCGGACCACCTCTGTCTAATAGGCCCCGCTCATGCATGGTTGTTTGCATCTTTGGGTGGGTTTAGTGACATCTCTGAACAGTCAAAGGGACTGTGTCTGTGATACAATAATCATAGTCAACGTCTATCTTCTGGAGTTCTGGATACTAGGGTGGAGCAAAACTTTTTTGGTGTGTGTATTATAGTTTCTACTAATTAATTTATTGAAAATTAAAGAGTTGACAGTGATATCAAAGTATAAAACGTAATGGCATATTTACTGACATAAAAGTTAACAGTAGCTGTAATATCAAGCTTTCCTTCAATAATGTCACAAAGAATTCCAATGGATTATATTACATCACAGCAAACTTTACAAGTACTTGCTAAAAGAAATTGTGACTGGTTTTCTGGAATATAGATTGTGAAAGCTGCAGAAAGAATTGAAACCGTTAAAAATAAGTGGAGAGACACTGGTTCAAGTCTTGGTTGTCGTGCAAATTTTTATTCATTTCTTCAGCTTCTGTCACCTTTCTGATTTCTTCGTATCTTTCTCTGTCTCCATTTCGGCTATCTTTCACTGATCTGAGGAACTTCATTTGTGATGCTTTAAGTTGTGTTTGGTCTTTCGAACTTATTGCTCCATTTCCTTCTCCATGTAAAAATCCTTAATGCCTAGTGGTTCGCAGCTTTGAAATGCTCATCAAGGGGAATCTTCTACGCGACACGAATTGCACAAAAAACTTTTATTTTCCATAATTGGTTATCTGGTCTCTAACCAATCATCAGAGGCAACTGTACATAATTACAAACAACTCTGTGTACTTCGATCTCTACCAAACGACATCTTTGTATATAGTATCAGTAATATATAGCTGTTTACCTTATGTGTCTTGAAGAGTGTGACATGCGTTTCATTTAACATGATAGGATCTGAGATCTGTCCTATGACGTAATACACAGGTTGTGATATATATTGCCGTCGTTAAATCTTGGACAGTGACAATTCTTGATAACTTTTGACGTAAGTGTCATATAGTAAAGGTGAAACTAATATGTCAAAGAGTTTATTGTTTCTAACATCATATTTACATATATCTGTGACACGCGTATATTTATGTAAATTACAATGTTTGACAGTTGGTATATGGAAGCAAATTGTAAAACAGATATACTGCAAAATATTCCAAAATGTCACGATAAATGAGAAAATTTGGCGTGCAGGACATATACTCCAAAAACAAAATTATATGGTTGAAACAATGTTAAAATTTTGCATGTAGATCTTATTCGGTAACTCCGTTTGTTCACTAAGTATGTTATGCGTTCGTTTTGTCACATGAACGTATATTTAAATTTCTTCCAGAAGGTTTAATAACCTGCCTTTTTGTGCTTTATAAAGAATGGTGATGTTTTCGTTACTGTCATAAGCAAATGCACTCCCAGTTACAAGTATGGTGAGGATGTTGTTGTTGTGGTGGTCTTCAGTCCTGAGACTGGTTTGATGCAGCTGTCCATGCTACTCTATCCTGTGCAAGCTTCATCTCACAGTACCTACTGCAACCTACGTCCTTCTGAATCTGCTTAGTGTATTCATCTCTTGGTCTCCCTCTACGATTTTTACACTCCACGCTGCCCTCCAATACTAAATTGATGATCCCTTGATGCCTCAGAACATGTCCTACCAACCGATCCCTTCTTCTGGTCAAGTTGTGCCACACTCTTCTCTTCTCCCCAATCCTATTCAATATTTCCTCATTAGTTATGTGATCTACCCATCTAATCTTCAGCATTCTTCTGTAGCACCACATTTCGAAAGCTTCTATTTTCTTCTTGTCCAAACTATTTATCGTCCATGTTTCATTTCCATACATGGCTACACTCCATACAAATACTTTCAGAAATGACTTCCTCAGACTTAAATCAATACTTGATGTTAACAAATTTCTCTTCTTCAGAAACGCTTTCCTTGCCATTGCCAGTCTACATTTTATATCCTCTCTACTTCGACCATCATCATTATTTTGCTCCCCAAATAGCAAAACTCCTTTACTACTTTAAGCGTCTCATTTCCTAATCTAATTCCCTCAGCATCATCCGACTTAATTCGACTACATTCCATTATCCTCGTTTTGCTTTTGTTGATGTTCATCTTATATCCTCCTTTCAAAACACTGTCCATACCATTCAACTGCTCTTCCAAGTCCTTTGCTGTCTCTGACAGAATTACAACGTCATCGGCGATCCTCAAAGTTTTTATTTCTTCTCCATAGACTTTAATACCTACTCCGAAATTTTCTTTTGTTTCCTTCACTGCTTGCCCAATATACAGATTGAATAATATCGGGGAGAGGCTACAACCTTGTCTCACTCCCTTCCCAACCACTGCCTCCCTTTCATGTCCCTCGACTCTTATAAATGCCACCTGGTTTCTGTACAAATTGTAAATAGCCTTTCGCTCCCTGTATTTTACCACTGCCACCTTTAGAATTTGAAAGAGAGTATTCCAGTCAACATTGTCAAACGTTTTCTCTGAGTCTACAAATGCTAGAAACGTATGTTTGCCTTTCCTTAATCTTTCTTCTAAGATAAGTCGCAAGGTCAGTATTGCCTCACGTGTTCCAACATTTCTACGGAATCCAAACTGATCTTCCCCGAGGTCGGCTTCTACTAGTTTTTCCATTCGTCTGTAAAGAATTCGTGTTAGTATTTTGCAGCTGTGGCTTATTAAACTGATGGGTCGGTAATTTTCACATCTGTCAACACCTTCTTTCTTTGTGATTGGAATTATTATATTCATCTTAAAGTCTGAGGGTATTTCACCTGTTTCATACATCTTTCTCACCAGATGGTAGAGTTTTTTCAGGACTGGCTCTCCCAAGGTCGTCAGTAGTTCCAATGGAATGTTATCTACCTCGGGGGCATTGTTTCGACTCCGGTCTTTCAGTGCTCTGTCAAATTCTTCACGCAGTATCATATCTCCCATTTCATCTTCATCTACATCCTCTTCCATTTCCATAATATTGTCCTCAAGTACATCGCCCTTGTATAGACCCTCTATATATTCCTTCCACCCTTCTGCTTTCCCTTCTTTGCATAGAACTCGGTTTCCATTTGAGCTCTTGATGTTCATACTAGTGGTTCTCTTTTATCCAAAGGTCTAATTTTCCTGTAGGCGGTATCTATCTTACCCCTAGTGAGATAAGCTTCTACATCCTTACATTTGTCCTCTAGCCATCCCTGCTTAGCCATTTTGTATTTCATGTCGATCTCATTTTTGAGACGTTTGTATTCCTTTTTGCCTGCTTCATTTACTGCATTTTTATATTTTCTCATTTCATCAATTAAATTCAATATTTCTTCTGTTACCCAAGGATTTCTACTAGCCCTCGTCTTTTTACCTACTTGTTCCTCTGCTGCCTTAACTACTTAATCCCTCAAAGCTACCCATTCTTCTTCTACTGCATTTCATTCTCCCATTCCTGTCAATTGCTCCCTTATGCTCTCCCTGAAACTCTGTACATCCTCTGGTTTAGTCAGTTTATCCAGGTCCCATCTCCTTAAATTTCCACCTTTTTGCAGTTTCTTCAGTTTTAATCTACTGTTCATAACCTATAGATTGTGGTCAGAGTCTACATCTGCCCGTGAAAATGTCTTACAATTTAAAACCTGGTTCTCAAATCTCTGTCTTACCATTAAATAATCTATCTGATACCTTTTAGTATCTCCAGGGTTCTTCCATGTATACAACCTTCTTTCATGATTCTTAAACCAAGTGTTAGCTATGATTAAGTTGTGCTTTGTGCAAAATTCTACCAAGCGGCTTCCTCTTTCATTTCTTAGCCCCAATCCATATCCACCTACTACGTTTCCTTCTCTCCATTTTCCTACACTCGAATTCCAGTCACCCATGACTATTAAATTTTCACCTCCCTTCACTATCTGAATTATTTCTTTTATATTTCATTATACATTTCTTCAATTTCTTCGTCATCTCCAGAGCTAGTTGGCATATAAACTTGTACTACTGTTGTATTTGTTGGCTTCGTATCAATCATGGCCACAATAAAGCGTTCACTATGCTGTTTGTAGTAGCTTACCCGCATTCCTATTTTCCTACTCATTATTAAACCTACCCCTGCTTTACCCCGATTTGATTTTGTGTTTATAACTCTGTAGTCACCTGACCAGAAGTCTTGTTCCTCCTGCCACCGAGCTTCACTAATTCCCACTATGTCTAAATGTAACCTATCCATTTCCCTTTTTAAATTTTCTAACCTACCTGCCCGATTAGGGGATCTGACATTCTACGCTCCGATCCGTAGAACGCCAGTTTTCTTTCTCCTGATAACGACATCCTCTTGAGTAGTTCCCGCCCGTAGATCCGAATGGGGGACTATTTTACCTCCGGAATATTTTACCCAAGAGGACGCCATCATCATTTAATCATACAGTAAAGCTGCATTCCCTCGGGAAAAATTACGGCCGTAGTTTCCCCTTGCTTTCAGCCGTTCGCAGTACCAGCACAGCAAGACTGTTTTGGTTATTCTTACAAGGCCAGATCAGTCAATCATCGAGACTGTTGCCCTTGCAACTACTGAAAAGACTGCTGCCCCTCTTCAGGATCCACAAGTTTGTCTGTGAGGATTGTACGCACAAATAGACAGAAATTTTTGTGCTTCTAACGAGTTGGATGCATCTACAATATACTGTCATAAGCAAATGCACTCCCAGTTACATGTACGGTGAGGATTGTAAGCACAAATAGACACAAATTTATGTACTTCTAGCGAGTTGGGTGCATCTACAATAGGAAGTATCCGACAGTGTGGGGTGCATCCATAATAGGAGCTATCCCAAAGTGAGAATGTTTGCATCCTTAACTTTAATGACACGTTGTGTCATATTGCGTGACATGACAAATACCATGTTGTATGACATCATGTATCGTTTTAATTTACTTGGCAAGATACATTAAACTACATGACGTGGGTACTAACACCGACAAGCAAAAAAGCGCGAAATGTAAGATGTTACGATTTAAAAGTCTCTGAAGCTACCAAATAAGTCGAAAAGCTAGTTCTGTTCTTTTGGAAACTTAACTCTCCGCAGGACAAAAATCACCTTTTTTGTGCTACGGTAGAAGCAGTTTTCATTCTGGTGTAGTCAGTAAGAGACCTGTGGCCTCGTACGCATTAAATATGTATTGCCGATCAGCTGGTGGACGGGTTCTTTATCCACTCTTGTGTTTAGGTTTCCCAGCAAGACGACATGGTGTTTGTTGTTTATTTTATTCAATGCTTGTGTAAGTCTTCATAGTGCTGATCTGCTTCTACCTGCCAAGATTGCGTGAGCTGCTCGGCGGGTTGCGTCACCCCCCTTGTAGGCGTAACATGCTGTTGCATCCTTGAGCCCCCGGTACTAGATGTACCCTTGTCCGGGTCTCAGCTACGCTACAGATCAGTTTGCATATAAACAATTTATTTATGAAAATATGCAGTACAATCACCAACAAACTTTACATATTCACATACACCTTTACCTTTTACCCAAATGAATACAGACTCATTTACAGATATTTTCCTCCTATTACGAGTATACAAAGACAAAGCAGAAGTTGACATATAAGCAGATTTACCAAAGTCTTTACTAGCAAGTTCAGCCATATGGTAGGTGCGAAAGGCAATAATGTCTCTGTCTACGAAACTTTCAAGTCCTGGAACATTTGGTACTCCTGTACCTCGACGTACAATAGCTACGGTAAACCAACCGTTACCATGACCAAAATAATCATTAATATCTAGACTAAAATTAAGACGACAACCACAAAAAACAGAAGGACCGTCCAGCAATGCTGGAGCGACGACAGACTTTACTGGTATGCGATTCTTCTTGTCTCCAGCTGTTGTGGCAAATTCGATGTTTTGAATAGTTTTGTAGACTGTTTCCACTTGTGTGTGTATTGTGTGTATTGAACCAGGGACCTAGAAACGACATAGAGGTTTCGTCCCTGCCGTAGACTTCAGTGGTTCACAACCCTACAACTGTCTACAGCAGTCCACTTACCCCACTGCCACCCCACACCGAACTGTGCAGCTCGGTCCCCAGTGGACTCCCCTCCCCCCCCCCCCCCCCCTCTCCCGGGAAATGTCTCGTACCAGACGAGTGTAGCCCCAAATCTTTACGTGGTAGAGCAATTATGGTGTATGCATATGTGGAGACAGTGTTTGCGCAGCAATCACCGACATAATGTAACTGAGGTGGAATAAGGGGAAACAGCCCACATTCGCAAAGGTAGATGGAAAACCGCCATAAAAACCATTCACAGGCTGGCTGGCACCCGGATTTGTGCTTGGGACTGGCACACCTTCCCGCTCGGGAAGCAGCGTGTTAGACCAAAAGGGTAGGTTTTGTTTCCACTTACTTGTGTTACACTACTTCTGTTTTCTTTTCTCACAGTCTCTTGGCAAACTCTGGTTTTCTTTTTCTTCTTCACCCTACAGTACCAGGGTGTGAAGCCCAAGGGACCGAGCGAGGTGGCGCAGTGGTTAGCACACTGGACTCGCATTCGGGAGGATGATGGTTCAATCCCATGTCCTGCCATCCTGATTTAGGTTTTCCGTGATTTCGCTAAATAGCTTGAGGCAAATGCCGGGATGTTTCCGCTGACAGGGAAAGGCCGACTTCATTTTCCATCCTCCCCTAATCCGATGAGACTGATGAACTCACTTTTTGGTCTCTTCCACCAAATAAACCAAACCCCAAGGCCTGAGGTTATCTTTCATTTACATTCCCAAATAGGCAGGAAGGCCTCATCAGGCGTGGTGAAGCCAAGGTTCCTAAGGGAGTAAATGCATAAGGTAAATCCTGTTCCTCCAAGTTGGTGGTTATATGATATCGCTGGTGACCTAACATTGACAAAATTGTCCTACTCACCACCCTAAAAACCTGAAATCATGGACGACGACCAAGCAAGGAAAAGCTTACGAATTACAGAATGACAGACTTACTCTGTGTTGCCACATTCAATGTATAGGATCTAGGGTCACATTAGACCGAGCTTAATAAATATTCAAAGATTATAATATCGTTAAAAAAGAAACAGAAAAGAAGTTGAAAGGTACGAAATACTGGCAGGATTACCTCATAAAGTACAGTGGAGTAGCATCTGATCTAAGAGCATAATTCTGCTCTCACCGGCGTGAGTCAGTGGCGCAGTGCGTGGTTCGTACAGCCGTTCGCCTGGATGACGGAGCGTAAGGACCCAACCATCGACCTGGTGTAACAAGAAACGCAATTCGTTCCACAGGCGACACGTTTATATTGATCCACTCTGAAAACTCATGCTGTGACCATTGCGACGATGTCGTTGAGCCAAGACAGGAAACATCGGTGTCATGCGATGTGGAGCTTCATGTTCCACAATGGCCTTTTGCTCCGAAACACTTGTGCCTGCCCCAGCATTGAACTCTGTCGCTAGATAGCTTGATAAATAAAAAATTGCTGCCTGTCCTGGATTACACAAACGGGGCTCCTCCGACCTTCACGTTTTGTGATGAGAGATGGTCGGCCAATATCATACGGCTTACTTGTTATTTCACCATCCTTAAACCACTTTCCATAGGTGCTAACGTACATAGGTGTTGTACGTCAACAGGCGATCAGCTTCGCCATTTCAGAGATTCTCGTTCTCAGCCACAACAGTGGGCCCTACATCAGTGGATTTTCGCATTTTCTGCCCGATCATCGCTGCAATGACTGCCCATTCTTTCCTTACTGCACGAGTCCACAACACCACCAGGAGGTAATCAACTTCACCTTCGGTAGTAGCCATAATGGTTTGGTTCATCAGTGTACGTTCTTAATTCCAGGGCCGAACGCGAAGAAAATAATTATAAACATGAGGAGGAGCCAACACTAAGGAAGTGACTGTGCAGTAGTTAGTCTTATACCATGACAATAAGCTTGTTAATTATTTAACTGTGTACTGACAGAAACCTCGGAGGGTACATGGATTTTAATGCATTGAACATTAAGAGCACGGCAACTAATTTGTACACACATATGTACTATGTATTTCCACTTGCAGCGTTATAATAAGAATCTAGACATTAGTACGCACCACTCTACTTGTGGCTGTCATTCAAACTGCGATAGTTCATTTATTCATTGATCAAGGGACCGACATTTATGTGAGAGTTAATTGGTGAAAATACACATCAGTTTTATCAAACATCTTTCTAGGGTGCTAAATCGTGATATCTGTAATGGATATTTGTTAAAGTTTATTTCTTGCACTTATAACATCTAACTATAATGAGAATGTATTTTTCTTGATCGATAAATCATGTTTAGTGCCATGGATATCTTGTTAAGTTTATTTCTTGCATTTGTAATGTGCGGCTATGTGACGCTGTGTACGGACAAACAATCAACATAGACGATGGGCTGAGCTACCTGCATAGCCAGCAGCCGGCATGAACTGGCATTGGTCGACTGCCATGAAGAGCAGGAGGGGTCTGGCGGAGCCTTACCTGTGAATGTGCTTCTAATCGCGCGCAAATGAAACACCACTCTCAAGGACACCAACCCTCAGTGGCGCATGGTAGACAACAGGTTTCTGACCGATCTCATGGAACCAATTTTTGAACATCATGGGTGCATAGTGCTGATGGATATCTACTGTAGGTGACCAGTAGTCAACTGCCTGCACCTCCACAGAAACAGCTCATTGTCTACTAATCCTTCTTGGAAAATCCATCCTGACCACAGGCTTCTATGGGGGCTTCAGACACCGATAATTTAATTCATCATTTCGTTGCCCTGACAAAGAAACGCCATATCAATAAACAACTTACCTTAAACTTTGACAGTAATGTACTCATAATATGAGCTACAAGAAACTTGAGTTTGATTGAATCCATGTGGTAGACTCTATACCTTTTTCTTGTGTATGAGGATGAACATTGATAGGCAACGCACCGCAGCATAATTTCGTGTGAATCAAACATAAAGACGACTTAAGCCTAGATCCAGCGACAGTCACAGCGGTGCTTGTCTACCGCTCATACATTGTCAACACATCAGTTTCGTGTAGCTAGTGATATGATACTTCCACATAAACCATGAGAGACAAGAATTATAACGCCGTGTGGGTAGGGCCTCCCGTCGGGTAGACCGTTCGCCTGGAGCAGGTCTTTCGAGTTGACGCCACTTCGGTGACCTGCGCGTCGATGGGGATGAAATGATGATGATTAGGACAACATAACTCCCAGTCCCTCAGCAGAGAAAATCTCCGACCCAGCCGCGAATCGAACCCGGGCCCTTAGGATTGATATTCCTTCACGGTGACCACTCAGCTACCGGGGGCGGACAGAGACAAGAAGCGAGGAAACGTATTTCTATCGCTGTCTTGTTGGCTCTTGTTCGATTTGTATTCGTGAATATCGATAGAAATAGTTTCTGATTATGATGGAGAATTCTGTAAAGTGGAATGTTTCAAGTGATATAGTTCAGCACTTGAATGTAGTCCGGTGGTGCATGTCTCATGGATTAATTGTCGAGACACCGACATGTATCAAACGTGGCTGCGAAGCGATTCTTAAAGAGTAAAAGGATAGAATCACCCTGAGTTGTGGCTGAAACTGCCAATTTTCCAAGGGTTTTGTCAGAAAGTATTCCTGATTTTCGGGAAGCAAGATGAAAATTAATACCGTTCCACAATTTAGGCATTTATGGGTTGTGAGTGGAAATCAAAATTTATATAGCGAGCACTGGATTTGACCAAACAAACTGTTGTTGGCGGACTACAATCTTGTAGAGAAGTTTGTCCGGAAATTTGCCTCAAATAAATCGATAAAATTTATGGTGAAGGGTAGATTGCTGAGATGGATGTATCTCAATTCGGCAAGAAGTAGTTTAGGACAGGGAACCAAAAAAATAAATGAAAAATAGACGTTTGGTGATATCCAACGAGATATATGAGTATACAACATTTTTTTCCAATTCTGCTTAGGCATTCAAAAACTGTCCTTTCATAAATTCTTAAAGAGATTATTTCGCCAGGGACAATCATAATACCACAATGTTTCTTCACATACAAATATCCGAAGAACAATGGTTTCCAATCCAATAGGTGCCCATATATATATATATATCACGGAGTGCACGTTGACTGCCATTAAACGATCCCTATGCAGCGTAAGACAGTGCAAGACAGTTCTAGGGTAAAATCGGCATGTTTTGTCAGGAGCCGTTTAAAAACCTTTCTACCGATACATCATTCATCCCTGTACGATCAGCATGTGTTCAGGAAAAGGACTGTTGACTTGAGAAATAATATATAAACTGCTGATTGTTTCGCTCTCGGCAATTTAAAATACGCTTTAGCCCGGTAGTTAGCCCTAACTTCGTAATTCGTCAACATATTCACATAAAAGCAATGAAATTCTTGTTATAAAGAAAATTATTAATGTAATTTTTGCTCGTTTCACACACAACTATTTATAGTGTGCTATTAGAACTCAGCGCAACCACAACACATTAATTCATTACATGTTCGGAAAAATTATGAAATGTTTCTTAATATTAATACTACAAATGTAATTTTGATTAGCGAAATTGTTAAATCACAGTCTAATCTACACTTACAGATGTGTCTGTTACCACAAACAGGTTTTTTAGCTTTCAGATTCGTTGGCTTCACCAACTGACAACCAGACTCTTACCTTCCAACCTCACCTAAACCTTGTGCTAAGCTACAGATTAGTCTGTCAGCACAGGCAGGTTTCTTTATGTTTCAGATTCGTTGATTTTCCAACTATCAAGCACATTTTCACATCCTAACTTATCGACAACCTTGTAGTAATCACGAAAAATAGTCAAAAGTTTCATGACTATAAATATTATTAATAGAATTGCTGCTCGTATTAGGACTCACAATTACCAGTGACATGAAAGAAAAATGAAACTGCAACAAATTTTATTCGTTTGGATTACACTCCCATGCAGCAGCCTAAGAAAACCATAAAAACAAGTCTATCTTATGTTGAGTTCGTTTCCTCCACACATACTAGAATTTTAACATAAAAGAAACTTTTTACTGTCATAGGCAATAGGGCATCATGGATGTCCAGAGTAATACCTGTATTTTACGAAGATAACTTATTAATTACGAATCAGAGACACCTTTTTCATTTTATCTTATGACAAATATAATTTTATTTCGTTTGAAGTAGTAATTAACTGGATTATTTGTATACATAGTTGTCACAAACAATAAATATGAGCACTGCGCTATTACATTACCTCTGCCCGTCGTACGAGTTAACTTTTGTGAACGAATATACTTTCCAAAGTGACATATATATTTTTCATTTTGGCCTTAAAACGTGAGTTACCCACAGCTACTACGGCCTAACGTGCTTATTGAATTCAAAATGTTTGTCGAATTATAGGTTATGTGGTCGGTCCTAATGATAGTGTCCGATCTCTGTCTGTCGTGAAAGTTGGGACAAACAATCCGAATGCAAACGACGTTTCTGAACACGTGCAAATGTATGTAGAAGACTGTATCACACATTTCTGAGTGTTATTTCACGTTGTTAGATTCATTTCTAAATACGTTTCCTCTTAATTGCCACAACAACCTTACCCAAACGGCTACATTTACTACAAATACCGACATTATTTAAAACTATTAAAGTGCGAAAGTATCGCACGGGTCCTGTGGTAAACTTTATAATCATTATTGTCAAAAATGTTTCACTTTTTTTTTTCAAATATCGTGCCTTACGAGGCTATTCTTGGATTTGCAGATTTTACACAGTTTAAACAGCTGCTACTCAAACACGGGAAAAATTAAATTTATAATCCACGTCCGCAGCAGTGTATCCCTCTTTCTTCCCAATGTATTACTTCAGAGCACGACGTCTCCTTTCTCACCGGCTACCTAGTAGCTCCCGCGAAATGAAGTGGAAATCTGTGCGAACAGTATTCGGATCCAGAATGAGATTTTCACTCTGCAGCGGAGTGTGCGCTGATATGAAACTTCCTGGCAGATTAAAACTGTGTGCCCGACCGAGACCCGAACTCGGGAACTTTGCCTTTAGCGGGCAAGTGCTCTACCAACTGAGCTACCGAAGCACGACTCACGCCCGCTACTCACAGCTTTACTTCTGCCAGTACCTCGTCTCCTACCTTCCAAACTTTACAGAAACTCTCCTGTGAACCATGCAGAACTAGCACTCCTGAAAGAAAGGATATTGCGGAGACATGGATTAGCCACAGCCTGGGGGATGTTTCCAGAATGAGATTTTCACTCTGCAGCGGAGTGTGCGCTGATATGAAACTTCCTGGGAGATTAAAACTGTGTGCCCGACCGAGTCCCGAACTCGGGACCTTTGCCTTTAGCGGGCAAGTGCTCTACCAACTGAGCTACCGAAGCACGACTCACTCCCGGTACTCACAGCTTTACTTCTGCCAGTACCTCGTCTCCTACCTTCCAAACTTTACAGAAGCTCTCCTGCGAACCATGCAGAACTAGCACTCCTGAAAGAAAGGATATTGCGGAGACATGGATTAGCCACAGCCTGGGGGATGTTTCCAGAATGAGATTTTCACTCTGCAGCGGAGTGTGCGCTGATATGAAACTTCCTGGCAGATTAAAACTGTGTGCCCGACCGAGACCCGAACTCAGGACCTTTGCCTTTCGCGGGCAAGTGCTCTACCAACTGAGGTACCAAAGCACGACTCACGCACGGTACTCACAGCTTTACTTCTGCCAGTACCTCGTCTCCCACCTTCCAAACTTTACAGAAGCTCTCCTGCGAACCATGCAGAACTAGCACTCCTGAAAGAAAGGATATTGCGGAGACATGGCTTAGCCACAGCCTGGGGGATGTTTCCAGAATGAGATTTTCACTCTGCAGCGGAGTGTGCGCTGATATGAAACTTCCTGGCAGATTAAAACTGTGTGCCCGACCGAGACCCGAACTCGGGAACTTTGCCTTTAGCGGGCAAGTGCTCTACCAACTGAGCTACCGAAGCACGACTCACGCCCGGTACTCACAGCTTTACTTCTGCCAGTACCTCGTCTCCTACCTTCCAAACTTTACAGAAGCTCTCCTGCAAACCATGCAGAACTAGCACTCCTGAAAGAAAGGATATTGCGGAGACATGGATTAGCCACAGCCTGGGGGATGTTTCCAGAATGAGATTTTCACTCTGCAGCGGAGTGTGCGCTGATATGAAACTTCCTGGCAGATTAAAACTGTGTGCCCGACCGAGACCCGAACTCGGGACCTTTGCCTTTCGCGGGCAAGTGCTCTACCAACTGAGCTACCGAAGCACGACTCACGCCCAGTACTCACAGCTTTACCTCTGCCAGTACCCCGTCTCCTACCTTCCAAACTTTACAGAAGCTCTCCTGCGAACCATGCAGAACTAGCACTCCTGAAAGAAAGGATATTGCGGAGACATGGGTTAGCCACAGCCTGGGGGATGTTTCCAGAATGAGATTTTCACTCTGCAGCGGAGTGTGCGCTGATATGAAACTTCCTGGCAGATTAAAACTGTGTGCCCGACCGAGACCCGAACTCGGGACCTTTGCCTTTTGCGGGCAAGTGCTCTACCAACTGAGCTACCGAAGCACGACTCACGCCCAGTACTCACAGTTTTACTTCTGCCATTACCTCGTCTCCTACCTTCCAAACTTTACAGAAGCTCTCCTGCGAACCATGCAGAACTAGCACTCCTGAAAGAAAGGATATTGCGGAGACATGGATTAGCCACAGCCTGGGGGATGTTTCCAGAATGAGATTTTCACTCTGCAGCGGAGTGTGCGCTGATATGAAACTTCCTGGCAGATTAAAACTGTGTGCCCGACCGAGACCCGAACTCGGGAACTTTGCCTTTAGCCGGCAAGTGCTCTACCAACTGAGCTACCGAAGCACGACTCACGCCCGGTACTCACAGCTTTACTTCTGCCAGTACCTCGTCTCCTACCTTCCAAACTTTACAGAAGCTCTCCTGCGAACCATGCAGAACTAGCACTCCTGAAAGAAAGGATATTGCGGAGACATGGATTAGCCACAGCCTGGGGGATGTTTCCAGAATGAGATTTTCACTCTGCAGCGGAGTGTGCGCTGATATGAAACTTCCTGGCAGATTAAAACTGTGTGCCCGACCGAGACCCGAACTCGGGACCTTTGCCTTTAGCGGGCAAGTGCTCTACCAACTGAGCTACCGAAGCACGACTCACGCCCGGTACTCACAGCTTTACTTCTGCCAGTACGTCGTCTCCTACCTTCCAAACTTTACAGAAGCTCTCCTGCGAACCATGCAGAACTAGCACTCCTGAAAGAAAGGATATTGCGGAGACATGGATTAGCCACAGCCTAAGGGATGTTTCCAGAATGAGATTTTCACTCTGCAGCGGAGTGTGCGCTGATATGAAACTTCCTGGCAGATTAAAACTGTGTGCCCGACCGAGACCCGAACTCGGGAACTTTGCCTTTCGCGGGCAAGTGCTCTACCAACTGAGCTACCGAAGCACGACTCACGCCCAGTACTCACAGCTTTACTTCTGCCAGTACCTCGTCTCCTAGCTTCCAAACTTTACAGAAGCTCTCCTGCAAACCATGCAGAACTAGCACTCCTGAAAGAAAGGATATTGCGGAGACATGGATTAGCCACAGCCTGGGGGATGTTTCCAGAATGAGATTTTCACTCTGCAGCGGAGTGTGCGCTGATATGAAACTTCCTGGCAGATTAAAACTGTGTGCCCGACCGAGACCCGAACTCGGGACCTTTGCCTTTCGCGGGCAAGTGCTCTACCAACTGAGCTACCGAAGCACGACTCACGCCCGGTACTCACAGCTTTACTTCTGCCAGTACCTCGTCTCCTACCTTCCAAACTTTACAGAAGCTCTCCTGCGAACCATGCAGAACTAGCACTCCTGAAAGAAGGGATATTGCGGAGACATGGATTAGCCACAGCCTGGGGGATGTTTCCAGAGTGAGATTTTCACTCTGCAGCGGAGTGTGCGCTGATATGAAACTTCCTGGCCGATTAAAACTGTGTGCCCGACCGAGACCCGAACTCGGGAACTTTGCCTTTCGCGGGCAAGTGCTCTACCAACTGAGCTACCGAAGCACGACTCACGCCCAGTACTCACAGCTTTACTTCTGCCAGTAGCTCGTCTCCTACCTTCCAAACCTTACAGAAGCTCTCCTGCGAACCATGCAGAACTAGCACTCCTGAAAGAAAGGATATTGCGGAGACATGGCTTAGCCACAGCCTGGGGGATGTTTCCATAATGAGATTTTCACTCTGCAGCGGAGTGTGCGCTGATATGAAACTTCCTGGCAGATTAAAACTGTGTGCCCGACCGAGACCCGAACTCGGGACCTTTGCCTTTCGCGGGCAAGTGCTCTACCAACTGAGCTACCGAAGCACGACTCACGCCCGGTACTCACAGCTTTACTTCTGCCAGTACCTCGTCTCCTACCTTCCAAACTTTACAGAAGCTCTCCTGCGAACCATGCAGAACTAGCACTCCTGAAAGAAAGGATATTGCGGAGACATGGATTAGCCACAGCCTGGGGGATGTTTCCAGAATGAGATTTTCACTCTGCAGCGGAGTGTGCGCTGATATGAAACTTCCTGGCAGATTAAAACTGTGTGCCCGACCGAGACCCGAACTCGGGAACTTTGCCTTTAGCGGGCAAGTGCTCTACCAACTGAGCTACCGAAGCACGACTCACGCCCGGTACTCACAGCTTTACTTCTGCCAGTACCTCGTCTCCTACCTTCCAAACTTTACAGAAGCTCTCCTGCGAACCATGCAGAACTAGCACTCCTGAAAGAAAGGATATTGCGGAGACATGGATTAGCCACAGCCTGGGGGATGTTTCCAGAGTGAGATTTTCACTCTGCAGCGGAGTGTGCGCTGATATGATACTTCCTGGCAGATTAAAACTGTGTGCCCGACCGAGACCCGAACTCGGGAACTTTGCCATTCGCGGGCAAGTGCTCTACCAACTGAGCTACCGAAGCACGACTCACGCCCAGTACTCACAGCTTTACTTCTGCCAGTACCTCGTCTCCTACCTTCCAAACCTTACAGAAGCTCTCCTGCGAACCATGCAGAACTAGCACTCCTGAAAGAAAGGATATTGCGGAGACATGGCTTAGCCACAGCCTGGGGGATGTTTCCATAATGAGATTTTCACTCTGCAGCGGAGTGTGCGCTGATATGAAACTTCCTGGCAGATTAAAACTGTTTGCCCGACCGAGACCCGAACTCGGGACCTTTGCCTTTCGCGGGCAAGTGCTCTACCAACTGAGCTACCGAAGCACGACTCACGCCCGGTACTCACAGCTTTACTTCTGCCAGTACCTCGTCTCCTACCTTCCAAACTTTACAGAAGCTCTCCTGCGAACCATGCAGAACTAGCACTCCTGAAAGAAAGGATATTGCGGAGACATGGATTAGCCACAGCCTGGGGGATGTTTCCAGAATGAGATTTTCACTCTGCAGCGGAGTGTGCGCTGATATGAAACTTCCTGGCAGATTAAAACTGTGTGCCCGACCGAGACCCGAACTCGGGAACTTTGCCTTTAGCGGGCAAGTGCTCTACCAACTGAGCTACCGAAGCACGACTCATGCCCGGTACTCACAGCTTTACTTCAGCCAGTACCTCGTCTCCTACCTTCCAAACTTTACAGAAGCTCTCCTGCAAACCATGCAGAACTAGCACTCCTGAAAGAAAGGATATTGCGGAGACATGGATTAGCCACAGCCTGGGGGATGTTTCCAGAATGAGATTTTCACTCTGCAGCGGAGTGTGCGCTGATATGAAACTTCCTGGCAGATTAAAACTGTGTGCCCGACCGAGACCCGAACTCGGGACCTTTGCCTTTCGCGGGCAAGTGCTCTACCAACTGAGCTACCGAAGCACGACTCACGCCCAGTACTCACAGCTTTACTTCTGCCAGTACCTCGTCTCCTACCTTCCAAACCTTACAGAAGCTCTCCTGCGAACCATGCAGAACTAGCACTCCTGAAAGAAAGGATATTGCGGAGACATGGCTTAGCCACAGCCTGGGGGATGTTTCCAGAATGAGATTTTCACTCTGCAGCGGAGTGTGCGCTGATATGAAACTTCCTGACAGATTAAAACTGTGTGCCCGACCGAGACCCGAACTCGGGACCTTTGCCTTTCGCGGGCAAGTGCTCTACCAACTGAGCTACCGAAGCACGACTCACGCCCGGTACTCACAGCTTTACTTCTGCCAGTACCTCGTCTCCTACCTTCCAAACTTTACAGAAGCTCTCCTGCGAACCATGCAGAACTAGCACTCCTGAAAGAAAGGATATTGCGGAGACATGGATTAGCCACAGCCTGGGGGATGTTTCCAGAATGAGATTTTCACTCTGCAGCGGAGTGTGCGCTGATATGAAACTTCCTGGCAGATTAAAACTGTGTGCCCGACCGAGACCCGAACTCAGGACCTTTGCCTTTCGCGGGCAAGTGCTCTACCAACTGAGGTACCGAAGCACGATTCACGCCCGGTACTCACAGCTTTACTTCTGCCAGTACCTCGTCTCCTACCTTCCAAACTTTACAGAAGCTCTCCTGCGAACCATGCAGAACTAGCACTCCTGAAAGAAAGGATATTGCGGAGACATGGATTAGCCACAGCCTGGGGGATGTTTCCAGAATGAGATTTTCACTCTGCAGCGGAGTGTGCGCTGATATGAAACTTCCTGGCAGATTAAAACTGTGTGCCCGACCGAGACCCGAACTCGGGACCTTTGCCTTTTGCGGGCAAGTGCTCTACCAACTGAGCTACCGAAGCACGACTCACGCCCGGTACTCACAGCTTTACTTCTGCCAGTACCTCGTCTCCTACCTTCCAAACTTTACAGAAGCTCTCCTGCGAACCATGCAGAACTAGCACTGCTGAAAGAAAGGATATTGCGGAGACATGGATTAGCCACAGCCTGGGGGATGTTTCCAGAATGAGATTTTCACTCTGCAGCGGAGTGTGCGCTGATATGAAACTTCCTGGCAGATTAAAACTGTGTGCCCGACCGAGACCCGAACTCGGGACATTTGCCTTTCGCGGGCAAGTGCTCTACTAACTGAGCTACCGAAGCACGACTCACGCCCGGTACTCACAGCTTTACTTCTGCCAGTACCTCGACTCCTACCTTCCAAACTTTACAGAAGCTCTCCTGCGAACCATGCAGAACTAGCACTCCTGAAAGAAAGGATATTGCGGAGACATGGATTAGCCACAGCCTGGGGGATGTTTCCAGAATGAGATTTTCTTTCTGCAGCGGAGTTTGCGCTGATATGAAACTTCCTGGCAGATTAAAACTGTGTGCCCGACCGAGACCCGAACTCGGGACCTTTGTCTTTCGCGGGCAAGTGCTCTACCAACTGAGCTACCGAAGCACGACTCACGCCCGGTACTCACAGCTTTACTTCTGCCAGTACCTCTTCCCCTACCTTCCAAACTTTACAGAAGCTCTCCTGCGAACCATGCAGAACTAGCACTCCTGAAAGAAAGGATATTGCGGAGACATGGATTAGCCACAGCCTGGGGGATGTTTCCAGAATGAGATTTTCACTCTGCAGCGGAGTGTGCGCTGATATGAAACTTCCTGGCAGATTAAAACTGTGTGCCCGACCGAGACCCGAACTCGGGACCTTTGCCTTTAGCGGGCAAGTGCTCTACCAATTGAGCTACCGAAGCACGACTCACGCCTGGTACTCACACCTTTACTTCTGCCAGTACCTCGTCTCCTACCTTCCAAACTTTACAGAAGCTCTCCTGCGAACCATGCAGAACTAGCACTCCTGAAAGAAAGGATATTGCGGAGACATGGATTAGCCACAGCCTGGGGGATGTTTCCAGAATGAGATATTCACTCTGCAGCGGAGTGTGCGCTGATATGAAACTTCCTGGCAGATTAAAACTGTGTGCCCGACCGAGACCCGAACTCGGGACATTTGCCTTTCGCGGGCAAGTGCTCTACTAACTGAGCTACCGAAGCACGACTCACGCCCGGTACTCACAGCTTTACTTCTGCCAGTACCTCGTCTCCTACCTTCCAAACTTTACAGAAGCTCTCCTGCGAACCATGCAGAACTAGCACTCCTGAAAGAAAGGATATTGCGGAGACATGGATTAGCCACAGCCTGGGGGATGTTTCCAGAATGAGATTTTCTTTCTGCAGCGGAGTTTGCGCTGATATGAAACTTCCTGGCAGATTAAAACTGTGTGCCCGACCGAGACCCGAACTCGGGACCTTTGTCTTTCGCGGGCAAGTGCTCTACCAACTGAGCTACCGAAGCACGACTCACGCCCGGTACTCACAGCTTTACTTCTGCCAGTACCTCTTCCCCTACCTTCCAAACTTTACAGAAGCTCTCCTGCGAACCATGCAGAACTAGCACTCCTGAAAGAAAGGATATTGCGGAGACATGGATTAGCCACAGCCTGGGGGATGTTTCCAGAATGAGATTTTCACTCTGCAGCGGAGTGTGCGCTGATATGAAACTTCCTGGCAGATTAAAACTGTGTGCCCGACCGAGACCCGAACTCGGGACCTTTGCCTTTCGCCGGCAAGTGCTCTACCAACTGCGCTACCGAAGCACGACTCACGCCCGGTACTCACAGCTTTACTTCTGCCAGTACCTCGTCTCCTACCTTCCAAACTTTACAGAAGCTCTCCTGCGAACCATGCAGAACTAGCACTCCTGAAAGAAAGGATATTGCGGAGACATGGATTAGCCACAGCCTGGGGGATGTTTCCAGAATGAGATTTTCACTCTGCAGCGGAGTGTGCACTGATATGAAACTTCCTGGCAGATTAAAACTGTGTGCCCGACCGAGACCCGAACTCGGGACCTTTGCGTTTCGCGGGCAAGTGCTCAACCAACTGCGCTACCGAAGCACGACTCACGCCCGGTACTCACAGCTTTACTTCTGCCAGTACCTCGTCTCCTACCTTCCAAACTTTACAGAAGCTCTCCTGCAAACCATGCAGAACTAGCACTCCTGAAAGAAAGGATATTGCGGAGACATGGATTAGCCACAGCCTGGGGGATGTTTCCAGAATGAGATTTTCACTCTGCAGCGGAGTGTGCGCTGATATGAAAATTCCTGGCAGATTAAAACTGTGTGCCCGAACTCGGGAACTTTGCCTTTAGCGGGCAAGTGCTCTACCAACTGAGCTACCGAAGCACGACTCACTCCCGGTACTCACAGCTTTACTTCTGCCAGTACCTCGTCTCCTACCTTCCAAACTTTACAGAAGCTCTCCTGCGAACCATGCAGAACTAGCACTCCTGAAAGAAAGGATATTGCGGAGACATGGATTAGCCACAGCCTGGGGGATGTTTCCGGAATGAGATTTTCACTCTGCAGCGGAGTGTGCGCTGATATGAAACTTCCTGGCAGATTAAAACTGTGTGCCCGACCGAGACCCGAACTCGGGAACTTTGCCTTTCGCGGGCAAGTGCTCTACCAACTGAGCTACCGAAGCACGACTCACGCCCGGTACTCACAGCTTTACTTCTGCCAGTACCTCGTCTCCTACCTTCCAAACTTTACAGAAGCTCTCCTGCGAATCATGCAGAACTAGCACTCCTGAAAGAAAGGATATTGCGGAGACATGGATTAGCCACAGCCTGGGGGATGTTTCCAGAATGAGATTTTCACTCTGCAGCGGAGTGTGCGCTGATATGAAACTTCCTGGCAGATTAAAACTGTGTGCCCGACCGAGACCCGAACTCGGGAACTTTGTCTTTAGTGGGCAAGTGATCTACCAACTGAGCTACCGAAGCACGACTCACGCCCGGTACTCACAGCTTTACTTCTGCCAGTACCTCGTCTCCTACCTTCCATACTTTACAGAAGCTCTCCTGCAAACCATGCAGAACTAGCACTCCTGAAAGAAAGGATATTGCGGAGACATGGATTAGCCACAGCCTGGGGGATGTTTCCAGAATGAGATTTTCACTCTGCAGCGGAGTGTGCGCTGATATGAAACTTCCTGGCAGATTAAAACTGTGTGCCCGACCGAGACCCGAACTCGGGACCTTTGCCTTTCGCGGGCAAGTGCTCTACCAACTGAGCTACCGAAGCACGACTCACGCCCGGTACTCACAGCTTTACTTCTGCCAGTACCCCGTCTCCTACCTTCCAAACTTTACAGAAGCTCTCCTGCGAACCATGCAGAACTAGCACTCCTGAAAGAAAGGATATTGCGGAGACATGGATTAGCCACAGCCTGGGGGATGTTTCCAGAATGAGATTTTCACTCTGCAGCGGAGTGTGCGCTGATATGAAACTTCCTGGCAGATTAAAACTGTGTGCCCGACCGAGACCCGAACTCGGGAACTTTGTCTTTAGTGGGCAAGTGCTCTACCAACTGAGCTACCGAAGCACGACTCACGCCCGGTACTCACAGCTTTACTTCTGCCAGTACCTCGTCTCCTACCTTCCATACTTTACAGAAGCTCTCCTGCAAACCATGCAGAACTAGCACTCCTGAAAGAAAGGATATTGCGGAGACATGGATTAGCCACAGCCTGGGGGATGTTTCCAGAATGAGATTTTCACTCTGCAGCGGAGTGTGCGCTGATATGAAACTTCCTGGCAGATTAAAACTGTGTGCCCGACCGAGACCCGAACTCGGGACCTTTGCCTTTCGCGGGCAAGTGCTCTACCAACTGAGCTACCGAAGCACGACTCACGCCCGGTACTCACAGCTTTACTTCTGCCAGTACCCCGTCTCCTACCTTCCAAACTTTACAGAAGCTCTCCTGCGAACCATGCAGAACTAGCACTCCTGAAAGAAAGGATATTGCGGAGACATGGCTTAGCCACAGCCTGGGGGATGTTTCCAGAATGAGATTTTCACTCTGCAGTGGAGTGTGCGCTGATATGAAACTTCCTGGCAGATTAAAACTGTGTGCCCGACCGAGACCCGAACTCGGGACCATTGAATTTTGCGGGCAAGTGCTCTACCAACTGAGCTACCGAAGCACGACTCACGCCCGGTACTCACAGCTTTACTTCTGCCAGTACCTCGTCTCCTACCTTCCAAACTTTACAGAAGCTCTCCTGCGAACCATGCAGAACTAGCACTCCTGAAAGAAAGGATATTGCGGAGACATGGATTAGCCACAGCCTGGGGGATGTTTCCAGAATGAGATTTTCACTCTGCAGCGGAGTGTGCGCTGATATGAAACTTCCTGGCAGATTAAAACTGTGTGCCCGACCGAGACCCGAACTCGGGAACTTTGCCTTTAGCGGGCAAGTGCTCTACCAACTGAGCTACCGAAGCACGACTCACGCCCGGTACTCACAGCTTTACTTCTGCCAGTACCTCGTCTCCTACCTTCCAAACTTTACAGAAGCTCTCCTGCGAACCATGCAGAACTAGCACTCCTGAAAGAAAGGATATTGCGGAGACATGGATTAGCCACAGCCTGGGGGATGTTTCCAGAATGAGATTTTCACTCTGCAGCGGAGTGTGCGCTGATATGAAACTTCCTGGCAGATTAAAACTGTGTGCCCGACCGAGACCCGAACTCGGGACCTTTGCCTTTCGCGGGCAAGTGCTCTACCAACTGAGCTACCGAAGCACGACTCACGCCCGGTACTCACAGCTTTACTTCTGCCAGTACCTCGTCTCCTACCTTCCAAACTTTACAGAAGCTCTCCTGCGAAACATGCAGAACTAGCACTCCTGAAAGAAAGCATATTGCGGAGACATGGATTAGCCACAGCCTGGGGGATGTTTCCAGAATGAGATTTTCACTCTGCAGCGGAGTGTGCGCTGATATGAAACTTCCTGGCAGATTAAAACTGTGTGCCCGACCGAGACCCGAACTCGGGACCTTTGCCTTTCGCGGGCAAGTGCTCTACCAACTTAGCTACCGAAGCACGACTCACGCCCAGTACTCACAGCTTTACTTCTGCCAGTACCTCGTCTTCTACCTTCCAAACCTTACAGAAGCTCTCCTGCGAACCATGCAGAACTAGCACTCCTGAAAGAAAGGATATTGCGGAGACATGGATTAGCCACAGCCTGGGGGATGTTTCCAGAATGAGATTTTCACTCTGCAGCGGAGTGTGCGCTGATATGAAACTTCCTGGCAGATTAAAACTGTGTGCCCGACCGAGACCCGAACTCGGGACCTTTGCCTTTCGCGGGCAAGTGCTCTACCAACTGAGCTACCGAAGCACGACTCACGCCCGGTACTCACAGCCTTACTTCTGCCAGTACCTCGTCTCCTACCTTCCAAACTTTACAGAAGCTCTCCTGCGAACCATGCAGAACTAGCACTCCTGAAAGAAAGGATATTGCGGAGACATGGATTAGCCACAGCCTGGGGGATGTTTCCAGAATGAGATTTTCACTCTGCAGTGGAGTGTGCGCTGATATGAAACTTCCTGGCAGATTAAAACTGTGTGCCCGACCGAGACCCGAACTCGGGAACTTTGCCTTTAGCGGGCAAGTGCTCTACCAACTGAGGTACCAAAGCACGACTCACGCCCGGTACTCACAGCTTTACTTCTGCCAGTACCTCGTCTCCTACCTTCCAAACTTTACAGAAGCTCTCCTGCGAACCATGCAGAACTAGCACTCCTGAAAGAAAGGATATTGCGGAGACATGGATTAGCCACAGCCTGGGGGATGTTTCCAGAATGAGATTTTCACTCTGCAGCGGAGTGTGCGCTGATATGAAACTTCCTGGCAGATTAAAACTGTGTGCCCGACCGAGACCCGAACTCAGGACCTTTGCCTTTCGCGGGCAAGTGCTCTACCAACTGAGGTACTGAAGCACGACTCACGCCCGGTACTCACAGCTTTACTTCTGCCAGTACCTCGTCTCCTACCTTCCAAACTTTACAGAAGCTCTCCTGCGAACCATGCAGAACTAGCACTCCTGAAAGAAAGGATATTGCGGAGAGATGGATTAGCCGCAGCCTGGGGGATGTTTCCAGAATGAGATTTTCACTCTGCAGCGGAGTGTGCGCTGATATGAAACTTCCTGCCAGATTAAAACTGTGTGCCCGACCGAGACCCGAACTCGGGACCTTTGCCTTTCGCGGGCAAGTGTTCTACCAACTGAGCTACCGAAGCACGACTCACGCCCGGTACTCACAGCTTTACTTCTGCCAGTACCTCGTCTCCTACCTTCCAAACTTTACAGAAGCCCTCCTGCGAACCATGCAGAACTAGCACTCCTGAAAGAAAGGATATTGCGGAGACATGGATTAGCCACAGCCTGGGGGATGTTTCCAGAATGAGATTTTCACTCTGCAGCGGAGTGTGCGCTGATATGAAACTTCCTGGCAGATTAAAACTGTGTGCCCGACCGAGACCCGAACTCGGGACCTTTGCCTTTAGCGGGCAAGTGCTCTACCAACTGAGCTACCGAAGCACGACTCACGCCCGGAACTCACAGCTTTACTTCTGCCAGTACCTCGTCTCCTACCTTCCAAACTTTACAGAAGCTCTCCTGCGAACCATGCAGAACTAGCACTCCTGAAAGAAAGGATATTGCGGAGACATGGATTAGCCACAGCCTGGGGGATGTTTCCAGAATGAGATTTTCACTCTGCAGCGGAGTGTGCGCTGATATGAAACTTCCTGGCAGATTAAAACTGTGTGCCCGACCGAGACCCGAACTCGGGACCTTTGCCTTTCGCGGGCAAGTGCTCTACCAACTGAGCTACCGAAGCACGACTCACGCCCGGTACTCACAGCTTTACTTCTGCCAGTACCTCGTCTCCTACCTTCCAAACTTTACAGAAGCTCTCCTGCGAACCATGCAGAACTAGCACTCCTGAAAGAAAGGATATTGCGGAGACATGGATTAGCCACAGCCTGGGGGATTTTTCCAGAATGAGATTTTCACTCTGCAGCGGAGTGTGCGCTGATATGAAACTTCCTGGCAGATTAAAACTGTGTGCCCGACCGAGACCCGAACTCGGGACCTTTGCGTTTCGCGGGCAAGTGCTCTACCAACTGAGGTACCGAAGCACGACTCACGCCCGGTACTCACAGCTTTACTTCTGCCAGTACCTCGTCTCCTACCTTCCAAACTTTACAGAAGCTCTCCTGCGAACCATGCAGAACTAGCACTCCTGAAAGAAAGCATATTGCGGAGACATGGATTAGCCACAGCCTGGGGGATGTTTCCAGAATGAGATTTTCACTCTGCAGCGGAGTGTGCGCTGATATGAAACTTCCTGGCAGATTAAAACTGTGTGCCCGACCGAGACCCGAACTCGGGAACTTTGCCTTTAGCGGGCAAGTGCTCTACCAACTGAGCTACCGAAGCACGACTCACGCCCGGTACTCACAGCTTTACTTCTGCCAGTACCTCGTCTCCTACCTTCCAAACTTTACAGAAGCTCTCCTGCGAACCATGCAGAACTAGCACTCCTGAAAGAAAGCATATTGCGGAGACATGGATTAGCCACAGCCTGGGGGATGTTTCCAGAATGAGATTTTCACTCTGCAGCGGAGTGTGCGCTGATATGAAACTTCCTGGCAGATTAAAACTGTGTGCCCGACCGAGACCCGAACTCGGGAACTTTGCCTTTAGCGGGCAAGTGCTCTACCAACTGAGGTACCGAAGCACGACTCACGCCCGGAACTCACAGCTTTACTTCTGCCAGTACCTCGTCTCCTACCTTCCAAACTTTACAGAAGCTCTCCTGCGAACCATGCAGAACTAGCACTCCTGAAAGAAAGCATATTGCGGAGACATGGATTAGCCACAGCCTGGGGGATGTTTCCAGAATGAGATTTTCACTCTGCAGCGGAGTGTGCGCTGATATGAAACTTCCTGGCAGATTAAAACTGTGTGCCCGACCGAGACCCGAACTCGGGACCTTTGCCTTTCGCGGGCAAGTGCTCTACCAACTGAGCTACCGAAGCACGACTCACGCCCGGTACTCACAGCTTTACTTCTGCCAGTACCTCGTCTCCTACCTTCCAAACTTTACAGAAGCTCTCCTGCGAACCATGCAGAACTAGCACTCCTGAAAGAAAGGATATTGCGGAGACATGGATTAGCCACAGCCTGGGGGATGTTTCCAGAATGAGATTTTCACTCTGCAGCGGAGTGTGCGCTGATATGAAACTTCCTGGCAGATTAAAACTGTGTGCCCGACCGAGACCCGAACTCGGGACCTTTGCCTTTCGCGGGCAAGTGCTCTACCAACTGAGCTACCGAAGCACGACTCACGCCCGGTACTCACAGCTTTACTTCTGCCAGTACCTCGTCTCCTACCTTCCAAACTTTACAGAAGCTCTCCTGCGAACCATGCAGAACTAGCACTCCTGAAAGAAAGGATATTGCGGAGACATGGCTTAGCCACAGCCTGGGGGATGTTTCCAGAATGAGATTTTCACTCTGCAGCGGAGTGTGCGCTGATATGAAACTTCCTGGCAGATTAAAACTGTGTGCCCGACCGAGACCCGAACTCGGGAACTTTGCCTTTAGCGGGCAAGTGCTCTACCAACTAAGCTACCGAAGCACGACTCACGCCCGGTACTCACAGCTTTACTTCTGCCAGTACCTCGTCCCCTACCTTCCAAACTTTACAGAAGCTCTCCTGCGAACCATGCAGAACTAGCACTCCTGAAAGAAAGGATATTGCGGAGACATGGATTAGCCACAGCCTGGGGGATGTTTCCAGAATGAGATTTTCACTCTGCAGCGGAGTGTGCGCTGATATGAAACTTCCTGGCAGATTAAAACTGTGTGCCCGACCGAGACCCGAACTCGGGAACGTTGCCTTTCGCGGGCAAGTGCTCTACCAACTGAGCTACCGAAGCACGACTCACGACCGGTACTCACAGCTTTACTTCTGCCAGTACCTCGTCTCCTACCTTCCAAACTTTACAGAAGCTCTCCTGCGAACCATGCAGAACTAGCATTCCTGAAAGAAAGGATATTGCGGAGACATGGCTTAGCCACAGCCTGGGGTATGTTTCCAGAATGAGATTTTCACTCTGCAGCGGAGTGTGCGCTGATATGAAACTTCCAGGCAGATTAAAACTGTGTGCCCGACCGAGACCCAAACTCGGGAACTTTGCCTTTAGCGGGCAAGTGCTCTACCAACTGAGCTACCGAAGCACGACTCACGCCCGGTACTCACAGCTTTACTTCTGCCAGTACCTCGTCTCCTACCTTCCAAACTTTACAGAAGCTCTCCTGCGAACCATGCAGAACTAGCACTCCTGAAAGAAAGGATATTGCGGAGACATGGATTAGCCACAGCCTGGGGGATGTCTCCAGAATTAGATTTTCACTCTGCAGCGGAGTGTGCGCTGATATGAAACTTCCTGGCAGATTAAAACTGTGTGCCCGACCGAGTCCCGAACTCGGGACCTTTGCCTTTAG
Source organism: Schistocerca gregaria (assembly GCF_023897955.1). Classification (NCBI taxonomy): domain Eukaryota; kingdom Metazoa; phylum Arthropoda; class Insecta; order Orthoptera; family Acrididae; genus Schistocerca; species Schistocerca gregaria. The sequence continues at coordinate 369,368,812 of NC_064921.1, read as the reverse complement.
CGGGCAAGTGCTCTACCAACTGAGCTACCGAAGCACGACTCACGCCCGGTACTCACAGCTTTACTTCTGCCAGTACCTCGTCTCCTACCTTCCAAACTTTACAGAAGCTCTCCTGCGAACCATGCAGAACTAGCACTCCTGAAAGAAAGGATATTGCGGAGACATGGATTAGCCACAGCCTGGGGGATGTTTCCAGAATGAGATTTTCACTCTGCAGCGGAGTGTGCGCTGATATGAAACTTCCTGGCAGATTAAAACTGTGTGCCCGACCAAGACCCAAACTCGGGACCTTTGCCTTTCGCGGGCAAGTGCTCTACCAACTGAGCTACCGAAGCACGACTCACGCCCGGTACTCACAGCTTTACTTCTGCCAGTACCTCGTCTCCTACCTTCCAAACTTTACAGAAGCTCTCCTGCGAACCATGCAGAACTAGCACTCCTGAAAGAAAGGATATTGCGGAGACATGGATTAGCCACAGCCTGGGGGATGTTTCCAGAATGAGATTTTCACTCTGCAGCGGAGTGTGCGCTGATATGAAACTTCCTGGCAGATTAAAACTGTGTGCCCGACCGAGACCCGAACTCGGGAACTTTGCCTTTAGCGGGCAAGTGCTCTACCAACTGAGCTACCGAAGCACGACTCACGCCCGGTACTCACAGCTTTACTTCTGCCAGTACCTCGTCTCCTACCTTCCAAACTTTACAGAAGCTCTCCTGCGAACCATGCAGAACTAGCACTCCTGAAAGAAAGGATATTGCGGAGACATGGATTAGCCACAGCCTGGGGGATGTTTCCAGAATGAGATTTTCACTCTGCAGCGGAGTGTGCGCTGATATGAAACTTCCTGGCAGATTAAAACTGTGTGCCCGACCGAGACCCGAACTCGGGACCTTTGCCTTTCGCGGGCAAGTGCTCTACCAACTGAGCTACCGAAGCACGACTCACGCCCGGTACTCACAGCTTTACTTCTGCCAGTACCTCGTCTCCTACCTTCCAAACTTTACAGAAGCTCTCCTGCGAACCATGCAGAACTAGCACTCCTGAAAGAAAGGATATTGCGGAGACATGGATTAGCCACAGCCTGGGGGATGTTTCCAGAATGAGATTTTCACTCTGCAGCGGAGTGTGCGCTGATATGAAACTTCCTGGCAGATTAAAACTGTGTGCCCGACCGAGACCCGAACTCGGGAACTTTGCCTTTAGCGGGCAAGTGCTCTACCAACTGAGCTACCGAAGCACGACTCACGCCCGGTACTCACAGCTTTACTTCTGCCAGTACCTCGTCTCCTACCTTCCAAACTTTACAGAAGCTCTCCTGCAAACCATGCAGAACTAGCACTCCTGAAAGAAAGGATATTGCGGAGACATGGATTAGCCACAGCCTGGGGGATGTTTCCAGAATGAGATTTTCACTCTGCAGCGGAGTGTGCGCTGATATGAAACTTCCTGGCAGATTAAAACTGTGTGCCCGACCGAGACCCGAACTCAGGAACTTTGCCTTTAGCGGGCAAGTGCTCTACCAACTGAGCTACCGAAGCACGACTCACGCCCGGTACTCACAGCTTTACTTCTGCCAGTACCTCGTCTCCTACCTTCCAAACTTTACAGAAGCTCTCCTGCGAACCATGCAGAACTAGCACTCCTGAAAGAAAGGATATTGCGGAGACATGGATTAGCTACAGCCTGGGGGATGTTTCCAGAATGAGATTTTCACTCTGCAGCGGAGTGTGCGCTGATATGAAACTTCCTGGCAGATTAAAACTGTGTGCCCGACCAAGACCCGAACTCGGGACCTTTGCCTTTCGCGGGCAAGTGCTCTACCAACTGAGGTACCGAAGCACGACTCACGCCCGGTACTCACAGCTTTACTTCTGCCAGTACCTCGTCTCCTACCTTCCAAACTTTACAGAAGCTCTCCTGCGAACCATGCAGAACTAGCACTCCTGAAAGAAAGGATATTGCGGAGACATGGCTTAGCCACAGCCTGGGGGATGTTTCCAGAATGAGATTTTCACTCTGCAACGGAGTGTGCGCTGATATGAAACTTCCTGGCAGATTAAAACTGTGTGCCCGACCGAGACCCGAACTCGGGAACTTTGCCTTTAGCGGGCAAGTGCTCTACCAACTGAGCTACCGAAGCACGACTCACGCCCGGTACTCACAGCTTTACTTCTGCCAGTACCTCGTCTCCTACCTTCCAAACTTTACAGAAGCTCTCCTGCAAACCATGCAGAACTAGCACTCCTGAAAGAAAGGATATTGCGGAGACATGGATTAGCCACAGCCTGGGGGATGTTTCCAGAATGAGATTTTCACTCTGCAGCGGAGTGTGCGCTGATATGAAACTTCCTGGCAGATTAAAACTGTGTGCCCGACCGAGACCCGAACTCGGGAACTTTGCCTTTAGCGGGCAAGTGCTCTACCAACTGAGCTACCGAAGCACGACTCACGCCCGGTACTCACAGCTTTACTTCTGCCAGTACCTCGTCTCCTACCTTCCAAACTTTACAGAAGCTCTCCTGCGAACCATGCAGAACTAGCACTCCTGAAAGAAAGGATATTGCGGAGACATGGATTAGCCACAGCCTGGGGGATGTTTCCAGAATGAGATTTTCACTCTGCAGCGGAGTGTGCGCTGATATGAAACTTCCTGGCAGATTAAAACTGTGTGCCCGACCAAGACCCGAACTCGGGACATTTGCCTTTCGCGGGCAAGTGCTCTACCAACTGAGGTACCGAAGCACGACTCACGCCCGGTACTCACAGCTTTACTTCTGCCAGTACCTCGTCTCCTACCTTCCAAACTTTACAGAAGCTCTCCTGCGAACCATGCAGAACTAGCACTCCTGAAAGAAAGGATATTGCGGAGACATGGCTTAGCCACAGCCTGGGGGATGTTCCAGAATGAGATTTTCACTCTGCAGCGGAGTGTGCGCTGATATGAAACTTCCTGGCAGATTAAAACTGTGTGCCCGACCGAGACCCGAACTCGGGAACTTTGCCTTTAGTGGGCAAGTGCTCTACCAACTGAGCTACCGAAGCACGACTCACGCCCGGTACTCACAGCTTTACTTCTGCCAGTACCTCGTCTCCTACCTTCCAAACTTTACAGAAGCTCTCCTGCAAACCATGCAGAACTAGCACTCCTGAAAGAAAGGATATTGCGGAGACATGGATTAGCCACAGCCTGGGGGATGTTTCCAGAATGAGATTTTCACTCTGCAGCGGAGTGTGCGCTGATATGAAACTTCCTGGTAGATTAAAACTGTGTGCCCGACCGAGACCCAAACTCGGGACCTACGCCTTTAGCGGGCAAGTGCTCTACCAGCTGAGCTACCGAAGCACGACTCACGCCCGGTACTCACAGCTTTACTTCTGCCAGTACCTCGTCTCCTACCTTCCAAACTTTACAGAAGCTCTCCTGCGAACCATGCAGAACTAGCACTCCTGAAAGAAAGGATATTGCGGAGACATGGATTAGCCACAGCCTGGGGGATGTTTCCAGAATGAGATTTTCACTCTGCAGCGGAGTGTGCGCTGATATGAAACTTCCTGGCAGATTAAAACTGTGTGCCCGACCGAGACCCAAACTCGGGAACTTTGCCTTTCGCGGGCAAGTGCTCTACCAACTGAGCTACCGAAGCACGACTCACGACCGGTACTCACAGCTTTACTTCTGCCAGTACCTCGTCTCCTACCTTCCAAACTTTACAGAAGCTCTCCTGCGAACCATGCAGAACTAGCACTCCTGAAAGAAAGGATATTACGGAGACATGGATTAGCCACAGCCTGGGGGATGTTTCCAGAATGAGATTTTCACTCTGCAGCGGAGTGTGCGCTGATATGAAACTTCCTGGCAGATTAATACTGTGTGCCCGACCGAGACCCGAACTCGGGACCTTTGCCTTTCGCGGGCAAGTGCTCTACCAACTGAGCTACCGAAGCACGACTCACGCCCAGTACTCACAGCTTTACTTCTGCCAGTACCTCGTCTCCTACCTTCCAAACTTTACAGAAGCTCTCCTGCGAACCATGCAGAACTAGCATTCCTGAAAGAAAGGATATTGCGGAGACATGGCTTAGCCACAGCCTGGGGTATGTTTCCAGAATGAGATTTTCACTCTGCAGCGGAGTGTGCGCTGATATGAAACTTCCAGGCAGATTAAAACTGTGTGCCCGACCGAGACCCAAACTCGGGAACTTTGCCTTTAGCGGGCAAGTGCTCTACCAACTGAGCTACCGAAGCACGACTCACGCCCGGTACTCACAGCTTTACTTCTGCCAGTACCTCGTCTCCTACCTTCCAAACTTTACAGAAGCTCTCCTGCGAACCATGCAGAACTAGCACTCCTGAAAGAAAGGATATTGCGGAGACATGGATTAGCCACAGCCTGGGGGATGTCTCCAGAATTAGATTTTCACTCTGCAGCGGAGTGTGCGCTGATATGAAACTTCCTGGCAGATTAAAACTGTGTGCCCGACCGAGTCCCGAACTCGGGACCTTTGCCTTTAGCGGGCAAGTGCTCTACCAACTGAGCTACTGAAGCACGACTCACGCCCGGTACTCACAGCTTTACTTCTGCCAGTACCTCGTCTCCTACCTTCCAAACTTTACAGAAGCTCTCCTGCGAACCATGCAGAACTAGCACTCCTGAAAGAAAGGATATTGCGGAGACATGGATTAGCCACAGCCTGGGGGATGTTTCCAGAATGAGATTTTCACTCTGCAGCGGAGTGTGCGCTGATATGAAACTTCCTGGCAGATTAAAACTGTGTGCCCGACCAAGACCCGAACTCGGGACCTTTGCCTTTCGCGGGCAAGTGCTCTACCAACTGAGCTACCGAAGCACGACTCACGCCCGGTACTCACAGCTTTACTTCTGCCAGTACCTCGTCTCCTACCTTCCAAACTTTACAGAAGCTCTCCTGCGAACCATGCAGAACTAGCACTCCTGAAAGAAAGGATATTGCGGAGACATGGATTAGCCACAGCCTGGGGGATGTTTCCAGAATGAGATTTTCACTCTGCAGCGGAGTGTGCGCTGATATGAAACTTCCTGGCAGATTAAAACTGTGTGCCCGACCGAGACCCGAACTCGGGAACTTTGCCTTTAGCGGGCAAGTGCTCTACCAACTGAGCTACCGAAGCACGACTCACGCCCGGTACTCACAGCTTTACTTCTGCCAGTACCTCGTCTCCTACCTTCCAAACTTTACAGAAGCTCTCCTGCGAACCATGCAGAACTAGCACTCCTGAAAGAAAGGATATTGCGGAGACATGGATTAGCCACAGCCTGGGGGATGTTTCCAGAATGAGATTTTCACTCTGCAGCGGAGTGTGCGCTGATATGAAACTTCCTGGCAGATTAAAACTGTGTGCCCGACCGAGACCCGAACTCGGGACCTTTGCCTTTCGCGGGCAAGTGCTCTACCAACTGAGCTACCGAAGCACGACTCACGCCCGGTACTCACAGCTTTACTTCTGCCAGTACCTCGTCTCCTACCTTCCAAACTTTACAGAAGCTCTCCTGCGAACCATGCAGAACTAGCACTCCTGAAAGAAAGGATATTGCGGAGACATGGATTAGCCACAGCCTGGGGGATGTTTCCAGAATGAGATTTTCACTCTGCAGCGGAGTGTGCGCTGATATGAAACTTCCTGGCAGATTAAAACTGTGTGCCCGACCGAGACCCGAACTCGGGAACTTTGCCTTTAGCGGGCAAGTGCTCTACCAACTGAGCTACCGAAGCACGACTCACGCCTGGTACTCACAGCTTTACTTCTGCCAGTACCTCGTCTCCTACCTTCCAAACTTTACAGAAGCTCTCCTGAAAACAATGCAGAACTAGCACTCCTGAAAGAAAGGATATTGCGTAGACATGGATTAGCCACAGCCTGGGGCATGTTTCCAGAATGAGATTTTCACTCTGCAGCGGAGTGTGCGCTGATATGAAACTTCCTGGCAGATTAAAACTGTGTGCCCGACCGAGACCCGAACTCAGGAACTTTGCCTTTAGCGGGCAAGTGCTCTACCAACTGAGCTACCGAAGCACGACTCACGCCCGGTACTCACAGCTTTACTTCTGCCAGTACCTCGTCTCCTACCTTCCAAACTTTACAGAAGCTCTCCTGCGAACCATGCAGAACTAGCACTCCTGAAAGAAAGGATATTGCGGAGACATGGATTAGCTACAGCCTGGGGGATGTTTCCAGAATGAGATTTTCACTCTGCAGCGGAGTGTGCGCTGATATGAAACTTCCTGGCAGATTAAAACTGTGTGCCCGACCAAGACCCGAACTCGGGACCTTTGCCTTTCGCGGGCAAGTGCTCTACCAACTTAGCTACCGAAGCACGACTCACGCCCGGTACTCACAGCTTTACTTCTGCCAGTACCTCGTCTCCTACCTTCCAAACTTTACAGAAGCTCTCCTGCGAACCATGCAGAACTAGCACTCCTGAAAGAAAGGATATTGCGGAGACATGGCTTAGCCACAGCCTGGGGGATGTTTCCAGAATGAGATTTTCACTCTGCAACGGAGTGTGCGCTGATATGAAACTTCCTGGCAGATTAAAACTGTGTGCCCGACCGAGACCCGAACTCGGGAACTTTGCCTTTAGCGGGCAAGTGCTCTACCAACTGAGCTACCGAAGCACGACTCACGCCCGGTACTCACAGCTTTACTTCTGCCAGTACCTCGTCTCCTACCTTCCAAACTTTACAGAAGCTCTCCTGCAAACCATGCAGAACTAGCACTCCTGAAAGAAAGGATATTGCGGAGACATGGATTAGCCACAGCCTGGGGGATGTTTCCAGAATGAGATTTTCACTCTGCAGCGGAGTGTGCGCTGATATGAAACTTCCTGGCAGATTAAAACTGTGTGCCCGACCGAGACCCGAACTCGGGAACTTTGCCTTTAGCGGGCAAGTGCTCTACCAACTGAGCTACCGAAGCACGACTCACGCCCGGTACTCACAGCTTTACTTCTGCCAGTACCTCGTCTCCTACCTTCCAAACTTTACAGAAGCTCTCCTGCAAACCATGCAGAACTAGCACTCCTGAAAGAAAGGATATTGCGGAGACATGGATTAGCCACAGCCTGGGGGATGTTTCCAGAATGAGATTTTCACTCTGCAGCGGAGTGTGCGCTGATATGAAACTTCCTGGCAGATTAAAACTGTGTGCCCGACCAAGACCCGAACTCGGGAACTTTGCCTTTCGCGGGCAAGTGCTCTACCAACTGAGGTACCGAAGCACGACTCACGCCCGGTACTCACAGCTTTACTTCTGCCAGTACCTCGTCTCCTACCTTCCAAACTTTACAGAAGCTCTCCTGCGAACCATGCAGAACTAGCACTCCTGAAAGAAAGGATATTGCGGAGACATGGCTTAGCCACAGCCTGGGGGATGTTCCAGAATGAGATTTTCACTCTGCAGCGGAGTGTGCGCTGATATGAAACTTCCTGGCAGATTAAAACTGTGTGCCCGACCGAGACCCGAACTCGGGAACTTTGCCTTTAGTGGGCAAGTGCTCTACCAACTGAGCTACCGAAGCACGACTCACGCCCGGTACTCACAGCTTTACTTCTGCCAGTACCTCGTCTCCTACCTTCCAAACTTTACAGAAGCTCTCCTGCAAACCATGCAGAACTAGCACTCCTGAAAGAAAGGATATTGCGGAGACATGGATTAGCCACAGCCTGGGGGATGTTTCCAGAATGAGATTTTCACTCTGCAGCGGAGTGTGCGCTGATATGAAACTTCCTGGTAGATTAAAACTGTGTGCCCGACCGAGACCCAAACTCGGGACCTATGCCTTTAGCGGGCAAGTGCTCTACCAACTGAGCTACCGAAGCACGACTCACGCCCGGTACTCACAGCTTTACTTCTGCCAGTACCTCGTCTCCTACCTTCCAAACTTTACAGAAGCTCTCCTGCGAACCATGCAGAACTAGCACTCCTGAAAGAAAGGATATTGCGGAGACATGGATTAGCCACAGCCTGGGGGATGTTTCCAGAATGAGATTTTCACTCTGCAGCGGAGTGTGCGCTGATATGAAACTTCCTGGTAGATTAAAACTGTGTGCCCGACCGAGACCCGAACTCGGGACCTTTGCCTTTAGCGGGCAAGTGCTCTACCAACTGAGCTACCGAAGCACGACTCACGCCCGGTACTCACAGCTTTACTTCTGCCAGTACCTCGTCTCCTACCTTCCAAACTTTACAGAAGCTCTCCTGCGAACCATGCAGAACTAGCACTCCTGAAAGAAAGGATAGTGCGGAGACATGGATTAGCGACAGCCTGGGGGATGTTTCCAGAATGAGATTTTCACTCTGCAACGGAGTGTGCGCTGATATGAAACTTCCTGGCAGATTAAAACTGTGTGCCCGACCGAGACCCGAACTCGGGACCTTTGCCTTTCGCGGGCAAGTGCTCTACCAACTGAGCTACCGAAGCACGACTCACGCCCGGTACTCACAGCTTTACTTCTGCCAGTACCTCGTCTCCTACCTTCCAAAATTTACAGAAGCTCTCCTGCAAACCATGCAGAACTAGCACTCCTGAAAGAAAGGATATTGCGGAGACATGGCTTAGCCACAGCCTGGGGGATGTTTCCAGAATGAGATTTTCACTCTGCAGCGGAGTGTGCGCTGATATGAAACTTCCTGGCAGATTAAAACTGTGTGCCCGACCGAGACCCGAACTCGGGAACTTTGCCTTTAGCAGGCAAGTGCTCTACCAACTGAGCTACCGAAGCACGACTCACGCCCGGTACTCACAGCTTTACTTCTGCCAGTACCTCGTCTCCTACCTTCCAAACTTTACAGAAGCTCTCCTGCAAACCATGCAGAACTAGCACTCCTGAAAGAAAGGATATTGTGGAGACATGGATTAGCCACAGCCTGCGGGATGTTTCCAGAGTGAGATTTTCACTCTGCAGCGGAGTGTGCGCTGATATGAAACTTCCTGGCAGATTAAAACTGTGTGCCCGACCGAGACCCGAACTCGGGAACTTTGCCTTTAGCGGGCAAGTGCTCTACCAACTGAGCTACCGAAGCACGACTCACGCCCGGTACTCACAGCTTTACTTCTGCCAGTACCTCGTCTCCTACCTTCCAAACTTTACAGAAGCTCTCCTGCGAACCATGCAGAACTAGCACTCCTGAAAGAAAGGATATTGCGGAGACATGGATTAGCCACAGCCTGGGGGATGTTTCCAGAATGAGATTTTCACTCTGCAGCGGAGTGTGCGCTGATATGCAACTTCCTGGCAGATTAAAACTGTGTGCCCGACCGAGACCCGAACTCGGGACCTTTGCGTTTCGCGGGCAAGTGCTCTACCAACTGAGCTACCGAAGCACGACTCACGCCCGGTACTCACAGCTTTACTTCTGCCAGTACCTCGTCTCCTACCTTCCAAACTTTACAGAAGCTCTCCTGCGAACCATGCAGAACTAGCACTCCTGAAAGAAAGGATATTGCGGAGACATGGATTAGCCACAGCCTGGGGGATGTTTCCAGAATGAGATTTTCACTCTGCAGCGGAGTGTGCGCTGATATGAAACTTCCTGGCAGATTAAAACTGTGTGCCCGACCGAGTCCCGAGCTCGGGACCTTTGCCTTTAGCGGGCAAGTGCTCTACCAACTGAGCTACCGAAGCACGACTCACGCCCGGTACTCACAGCTTTACTTCTGCCAGTACCTCGTCTCCTACCTTCCAAACTTTACAGAAGCTCTCCTGCGAACCATGCAGAACTAGCACTCCTGAAAGAAAGGATATTGCGGAGACATGGATTAGCCACAGCCTGGGGGATGTTTCTAGAATGAGATTTTCACTCTGCAGCGGAGTGTGCGCTGATATGAAACTTCCTGGCAGATTAAAACTGTGTGCCCGACCGAGACCCGAACTCGGGACCTTTGCGTTTCGCGGGCAAGTGCTCTACCAACTGAGCTACCGAAGCACGACTCACGCCCGGTACTCACAGCTTTACTTCTGCCAGTACCTCGTCTCCTACCTTCCAAACTTTACAGAAGCTCTCCTGCGAACCATGCAGAACTAGCACTCCTGAAAGAAAGGATATTGCGGAGACATGGCTTAGCCACAGCCTGGGGGATGTTTCCAGAATGAGATTTTCACTCTGCAGCGGAGTGTGCGCTGATATGAAACTTCCTGGCAGATTAAAACTGTGTGCCCGACCGAGACCCGAACTCGGTACCTTTGCCTTTAGCGGGCAAGTGCTCTACCAACTGAGCTACCGAAGCACGACTCACGCCCGGTACTCACAGCTTTACTTCTGCCAGTACCTCGTCTCCTACCTTCCAAACTTTACAGAAGCTCTCCTGCAAACCATGCAGATCTAGCACTCCTGAAAGAAAGGATATTGCGGAGACATGGATTAGCCACAGCCTGAGGGATGTTTCCAGAATGAGATTTTCACTCTGCAGCGGAGTGTGCGCTGATATGAAACTTCCTGGCAGATTAAAACTGTGTGCCCGACCGAGACCCGAACTCGGGAACTTTGCCTTTAGCGGGCAAGTGCTCTACCAACTGAGCTACCGAAGCACGACTCACGCCCGGTACTCACAGCTTTACTTCAGCCAGTACCTCGTCTCCTACCTTCCAAATTTTACAGAAGCTCTCCTGCGAACCATGCAGAACTAGCACTCCTGAAAGAAAGGATATTGCGGAGACATGGATTAGCCACAGCCTGGGGGATGTTTCCAGAATGAGATTTTCACTCTGCAGCAGAGTGTGCGCTGATATGAAACTTCCTGGCAGATTAAAACTGTGTGCCCGACCGAGACCCGAACTCGGGACCTTTGCGTTTCGCGGGCAAGTGCTCTACCAACTGAGCTACCGAAGCACGACTCACGCCCGGTACTCACAGCTTTACTTCTGCCAGTACCTCGTCTCCTACCTTCCAAACTTTACAGAAGCTCTCCTGCGAACCATGTAGAACTAGCACTCCTGAAAGAAAGGATATTGCGGAGACATGGATTAGCCACAGCCTGGGGGATGTTTCCAGAATGAGATTTTCACTCTGCAGCGGAGTGTGCGCTGATATGAAACTTCCTGGCAGATTAAAACTGTGTGCCCGACCGAGACCCGAACTCGGGAACTTTGCCTTTAGCGGGCAAGTGCTCTACCAACTGAGCTACCAAAGCACGACTCACGCCCGGTACTCACAGCTTTACTTCTGCCAGTACCTCGTCTCCTACCTTCCAAACTTTACAGAAGCTCTCCTGCGAACCATGTAGAACTAGCACTCCTGAAAGAAAGGATATTGCGGAGACATGGATTAGCCACAGCCTGGGGGATGTTTCCAGAATGAGATTTTCACTCTGCAGCGGAGTGTGCGCTGATATGAAACTTCCTGGCAGATTAAAACTGTGTGCCCGACCGAGACCCGAACTCGGGACCTTTGCGTTTCGCGGGCAAGTGCTCTACCAACTGAGCTACCGAAGCACGACTCACGCCCGGTACTCACAGCTTTACTTCTGCCAGTACCTCGTCTCCTACCTTCCAAACTTTACAGAAGCTCTCCTGCGAACCATGCAGAACTAGCACTCCTGAAAGAAAGGATATTGCGGAGACATGGATTAGCCACAGCCTGGGGGATGTTTCCAGAATGAGATTTTCACTCTGCAGCGGAGTGTGCGCTGATATGAAACTTCCTTTCAGATTAAAACTGTGTGCCCGACCGAGTCATAAACTCGGGACCTTTGCCTTTAGCGGGCAAGTGCTCTACCAACTGAGCTACCGAAGCACGACTCACGCCCGGTACTCACAGCTTTACTTCTGCCAGTACCTCGTCTCCTACCTTCCAAACTTTACAGAAGCTCTTCTGCGAACCATGCAGAACTAGCACTCCTGAAAGAAAGGATATTGCGGAGACATGGATTAGCCACAGCCTGGGGGATGTTTCCAGAATGAGATTTTCACTCTGCAGCGGAGTGTGCGCTGATATGAAACTTCCTGGCAGATTAAAACTGTGTGCCCGACCGAGACCCGAACTCGGGACCTTTGCGTTTCGCGGGCAAGTGCTCTACCAACTGAGCTACCGAAGCACGACTCACGCCCGGTACTCACAGCTTTACTTCTGCCAGTACCTCGTCTCCTACCTTCCAAACTTTACAGAAGCTCTCCTGCAAACCATGCAGAACTAGCACTCCTGAAAGAAAGGATATTGCGGAGACATGGCTTAGCCACAGCCTGGGGGATGTTTCCAGAATGAGATTTTCACTCTGCAGCGGAGTGTGCGCTGATATGAAACTTCCTGGCAGATTAAAACTGTGTGCCCGACCGAGACCCGAACTCGGGAACTTTGCCTTTAGCGGGCAAGTGCTCTACCAACTGAGCTACCGAAGCACGACTCACGCCCGGTACTCACAGCTTTACTTCTGCCAGTACCTCGTCTCCTACCTTCCAAACTTTACAGAAGCTCTCCTGCAAACCATGCAGATCTAGCACTCCTGAAAGAAAGGATATTGCGGAGACATGGATTAGCCACAGCCTGGGGGATGTTTCCAGAATGAGATTTTCACTCTGCAGTGGAGTGTGCGCTGATATGAAACTTCCTGGCAGATTAAAACTGTGTGCCCGACCGATTCCCGAACTCGGGAACTTTGCCTTTAGCGGGCAAGTGCTCTACCAACTGAGCTACCGAAGCACGACTCACGCCCGGTACTCACAGCTTTACTTCTGCCAGTACCTCGTCTCCTACCTTCCAAACTTTACAGAAGCTCTCCTGCAAACCATGCAGAACTAGCACTCCTGAAAGAAAGGATATTGCGGAGACATGGATTAGCCACAGCCTGGGGGATGTTTCCAGAATGAGATTTTCACTCTGCAGCGGAGTGTGCGCTGATATGAAACTTCCTGGCAGATTAAAACTGTGTGCCCGACCGAGACCCGAACTCGGGACCTTTGCGTTTCGCGGGCAAGTGCTCTACCAACTGAGCTATCGAAGCACGACTCACGCCCGGTACTCACAGCTTTACTTCTGCCAGTACCTCGTCTCCTACCTTCCAAACTTTACAGAAGCTCTCCTGCGAACCATGCAGAACTAGCACTCCTGAAAGAAAGGATATTGCGGAGACATGGATTAGCCACAGCCTGGGTGATGTTTCCATAATGAGATTTTCACTCTGCAGCGGAGTGTGCGCTGATATGAAACTTCCTGGCAGATTAAAACTGTGTGCCCGACCGAGACCCGAACTCGGGAACTTTGCCTTTAGCGGGCAAGTGCTCTACCAACTGAGCTACCGAAGCAAGTCTCACGCCCGGTACTCACAGCTTTACTTCTGCCAGTACCTCGTCTCCTACCTTCCAAACTTTACAGAAGCTCTCCTGCGAACCATGCAGAATTAGCACTCCTGAAAGAAAGGATATTGCGGAGACATGGCTTAGCCACAGCCTGGGGGATGTTTCCAGAATGAGATTTTCACTCTGCAGCGGAGTGTGCGCTGATATGAAACTTCCTGGCAGATTAAAATTGTGTGCCCGACCGAGACCCAAACTCGGGAACTTTGCCTTTAGCGGGCAAGTGCTCTACCAACTGAGCTACCGAAGCACGACTCACGCCCGGTACTCACAGCTTTACTTCTGCCAGTACCTCGTCTCCTACCTTCCAAACTTTACAGAAGCTCTCCTGCGAACCATGCAGAATTAGCACTCCTGAAAGAAAGGATATTGCGGAGACATGGCTTAGCCACAGCCTGGGGGATGTTTCCAGAATGAGATTTTCACTCTGCAGCGGAGTGTGCGCTGATATGAAACTTCCTGGCAGATTAAAACTGTGTGCCCGACCGAGACCCGAACTCGGGAACTTTGCCTTTAGCGGGCAAGTGCTCTACCAACTGGGCTACCGAAGCACGACTCACGCCCGGTACTCACAGCTTTACTTCTGCCAGTACCTCGTCTCCTACCTTCCAAACTTTACAGAAGCTCTCCTGCAAACCATGCAGAACTAGCACTCCTGAATGAAAGGATATTACGGAGACATGGATTAGCCACAGCCTGGGGGATGTTTCCAGAATGAGATTTTCACTCTGCAGCGGAGTGTGCGCTGATATGAAACTTCCTGGCAGATTAAAACTGTGTGCCCGACCGAGACCCGAACTCGGGAACTTTGCCTTTAGCGGGCAAGTGCTCTACCAACTGGGCTACCGAAGCACGACTCACGCCCGGTACTCACAGCTTTACTTCTGCCAGTACCTCGTCTCCTACCTTCCAAACTTTACAGAAGCTCTCCTGCAAACCATGCAGAACTAGCACTCCTGAATGAAAGGATATTACGGAGACATGGATTAGCCACAGCCTGGGGGATGTTTCCAGAATGAGATTTTCACTCTGCAGCGGAGTGTGCGCTGATATGAAACTTCCTGGCAGATTAAAACTGTGTGCCCGACCGAGACCCGAACTCGGGACCTTTGCCTTTAGCGGGGAAGTGCTCTACCAACTGAGCTACCGAAGCACGACCCACGCCCGGTACTCACAGCTTTACTTCTGCCAGTATCTCGTCTCCTACCTTCCAAACTTTACAGAAGCTCTCCTGCGAACCATGCAGTACTAGCACTCCTGAAAGAAAGGATATTGCGGAGACATGGATTAGCCACAGCCTGGGGGATGTTTCCAGAATGAGATTTTCACTCTGCAGCGGAGTGTGCGCTGATATGAAACTTCCTGGCAGATTAAAACTGTGTGCCCGACCGAGACTCGAACTCGGGACCTTTGCCTTTAGCGGGCAAGTGCTCTACCAACTGAGCTACCGAAGCACGACTCACGCCCGGTACTCACAGCTTTACTTCTGCCAGTACCTCGTCTCCTACCTTCCAAACTTTACAGAAGCTCTCCTGCGAACCATGCAGAACTAGCACTCCTGAAAGAAAGGATATTGCGGAGACATGGATTAGCCACAGCCTGGGGGATGTTTCCAGAATGAGATTTTCACTCTGCAGCGGAGTGTGCGCTGATATGAAACTTCCTGGCAGATTAAAACTGTGTGCCCGACCGAGACCCGAACTCGGGAACTTTGCCTTTAGCGGGCAAGTGCTCTACCAACTGAGCTACCGAAGCACGACTCACGCCCGGTACTCACAGCTTTACTTCTGCCAGTACCTCGTCTCCTACCTTCCAAACTTTACAGAAGCTCTCCTGCGAACCATGCAGAACTAGCACTCCTGAAAGAAAGGATATTGCGGAGACATGGATTAGCCACAGCCTGGGGGATGTTTCCAGAATGAGATTTTCACTCTGCAGCGGAGTGTGCGCTGATATGAAACTTCCTGGCAGATTAAAACTGTGTGCCCGACCGAGACCCGAACTCGGGAACTTTGCCTTTCGCGGGCAAGTGCTCTACCAACTTTTTTTTTTTTTTTTTTTTTGATCGCTGGATTCCGAGTCCAGAGTGCTAACCGTTACACCATTTTTTTATTTTTATTTATTTATTTATTTATTTATTTATTTTAGGAAGGGAAAAATAAACATGTGCTCCGATTTGTAATGAAAATAGAATGAACATAGTAGTTATGAGTTCTAGGCTGCCGTTGCGCAATATAAGAAAGGAAAGGAAATGTCTTCTTGAGGTGCACAAAAGACTATCACATCATTGTCGAAATGAAAGTTGCTCCGCTGCTCTGCAAGAGCAGGAAAATGTTGAAAAAAAAAAAAAAATAAGTGCCTTCTGCATTGGTGAGCATCTGAATAGTATCTTAAAATTCCGGCAAGAAATAATGTCCCAGGAAGCAAATAGGATTCAGACATACAGGCAACTGGCAACCTCTACTATCCAAATATTGTATTTGAAGCATTTAACCGTTAATTATGATTTTCAGCATATTTCCAAATATCCTCCTGTAGTCACAATGTTGGCTTATTTTAAAGTGTTCAATTTCTATGTAAGAATAATAGTCTAGAAAAGTTGCATGCCTATTCTGCATAATAAACGATGCTGTGTGGCCCATGATCCACGTTGTAGCGTTGTTTTTTGCTCGTGGATACCTCAGTTTTTGTGGCTGAGTGATCTCTAAAAGTTCTACACCACTGGGCGTCGTACGGTCTATCACTGACAATCGTTGACGAAGAAAGGTTGTAATTTCTTCTGCATGTCCGCAAGTGAACCTATGAAGGAGCGTATCGACTCTTCCGCATGCGTCACAGTTGGGCGTTGCTTGAAGGCCTATTTTATGTAGCTTTTCATTCGTTGCTACTTTATCGTTGACTGTGAGATACCAGTCTGCTATGACGCGTGATGGTAACATGTCGTTGTGCACATTCCGCCATATTATACTCCAATGTATATGTGGATATTTTTCTTCGAGACGATTCCTGTGGTTTGTTGTCATGAGAAGGTCATAAAGCTTCCTGTTCGTCAGGCTTCCGGTATCGACGATGTTGTGTCGAATGTAGCTCATTTCCATGTAGTATAGTCGCACATGTCGGTAAGAAGGTGGAATGCCGGCGATATTAACGGGTGGGTCCAAGCTATGAGGTTTCCACCGCTGAATGAGGTTTCTGATGAGACTGGTCCTCCGGGTACGAAACTCCTTCCTGATGCGACTTAGGAGCAGGGTGACACATTTTTTGTGTACTTTAATGAGGTTAAGGCCACCTTTGGACGAAGGTAAGGTTAAGGTATCGAACTGAACTTTGAAAATATGCCCCCTAAAAATAAACCAACATAACGCTTGTTGTATACTCTTGGCTAGGTGGTCGGAGATTGGAAGAATTTGCGCCAAATAATTCATCTTGCTCGTAATGGCGATCTCGATGGTCTTAACTTTCTGTAGTATGTTCAAGTCACGGTCGGAGTGAAGCATCAAAGCAGCACGTAATTTATGAAGCATGTGTGACCAGTTCTTCGTCAGGAATTTGTCTGGTTTGGCTTCAAAAGTAACACCGAGGGTTGTGTGAGAATCCTTTACCTTGCACCAGGTAACGTGGGATATGTCTCCGATACCGCCACCGATTTGCAAAACTGTGGTTTTAGTTCTATTGAGTATTGCTCCTGAAAGAAACGTGAATGTTTGTAGAAGAGTTGCTGCTGACAGAAGTTGTTGCGATGATGACACAGTTACGCATATATCGTCAGCATACGCAATGCATGGGATAGTGACAGACTCGACGCTAAGTCCGATCCCGCTATGCACTAAGTTGTTCAGGAGCGGCTCTACTGCAATGGCGTACAAAATCATTGAGAGAGGACATCCTTGGCGGATGGACTGCTCGATTGAAACTTCTTTTGTAAAATGGCCATTAATGAGAATCCGTGAAGAGGCGTTTGTAGTAAGTTTGCGAATTAATTCTATGAGATGAGGTCCAAATCCTAGTTTCTTCATGCTTTGAAAGAGGAAATCATGACGTACACGGTCATAAGCCTTCTCAAAATCTAGAAAGATCAGAGCGCCCTGTCCTTTAGTTTCAGCATATGAACAGATGATGTCCCTCAAATCGCAGGCAGCTGAGATTGCACTTCGACCTTGCACTGCACTGTACTGGTAACTGCCTAAAACCTTGTACATAACGGTTTGCATCCTTAGCTTAATCGATCTCGTGATGATTTTGAAGTCGGCATTCAGGAGTGTGATGGGTCGCATGTTTTCAACCTTCCTGCTGTTCCCTTTTTTCGGTAAGGGCAGGATGATACCTTCCGTAAATGCCTTGGGTATGACTTCCAGGTGCCAGAGTTCATTCGCTATCTCGAGGAGTGTCGGACCGAGGACGTTCCAGTATCGCTGGTAAAACTCAGCGCTGAGACCATCAGGTCCTGGTGATTTCCCTTTCTTTGCACTGTGAACCGCCAGTCGGATTTCGTCCTGTGTGAAAACAGATTCCAACTTTGCATTATCCTGTTGTGACAAGCGACAGCTCAAGGTCCTAAGAAAATCCTCGCACGAGTGTTCATCAACGAGTTGCTTCTTGTAAAGTTGACTATAATAGTCGTAGACGTGCGAGGTGATGTCACGTTGCTTCGTGATGGCATTCTCAGCGTCATCAACGAAGGCTTCAATCAACATGGCTTTACACCGTTTCGTCGTTCTCAGGATGTGATACAGAGAGGCCCGTTCTTCGGCGGCAACGTCCTTAGGGTGGGCTCGCACGATGATGCCATGCATGCGTTGGCGTTGTATCGCCGTGATTTTCGCTTTATATCGTTTGATCTTTACGTCGATGTCTCGAGAAGGATTGTTAGTGCGACTGTACAGTTCTCTCAAACAGCGATAATAAAATTCAATAGTCTGTTTCTGCCAAAAGCTTTTTTGTCGGGCGTAGCTCATGACGGTCAGGCGCAATTTAGGCTTAGCACACTGAATCCACCACTGTAGAACGCTAGCGTAACGACGTCGGTGCCGCTGGAGCTGTTGCCACGTTAAGTTCACCTCCTCTTCAAGTTGGGCATCCTGCAGAAGGCTGACATTCAATTTCCAGTAGCCCTTCCCGCGGTAAATTGGCTGGCGGTGTAGGTTGAGGTAACACTGATATGCACAATGGTCGGAGATATTGACAGGAGCTATGTCACAGTTCACAGTGTGTCGCTGGAGGGCATCGGACACATAGATCCTATCCAGCCGACTGGCAGAATGACTGGTTACGAAGGTGTACGCTACCCGTTCACCGTGCAGTTGTTCCCATGTATCGTGAAGACGCATGCCATGAATTAAATGTTCAAATTCGATACATCTGTTCGTGTTAGGAGTTTGGTCTCTGTCATTGAGCACACAATTGAAGTCACCACCAAGGATGAGATGTTCACGATAACCGCTAAGAAGAATGGGAACCTCGGTTTTATAAAATTTTGAACGATCTCTCTTATGAGTGCTACCTGAGGGGGCGTACACGTTAACAATCTGCACACCATTCACTCGAAGAGAAATGCCACGACCACTGGGCAGCCGCTGCACATCCGCAAAGGGTATACCGTCGCGCAGAAGGATGGCAGTGCCTACAGCATCCTGAAGATTGATGTTATCAATAAGAACGTAACCGGGCACTTCTAAGGCTGTGACTACCTCCTGTAGGAGGGCAATGTCAACGCTGGTACCATACAAGAAATCATTTAGCGAACGGAGTTTCACCGCACTTTGAATTCTATTGACGTTAAGTGTGGTAATGTTGTAGGTTTGGCTGTCACCCATGATAGTTCAGAGGACAATGAGCTGCGATTTTCGCATCGTCCTTCTCTCCGGCTTTGAACCAAACTCGTTGGCAACGTTTGGAGTACGAAACGAAATGTCAAAACCAATAACGGACCAGGGAGGGGAAGGTCGCAGCGCGATGGTCATGCGCGAGAGCAGCTACTGCTGCATCTCCTCGTTCTGCTGCCACCACGGCTCATTGCTGTCGGGGTGCTGCGCGGTGCGCGCGCCGCCCTGCCCGCCACCGCCGGCTGAGTCTGTCAACGTGGTCGCATCCGCCTGGCCACCACGCGGGGCTGCGACTGACGTCAGCGAGTTCCTGCGAGATCGCTGCTGCAGCTGCTCGCTGCTCTGCTCGCTCTTCCTCTTGGCCGTTACGGTGCTCTGATCCCTTTCAGCGCTCAGTAGTGCCTTCAGGTGTTTGGTTTCTTCACGAATGCGTTCTTGCCTCGCGGTGTCCTCGCAGCGCACGGGGCAAGAAGATTGAGGTTCAGTCTCGCTGCCACTTTCTGACATGTGCACGGGTCCTAAATCATTCGACTTTTCCTCTTTGCTACTATTCCCTTTGCTTCTCCTTCGGCGGCCTTTCTTCGTGTCTGCTACAGTCTCTACCGATAGGGGTGGTTCAGGCAAACTGATCTGCACCCGCTCCTGTATCTCACACGGCTTAGTTTCAGAGGTGGCTGGCGCATCGTTGGTATCCAGCGGTAACTGCCCCGGTGAGGATGACGGTGCCGAACCGACGTCCGTCCTACCGCGAATGTCTTTGGCATTGCATTCCACCTGAACTGGCACCTCCACCTCGCTGACATGTTCCGGCTGCCGGGGTGGTGGTACAGTCCCCGCGACCACCTCACTCAATAGTGGTACTAGCTTTTCACTACTGTCTGCAGGACGTTCCCGTGGAAGTTGAAATGGACGTCTACGTGTACAGTTCATCCGCAGATGTTCAGTTGAATGGCAGATCGAACAGGTAGGGGGTTGACCAATATAAGTTACCTGTGCACGACAGCCGCCAATGGCAACATACGAAGGTATATGCTTTTTCAAATCTACACGTACACTGCGCACCCCGCTGTTAACTTGGTAGCGATAGGCACTCGACCATTTTTCATTTGTAACTGACAAAACAACGCCGTACAGTGACAGAGAACGTGCAATCAGATCATTAGGGCACTCAGGTGGCACATCGAATACCCTGACGGTTCTTACTCCGTATCCCGAAGGCACGATTTGGACATTACTAATACTGCCATCATTATGACGGAATGGTCTCACACCAACATGCTCCTCAGCAAATTTCTCGTAAGTGTCACACGAAATAAATTTGATAAATAACGAGTACTGCACAAAGTCTAACTGGAATGTGTCGACTATATCTTCAGGCAATTTCAAATCCTCAAAGATCCACTCATGAATTTCAAACGCCGTCGGTCGCAAGGCAGCGCGATCGAAAACACACTGAACGCTGTTCGCTCTGTTAATTGTCGACATCTTAGTTACAAAAGTTATACAGAAACAAACGTTAACAGCGCTCGCACACTCTGCTCAGCTCTCCACCTCAGCACTGCTCGCGACGTAAACACTGGCCCGCGCTAACGCCCGTCACCGCGCGATGTGCACTGGCCGAGTGCCGTAACACGACTGCTGACTGAGCTACCGAAGCACGACTCACGCCCGGTACTCACAGCTTTACTTCTGCCAGTATCCGTCTCCTACCTTCCAAACTTTACAAAAGCTCTCCTGCGAACCATGCAGAACTAGCACTCCTGAAAGAAAGGATATTGCGGAGACATGGATTAGCCACAGCCTGGGGGATGTTTCCAGAATGAGATTTTCACTCTGCAGCGGAGTGTGCGCTGATATGAAACTTCCTGGCAGATTAAAACTGTGTGCCCGACCGAGACTCGAACTCGGGACCTCTGCCTTTCGCGGGCAAGTGCTCTACCAACTGAGCTACCGAAGCACGACTCACGCCCGGTACTCACAGCTTTACTTCTGCCAGTATCCGTCTCCTACCTTCCAAACTTTACAGAAGCTCTCCTGCGAACCATGCAGAACTAGCACTCCTGAAAGAAAGGATATTGCGGAGACATGGATTAGCCACAGCCTGGGGGATGTTTCCAGAATGAGATTTTCACTCTGCAGCGGAGTGTGCGCTGATATGAAACTTCCTGGCAGATTAAAACTGTGTGCCCGACCGAGACTCGAACTCGGGACCTCTGCCTTTCGCGGGCAAGTGCTCTACCAACTGAGCTACCGAAGCACGACTCACGCCCGGTACTCACAGCTTCTGCCAGTATCCGTCTCCTACCTTCCAAACTTTACAGAAGCTCTCCTGCGAACCATGCAGAACTAGCACTCCTGAAAGAAAGGATATTGCGGAGACATGGATTAGCCACAGCCTGGGGGATGTTTCCAGAATGAGATTTTCACTCTGCAGCGGAGTGTGCGCTGATATGAAACTTCCTGGCAGATTAAAACTGTGTGCCCGACCGAGACCCGAACTCGGGAACTTTGCCTTTAGCGGGCAAGTGCTCTACCAACTGAGCTACCGAAGCACGACTCACGCCCGGTACTCACAGCTTTACTTCTGCCAGTACCTCGTCTCCTACCTTCCAAACTTTACAGAAGCTCTCCTGCGAACCATGCAGAACTAGCACTCCTGAAAGAAAGGATATTGCGGAGACATGGATTAGCCACAGCCTGGGGGATGTTTCCAGAATGAGATTTTCACTCTGCAGCGGAGTGTGCGCTGATATGAAACTTCCTGGCAGATTAAAACTGTGTGCCCGACCGAGACCCGAACTCGGGACCTTTGCCTTTAGCGGGGAAGTGCTCTACCAACTGAGCTACCGAAGCACGACCCACGCCCGGTACTCACAGCTTTACTTCTGCCAGTACCTCGTCTCCTACCTTCCAATCTTTACAGCGCAGGCGCACACATCGCGGGCTCTAGCAGAGCCACCTGCAAGCGCTAAATAAGGGTGAACTGCGGACTATCCCTCAGAGAAAATTGTGATCGTGTCGGACGGAACCAAGTAACTGTGATGAAAATCTGTAATCGCTGGATGCAGGAGTGAATGATGAACCGATGGGATCGACTGCACACACCTCTTTGCTCCACTACACGAGATGACAGGCGTAGCGTCCGCATGACACTGATGGCTCTCTTTGCCACATCAGAAACCATATCACAAAGAATTCGGTCTGCTGCGCAACGTCCAGTGTCCGCCCGTACCATTCGGCGTCGTTTGCAGCAGAGTGTACTGTCCAGAAGGCATCCATTGCTAAGTTTACCACTGAGTCAGCGCCACAGGCGTTTGTGCCGGGAATGGTGCGACGAACGGTGGACATGGACAGCCGAGTGGAACGACATTGTTTCTATCGAAGACTCCCGATTCTTCCGGCACCAAAACAATGGTGACAACCGAGGTGAGAGACTGTCTTATGCATCGCCACACCCGTCGTTACGGTTTGGGGTGGTAGTGGATTCCACTCCCGCACCCCTGCAGTACGCATTGCCGGTAGACTAATCACATAGCGTTATATCTCTGAAGTGTTGAAGCCTGTTGTGCTCCCACACCTTCGGAGCTTACCCACGCCCACATTTTAGCTGGATAGAGAGCGGCACGCAATGTTCCGTACTACTTCGTCGTCCATCAGACTGCGTTCCTGCCCTGGCCTATCTCTTCTACCGATCTCTCTCCAATGGAAAACGTCTAGTCGACGATTGCCGACGACTGGCCTGGGATACGCCACCCGCTGCTACGCCAGATCAACTTTGGCAATACGTGGTAACAGGATGGACTGCCGTGCCCCAATAACATAGCCAGAGCTTCTTCGATTCAATGCAGAGGCGTGTAGCGGCCGCTGTCGCCGGCAAAGGTGGCAACACTCAGTACTGATTCCATCGTTTTCCTCACTTCACATACGGCTGTCTTGTCAATCACGTGATCTTTGTACAACATACTATCTCCCAAATCAATCTGGCTGTCATATCTCCGGTACTACTTGGTGTTACGTACTTAGATCTCCAGCGGTGTATTTAATTCTTTGTGTGTACGTATTGCGTTTTTATCTATAAATTTATTTGTAGCAACTGGTCATAGACTCATTATGAGACACTAAATTAATACCTGCTGCTTCGCTAGCGTAGACTGTGTGGTCGGAAAACCTTTTTTTCTATTATCAAATTTTGTTGATGTTCACGAAGTAAAAGACTGTCGTTTTTCGAATGTACAGAGTACGGCAGCATTCATAGTAGGATATTAAAAACACATCATCAGGCAGTAATAGTTGAAGGTATGCCATTTACTAATGTGTAAGTCATTGTCCATTTCGTGGATTGCTTTTTTAATATGACTCCTGTCAAATTATGCCCCTTCTGCACAACACATTCGTCTAGACGGCGTTGGAAGCTTTCCATAACTCGGCGTAACGTATTCCCCGGGACATTGCCGACGGCAGTTCTCATGCGATCCTTCAATTCAGGAATGGTGGAACAAGGTATTCGCAACACTTCTTGCTTCAGGTAGCCCCAAAGGATAAATTCTGCACATGAAAGGTCAGGTGAGCGAGGCGGTCAGGAAATGTCACCAAAACGGGAAGTGTCTGTTTCAAGAAATCCATGCCAATTCTGGCCACCATTCCTGAGTTGAACGATCGCATCAGAATTGCCGTCGGCAGTGTCCCAGGGAATACGTTATCCAGAGTTATGGAAAGTTTGCAACGCCGCCTGCATGAATGTATTGTGCAGAGGGGGCATCGTTTGACAGGAGTCATATTCAAAAAGCAATCCACGCATTGGGCAATGACTTACACATTAGTAAATGGCATACTTTTAACTGTTAATTGACATAAGCGGTAATAAATAAATTACAGTTACTGCCTGATGGCGTGTTTTTAATATCCTACTATGAACGCTGCCGCATCCGTTACTTCTGATCAAAATGTGAAACTGGTCGCTGCAGTCCAAGGCTTTTGTTAATTATGCCTTGCGGTGATATTTCCATAGGAACTCTGAACGCCTAACATTTATTTCTTTGTATCTAACAGAGATGGGAAACAACAATTCTCATAGATTTATGTTTGAAAAATTTGTAATGTAAAAAATAGTACCTTAAAAATTTTATCCCCTATTTCACCACCTTAGGGGTTGAATTTCCCAAATCAGTGAAACAACTCTTTCTGTTTCTACCCGAGAAGCCCAAAACAAAATTTCATAGACTTAGGTACAAAAGTTCTTGCATAATATTTCCATAAAAATTTTCCTCCTCTATTTCAGACCCGTAAGCGTTGAATTCCCGGAAAGAGTGAAACACTTTTTTTTTTAATTCTAGCCGAGAAGCGAAATTAAAGTTTTTGTAGATTTACGTTTGGAAATGCTTACATAATGAAATGGCTCCATGAAAAATATCCTCCCAGTTTCACTTACCTAGGAAGTTAATTTTCTAAAAACAGTGAAACACGTTTTTTTGCCAACCAAAAAGTCAAGCACAATTTTTTTAAATGTTTTCGTAGTACTTTAATAATGATTTATTTCCGAAAAAAATTTCACCCACTATTTTAACCATTTGATGCTTGCATTTCCAAAAATGCTGAAACACGTAATTTTTATCTCTAGCTGAGAAAGCAAATACCAAATTTCGTAGTTTTAGCTTCAAAATTACCTTAATAGGACACTTTTTCAAGGAGTCTTTAATCCCCTGTTTCGCCACATTACAAGTGTAATTTCGAACACTCCTGCTTAAACGATGCCTACAGTATAATATCCGTAACCTCTACAAATTTTAAGTTCCTGTTCTCAGCGGTTTAGGCTGGGTGATGATGAGTCACTGAATCAGTCTGGTCCTACTCATATTTCACCTCCTTCGAGTTGAATTTCCGATAACGGTGGAACACCAAATTTTGTTTCTGAGAAGCTAAAATTTCATAGATTTACGTGTAAAAATCTTTGCTAAAATGTTTCATTTCCTAACGGGTTGAATTCCCAAAAACACTGAAACACGAGGTTTTTACTTGTAACCGAGAATTCAAATATCAGTTTTCATAGACGTACCTTTTTTTTTTTAAAAAAAAACAACATTATCAGATCTTCAATAATTTATTCAAGAAAACTTTCACCCTGCATGGATTAAATTTCCAAAAATGATGAAAACACGTGTCCCCTTATTCCTAACCAAAACACCAAATACTAATTTTCGTAGGTCTACCTTCAAATTTGGCTTAATGGCTACATTTTCAGAAAACCTTTCATCTACAATCTCACGCCCTTAGGAATAGAATTCTGAGAAATCCCTTCTTAATTGGCGCCTACAGTAGAATATCGACACACTCTCCAAATTTCAAATTCCAGTCCGTAGCGATTTGGCAGAAGTCAACAGTTACCACAGACTCAGTCTTTACAAATACCTTTCTTCTCAACATATTTTTAAAGCACCAGAAAATGTTCATATTGCCGTAATTCATACTTAAATATAACTTCCCTGGAACACTTCGCAATCTGTTCGCCATTTACATTGTTCCCGATGTATACACGATTCCAGCGTGAGATCAGTAACAATCATGGAACTTAGCTCGACAGGTGTCCAGTGAATAGGCCACTAGGTATCAGAGGTAAGCGAAATCATTTGTTGTTACAATATGTGTAGGAATTTGGTGTCCAGTATATTGGACGTCAGGTCTGGAAAGGTTACATTTACACACCAACGACAATATTAAACAAACGGACCTATTTTTAATGAACTCAATATCAATGTCGTATTCTGTGTGCATATATATTCAAAAACTTTATTTACCCGCGTATTAACTTCGACAGTTTTCTGTTAGAAATGAAAACGTACAGTTATATCTGCTCCTGCAGTAGACTCACTGTGAGATAATCCAAGTTTCTGAACGCCGGCCACATCTGCTTCGCGTTGTCTACAATGCGATTTTGTGAAGTGTCTATGACAACGCCTCTTCAGAGCTTTATAGCTATTTGTGTTTAGCAGTTGAAAACTATCAAAAACGCTGCCAGGTGTCAGGGATTTCCTTAATTTGATATAACTGTAGGAGTATCGTAGTAGTAAAGTATAAGTGTACTAAAACTTTATGCATACTGCGACGTTTTTTCACGCATTTCGACGTTTATGTCATATCTCTTGAAGTATGTGTCGTACAATGATATAATTGTGTAGATACATTCAGCGTCGTAAGTGAATACTCCCTGCAAAATGTGTTGCGAATAGAGTAAGTAGCAAAAAGGTAATAAATTTAAACGTCATGCAGAATGCGGCAGTTTTCACGCATGTGAGTGCTGATGACGTCATAGCTCGTGAACTGCGTGTGGTACCATTATATAATTTCCTACATACCGTTAGCGGTATACGCGGATACTGATGGGGAATTTATTGCGAATAGATTTAGTAGCACAGAAGTAATAAATTTAAACGTCATAAATAATGTGGCAATTTTTCATACACTTCATTGTTTATGAAATCATGTATCCTGGAGTATGATAGCCTCCAGAGCGATTGTTGTATGACAGGAAGGGATATGTGTACCACTGAATTCAGTGACTTATGTGTAGGTATGGGAAACACACACATACACAAATACATACGTACACCCATTTTTATAATATGCATGGGTGTCACTTTATATATGTGTGTTTTATGCTGTATGTCAAAGTACTTATAAGTGTTTCATTTACAAAGCTTTTACTATCAGTAGTACTGTTAGGTTTAAAATCTACAAGTACAAATGATGTGTGATTACAATAGTAAGTGTAAATGGCTAATAAATAAATGTTCAGCAGACTTTGGGTCTGAGTGAATGTAAGCAACAAACCATCCATGTGTGTATGAGGTTCTCAAGGCAATGTCTGCTCTCTGGAATATTGTAAATCCATGCCATGAGATTTGTTCACTTATTGCTCAAAGAAACAGAATGGTAATATAGTGCCCAAAACCAAAATAAAATTTCCTTGATTTCCCTTCACAAACACAATTCCAAAAACTGAGGGAGGGATGATGCTATGGAACAGTTTTCTTCTGTGAACTTCTATTAATAAATCGTTATTCAGATGAGGATACCCAGTCCATTTAAATTTTCAGTGATGCATTAATGTGGGCACACAGCTAAACTCAATACCAAGTAGTAATCCTTTCTGTAACCCAGTACGGTGACAGGTCACTGAAATGTTTTTCTGCAATGTTGAACACAGATTGTAAAATTTTTTCCGCTGAAAACCATGAATCAGACAGATATGGGCAGGTAACGGAGCGCTATTTTTTTGACAGGCATAAAAACAGCAGGTCGAGGGAGAGTACACAACACGTTGTAAACGTTCAAAAAGTGAGGAGCTTAAAGAATGCTCTTTAGAAAAGATAACAACTGGAACAACAAGCGAAAAACCTGATGGACTGAAGAGTGGAAGATGTCCGTCGGGGTCAAACCTCATCCTACACGTAGATGTTTACATTTTGTATGGAAGCCCATGACTGGTTGGTAATAATTATTTCGAGAGAGAGGATGAGCACTTGCGAGTGTGTATGTCCCGCCATTTTGAGTTGAGGATATGTAAAAACACGTTTAATGTGAGAGAACTACCTTCTTCCCCTATCTAAAAGATAATCAGGTAGGAATGGTTAATCACGGCAGGTTCATTAGGATTAAAGAAACTGTAGCAATTGACATAAACCGTACTTCTCTATTGGATTGGCTGCTGAGTTCCGGGAGCAGACAGGACCAGCTAGATTTTGTGGAGGATAAGATAAATATCGTCTTAGGACATGAAGGAGTACAGACTTTGTCCCAGTGATCAGGAAGAGAACAGAGATCCCTTCACTTTAGAGCTAATCACAGAGACCTGGGACTGAACTTAGAATTCTCAACCACTACAACAGAAGTCATCTGCCGTTGAGTATCAGATGATTGGTAAGCATGAGTCGCATTTGCGTACATCCTGGCAAGGGAACTGCTAAGTTATTAGTTTCTGTTGTAAGTTTTCTTCATATAATCCACTTCGTAATCAGCTAGCTTCATTCAGCATTGATTTGTTCTACTTCTCTGGATACATTGTTTTGGGTATCTACTTATTCAGCAATCATTGTGGATTTTCGTTCAGATTATTTTGGTGTCATTTTAGCTGAAACCCACCCACTCGTACCAAGATCTTTCGTAAATATCTTTGCATCCTTGTGTCCTTTAGTAATTATTAGTATCGCTCATTCAATGATTGAAATCATACAAATGCATCTAACAATAAATCTGATTGTTACAGTAACCTTGTTTCATTTAGTAGCTCGATGGAAAGCCTTATCAGCATTTCTACATGATTTGGTATTCAATAGGATCACTTACCTTTAATTCAGATATTCCCTGGCCCTACTTTGTTCTTTGATTTTATGTGGTCTCATAGGAGCTTTAGGTTCACTTATAGTTCACCGGGTTCCGATCTTGTACCATTTCAGGGATATACTGGATGCTTAACCGATGCCGCACAGTACTTTTGAAATCTTGTGGATGATAATTTTATGAAAGTATTATGGTATGTTTTCAGATTTATAGATTCTACACAAAAAAATAGAATCTCATTTTGTTGGCACTGCCTCTAGTGATTTCTGAAATTGTGAGGGAATGTTATCCACCCCTTCCACCTTATTTAATCAGAAGTTCTCCAGATATCTTTTAAATCATGAGTCTGATACTGGATCGCAAATGTCTTACAAATTGACTCCAGTTTCTTCCTCAACTACGTCATCGGCGAAGTCCTCTCTCTAGTAGAGGCCTTCAACGTTCTCTCTTCTGTTCTTCTGTGCTCATTAGTGGAAGTCCCGTTGCACTCTTAATGTTGAAGCCTTTGCTTTTAATGTCGCCGGAAGCTGTTTTGACTTGGCTGTTTAAGGAATCAATCCTTCCTACGACTATTCTTCTCTGGTTTCTTCATATTTGTTTCCTGTTAACATTACTTCTTTACTTCCTTGTATTACGTGAATCTTGTTGTGGTTCTGATGATCTTCAGTTCGATGACTGGTTGGATGCGGTACTCCATACCATCTATCCTGTGAAAGCATCTTCACCTCTGATGCCACCCTCTACGGTTTAACTGACACCTCCCTGTTGCCTCAGAGTATCCTATCAACAGATTCTTTCCCTTAGTCAAGTTAAGCTAAACATAATTTTTTCCCGCATTTAGTTTCAGTACTACCTCATTTGTTATTCGAACCTCCCATCTAATTTTCAGTATTCTTCTTCAGAACCGCATTTCGAAACATTCTGTCTTGTTCTTGTCGTTCACGTTTCACTGCCGTGCAACAGCACACCCATCAAAAATGCCTTCAGAAAAGGTTTCCTAGCACTTAATGTTAGATCTTAACGACGACCTCTCTTTTAGAAACACTTTTCTTGTCATCTTTTTTATATCTTCTTTATTTCGCCATCACCAGTTATTCTGCAGCCCAAACAACGAAACTCATCTACCACTTTCAGTGTTTCCATTCCTAAGCCAATTCCCCCCATCATAGCCTGATTTAGTTCTACTACATTCCATTAGCCTTGTTTTGATTTTGTTGATGTTCATCTTACATCGTTCTTTCAAGACACGATTCATTCCATTCAGTTGCTCTTCGAAATCTCTAACAGAATTACATCGCCATCAAAATACAAAGATTTTACTTTTTCCCCCTCGATTTTAATTCGTTTTCCACATTTCTGTTTCGTTTCCTTTACAGACTGCTCAATGTACAGACTGAATGACATTGAGTATAGGCAGCCTCCCTGTCTCGCTACTGCTCAACTGGCTCCGCTTTCATGTCCTTCAACTCTTATAACAGCAGTATTGTTTCTATACAAGTTGGAAATAGACTTACATACACTGTTTTTTATCCCTGGTACCTTCAGAATTTCAGAGTATAGTTCAGTCCACGTTGTCAAAAGCTTCCTCTAAATCTCGAAATGCTGTAAACGCGGATCTGCTGTTCTTCGTCCTACATCCTAAAATAACTCTTGGGATCAATATTACCTCACGAGTTCCTACATTTCCCCCATAACTAATCTAATCTTTCCCAAGGTCAGCCTGTACCACATTTTTCATTCTTATGTTCGACTTATTGTTCCAGCGTGGAGCGATTAAGCAGTTTCCAAATCGTGTGCCATAAGGTACTTGGTTATTTTGCTCACGCATCAGGCATACGGGTATCGAAGTCGAATAACCGAGGGCTGCGGAAGAGTTATGAGGGAACGCGTAGCTCATTGGGTTATCTCGTTTAGAAATGCGTAAGAGAATAGCAACTCACATTGACATTGCACACACTGATTAGGGAAGAATGTAGCAATGTAGCATTTGATAAGCTGGATCGAGGTGATTCAAAGATACAGACAAAAAAGTCACAAACACAGGTCCTCCGGATATGGAAAAACTGATACCACTTTGCACAAGTTGCGTAAGACAGTGTATAATTGTTGAGGGAAAATTGTATCACCTTAGAAGTAGGAACATATTTTTAATTTAAGTTGTGCCTAGAGACGATTTATATTATAGTCAACTTGAAGATAGCAAATGGGTACAAAGGAATTCCGTAATAAAGAATATATACCTGTTTCTTAACGTCCCCGGTTGTTTAAAGGACGCTGTCTGGAACATGTTTTGCAAAGGATTTCATATTTTCTGAGTAACAAGAAGTTAAAAGAATATATATGAAGAAGAATGTGTTTTATTCTCCTTCGTCAACTAGATAGCCAAGTTTACTGTTATCTTACAACTGATCGCTCATAGCCAATTTTCAATACTCAATGCTAACTACTACTGCTGTTGTAGAAGAGAACGCCTGACGTTAGCGCAGAAAGGAAGTCTGGATGAAATGTAGTGTGAAGCTTGAATACTACATGCTTTTTCTGTACTTTAGGACTGGACAATGCTACCGTTGTACTTGGTCATAAATTCAGTTGTTACAGGAGTCACAGTTACCTACTAACGCTCAAGAGACACAAGAGGTAGACCCCATTGTTTCAGGTGTTTCTTTCGTGTTGTATGGAAACGTCACGTCAGGTCATGTGTTTCCACTCAAAATTTTATACCTCGGTACCTTCTCAGGAGTCTGTAAGCTACGCAACTGTCATATACAGTGCTTATATAATTGATAGTTTCTAGTAAAGTGAAAGATCCGCCGTATTGACAAAACTACATATGCTTGAGTTAAACTAGGTGTGATTTAAGACTTTACTGCTGCTGGGATAAGGCACGCTTTGATCAAACATATTAGAGCTCTAGATGTCGCAAATACGTGCACTCTTTTTGAAGGAATTACTGTGACTCCATTCTCGAGAATGCGCTCATGAAAGCTTTTCAGATCGAAACACGAGACACAATAGGATCCAACGCATGAACCACGAGGTGACGGCTACCAGAGCGAACGGACGGCGAAATGTTCACTCGTGTGTAGCGCAAACACACTGAAAGGAACAGTGCGGAGCGAGGTTTAGGGGTGGGAACGGGCTGCAGAATATAAATGGATCCGTCCTGCATTTATATCGATGCTCACAATAGCCGTTCACAATGTTTCCATCTCCTGTTTACGCGGCAGACAGGCAGAATTGCTTCGGCGTATCATATACGAATGAAATGTAGGAATATCCCATACATGTAGAACATAATGTTTCAATGCCCCTTCACGTTTAGCTTAAAAAGGTGTAGCCCATTTCGAAAATATCGACACATCCAATAAGAGACACGCTGTTTATTATCATCTCCGAAGATAAAGTGGAATTATTCGTAAACCGTCTCCATGAATTCCTCTTCACTTTGCTATATCAGTAATTTCGGTGGATACCATAACGGAAGGCACACAGGTTTGTAAATTACGATTTGCGTTGACTATAACACTGCTATTAGTGCAATGTAATGTTCTTCTTGAGACATTTAAGTAATCAAGCGAACAGAGCTAAAATAATCTCCTGAGAATAGCATAGTGTTTACATTTACATGAATACTTTGTAACTCAAAATTAAGTGCCTGGAAAGGGGTTCTTCGAATCACATTCCAGCTATTTCTCTATGGTTCCATTCCCGTATGCCAAGCGGGAAAAAGAGCACTTAAATCTTTATGTGCGAGCTCTGATTTCTCTTATTTTAGCTCTGATTTCTCTTATTTTAATGATCATTTCTCACTATGTAGGTGGGCGCCATGAAAGTATTTTCTCAGTCGGTGATTGAAATTTCACGAGAAGGTCTTGCCGCAACTAAAAATGCCTTTTGTTTTAATGATCGCCATCCTATTTCACATGTCGTGTCCGTGGCAATCTCTTCCCTAATTCGCGATGATTCAAAACGAACTGCCCTTCTTTCAACTTTTTCGATGTCCTACGGGGGCTCCACCTGAGCAGAAGAGGGCGGTCAAGCGTGGTGCAAGCAGTCTCTTTAGTAGCCTTGTCCCTTTCTCTGGTGTCCTTCCAATAAATCTCACTCTTTGGTTTGCTTTCCACATCCACGTGATCGTTTTAAGTAATTAATGATTATAATATCTAAGCATTTATTTGAATTTACAGCCTTTACATTTAAGTGATTTATCTTGTAACTGAAATTTAGCCATTTTCTTTTAGGACTCATGTGAATGTTTCACACTTAACATTGTTTACAGTTAACAGCCCCTCTGCACACCAAACAGTGTAACGAAAAGTAAAATTTTGCAATTTGTTGCCGGTAAAACAATCATTGTAACAAAGCGATTAGTACAGCTATACAAACCAAAAAACTACATAAACATAAAATATAAAGGAAAATTATCACAGTATAATATTACTGGTATTTTTTAAAAAATAATGGAACATTAAATTTATCGCTTTTGCTTGTGGGAAAGCTTTTGAAATGGTAAAATGATGCATAGAAAATGTTTACTTATTGATAATGAAGTTATATATTCCGCCAACAAGGATCAGATTCCCATCAGACCGACGAGATCGTTGACCGACGACATTGTTTAGCCAGTGACCGATCTCGAAATTACGCAGTTTGAGCCAGATACTGATTGGACAGACCGGTGAAAGAGATCTCAGGGACGGTGAAATAAAAGTTTGATAAAGTAATAGCCGTTTGAACACTAGTAGCGTTCGGCTGTAGCCACCAAACAATTGTCGGCAACTCTCCTTCGCTGCAACCTGAAAAAGTTCTAAAATGCAGCATAATAGTTTGATGTGTGGAATTAATGAAAAAGGAAAGTGGATACTTACTTTAAACCTTCGTACTGAATTAAATTAGCCTAACTATTTAATCGAAAGTAAAAGACACAAGATCGACTCTTACATTTTGTGAAAAGTCGTCGAAAACAAACGAGAGAGCGCGAGAGATCATAGCTCCTGCTTTTATATAATCCAATAACAAATTACGGCAGCCGGCCGCAGTGGCTGAGCGGTTATAGGCGCTCAGTCCGGAAAGGCGCGATTGCTATGGTCGCAGGTTCGAATCCTGTCTCGGTTCGAATCCTGTCTCCGGACGGATATGTGTCATGTCCTTAGGTTAGTTAGGTTTAAGTAGTTCTAAGTTCTAGGGGACTGATGACCACAGATGTTAGTCCCATAGTGCTCAGAGCCATTTGAACCAAATTACGGCGACTGTCTTCAACTTGCTTTACAGTTTCGATGCATAAACATTGCTCTTGATCATTCTTTACCGGAAAAGTAAAACAATACATTCCTTACCTTAAACCTTTATCTTTTCTCCTTACTTTACGGATTTATTTATACAGAGGAAATTAATTGTTAATGTATTTGTAGCGTTAACTAAACGTTTGGGACATATTCTATTAATTATTAAAAAAACATTTCATTGCCCCCTTGAACACTTGTTTCTTATTTTGTCTCTAGAAATACAAAATACAAAACAAGGGTTCAACTGTGGTAAGATTAGTATCCATTGTGACTGTGGTAAGATTAGTATCCATTGTTTTACAGAGGAGTAAATACGAGCAAATATCATATTCCAACAGAATCATTAACAAAATACACTGTCCATTTGGCAGTTCAATTAGAGAAAATGTCTGTCAATGCACTTTCTGTCTTTGTGCACCTGTTTTTAAAGTTCGTTCAAATACATATGTCTTTTAGAAAGTGTTCATAAGCTTTTAGTAAATATACATAAATACAATACTACAGACATAAGCTCTGTGTGAGTTTGTTATCTGTTTTCTTTTTTACTGATTTTTTCTTTCTTTTTTCTTTTTATTTTTTAGTAAGAGTCTTGATGCACTTATCTGTAACTACGAAACAACGCTCGCGCGTCCGACTGACGCATTACACTTTTCCCGATTTGGCCCGCTCTGTTGAGAAGGCGGGGTCGCCGGCTCGTGCGGTGGCCTCTGGCGACTTCCAGGAAACCCGCTGCTCAGCCAGATGCC
Source organism: Schistocerca gregaria (assembly GCF_023897955.1). Taxonomy (NCBI): domain Eukaryota; kingdom Metazoa; phylum Arthropoda; class Insecta; order Orthoptera; family Acrididae; genus Schistocerca; species Schistocerca gregaria. The sequence goes on along the minus strand of NC_064921.1, from coordinate 369,334,299 downwards.
CATCGTAGCTGGAACGCGTGCGAACGGCTCTGGCAGCTGGCCACGCCCCCACTCCTGTTTGCTCCATCCACGTGACGAGCGGCTGCGGACGTTGATACATGCAAATCAAAGGAAAGCAGTATCAGCTCTACAAAAATTAGTACTGTATCGCAGAACTGCCGTCGAGAAACATTTGATTACTACAATGGATTTCAGTTTCATTATTGTCTTGCGTGTGTATTGTTCTTGCTATACAGGTCTACCTTTAGGGAACTTAATTTAAGATTACTTCGTAGTCGGTACAACTGTCTACAGATCATCCAGTATTTACAAACTAAGTGCGTCTAGTTCTTGACTGCTGTCTTAACAAGCAGTACTCGTTTATAACTTTCAGTGTTCACCACAAGAATTACAAGATCGTCTCTGCAGCGTCACTGCTCAGAATTGTTACATCAAATATTTCATTCAGTCTATAACTGCAAACTTGGTGTGCAGCGCGAATTAGGCACGCTTCACACTGTGTTTGTTTATTGACGAGGCTGTTTCTTACTTGTTCACTACCTCGCAAAGCAATAATATCTTCTATATGTTCACTAAGTCATTTTTGTGCGCGGATACATGTGTCAACGTGCGAGCATACACCGAAGACACGTCATGTTCACCAGACGTCTCACTGCGTTCGCTGGCGTGTACACTCCTGGAAATAGAAAAAAGAACACATTGACACCGGTGTGTCAGACCCACCATACTTGCTCCGGACACTGCGAGAGGGCTGTACAAGCAACGAAAACACGCACGGCACAGCGGACACACCAGGAACCGCGCTGTTGGCCGTCGAATGGAGCTAGCTGCGCAGCATTTGTGCACCGCCGCCGTCAGTGTCAGCCAGTTTGCCGTGGCATACGGAGCTCCATCGCAGTCTTTAACACTGGTAGCATGCCGCGACAGCGTGGACGTGAACAGTATGTGCAACTGACGGACTTTGAGCGAGGGCGTATAGTGGGCATGCGGGAGGCCGGGTGGACGTACCGCCGAATTGCTCAACACGTGGGGCGTGAGGTCTCCACAGTACGTCGATGTTGTCGCCAGTGGTCGGCGGAAGGTGCACGTGCCCGTCGACCTGGGACCGGACCGCAGCGACGCACGGATGCACGCCAAGACCGTAGGATCCTACGCAGTGCCGTAGGGGACCGCACCGCCACTTCCCAGCAAATTAGAGACACTGTTGCTCCTGGGGTATCGGCGAGGACCATTCGCAACCGTCTCCATGAAGCTGGGCTACGGTCCCGCACACCGTTACGCCGTCTTCCGCTCACGCCCCAACGTCGTGCAGCCCGCCTCCAGTGGTGTCGCGACAGACGTGAATGGAGGGACGAATGGAGACGTGTCGTCTTCAGCGATGAGAGTCGCTTCTGCCTTGGTGCCAATGATGGTCGTATGGGTGTTTGGCGCCGTGCAGGTGAGCGCCACAATCAGGACTGCATACGACCGAGGCACGCAGGGCCAACACCCGGCATCATGGTGTGGGGAGCGATCTCCTACACTGGCCGTACTTCTCTGGTGATCGTCGAGGGGACACTGAATAGTGCACGGTACATCCAAACCGTCATCGAACCCATCGTTCTACCATTCCTAGACCGGCAAGGGAACTTGCTGTTCCAACAGGACAATGCACATCCGCATGTATCCCGTGCCACCGAACGTGCTGTAGAAGGTGTAAGTCAACTACCCTGGCCAGCAAGATCTCCGGATCTGTCCCCCATTGAGCATGTTTGGGACTGGATGAAGCGTCGTCTCACGCGGTCTGCACGTCCTGCACGAACGCTGGTCCAGCTGAGGCGCCAGGTGGAAATGGCATGGCAAGCCGTTCCACAGGACTACATCCAGCATCTCTACGATCGTCTCCATGGGAGAATAGCAGGCTGCATTGCTGCGAAAGGTGGATATACACTGTACTAGTGCCGACATTGTGCATGCTCTGTTGCATGTGTCTATGTGCCTGTGGTTCTGTCAGTGTGATCATGTGATGTATCTGACCCCAGGAATGAGTCAATAAAGTTTCCCCTTCCTGGAACAATGAATTCACGGTGTTCTTATTTCAATTTCCAGGAGTGTATATCATAAGTGTGAGTTTGACATATAAACTTTTCGCTTCACGTAACATTTATTTTTACATTTTCGATTCACAACGGTACTCGCCTGAGTGTCCTATTGCGACAATTGTTCACCATTTCACGTTGCAATCTTCATTTATAGAAAAACACAAGTAAATGAGTCCCTTTTTCTTATCCACACCAGACTTTTCGTTCCCTGGATCGCATTCTCTTCTTGCACAAATTAACGGGCATAGTTTTTACACTTGTCTTTCCTACAAGTTGCGTACGTTACATGAATTATGTGTCGCTCGTGCGGCTTTTTATGTTAGCCATGTTCGTTACCATGCATTACTTCGTGATCCGATGTTCACAAAATCTTTACTTCCCTCTTTCTATATTTCGTAGATTGAGTACCATGACCTAGGTTATCCTCATGTTACCACGCACCCATGACATAATCCCATTCTAGCCACGGATCGGCTACGAGCAAAGCACAAACAAAATCCAAACAACACAGACGAATTAACACATGCTTCCGAAATCGCTTGTGGCAAAAATCTAGATTCCTGCTCCACATAAACTCACATAACTCATGGTCTCACATCATTTAACACATAATGGATCATGCTGATAAAACTGTGACGGTACACCTTTGCGTAGTAACTCTCTAATTCGGAAAAGAATTCATATAAAATCACATGAAGTAGATAAGGAAGAGATTAGCATACACATAAACATTCACACACAGAACAAAATATTAGTCCAATAGCAACTTGTACTAGATTCTGATTGATTTATATACTAGAAGTACTATCTTTTATGCTGCTTACATACTAATATTTACAGTTTGAGTGTAGTTATTACATGACCTGTACATCTTTCTTTCAATAAATGATCAGCTCCACTTAGCGTCACCCTATATAGCAAAAGTGTGACCAGAGAACGCACTCTGTATACTTAAAGTTCAATATGAAGTTAAACAACTTGTTCTTTACTTGATAGTATTCAATGTATAAGTGCATCACATATTTATTCCCTAGGAAGTAAGCTAAAAAAAAAGGTTTACCACAAGATAACTAGTTACACTGAATGTTATTGTCTCTTGCTGTAGGTACACTTAGCAGGCCGGTGTAGCCGAGCGGTTCTAGGCGCTTCAGTTTGGAAACGCGCGACCACTACGGTCGCAGGTTCGAATCCTGCCTCGGGCATGGATTTGTATGATGTCCTTAGGTTAGTTAGGTTTAAGTAGTTCTAAGTTCTAGGAGACTGATGAGCTCAGATGTTAAGTCTCATAGTGCTCAGAGCCATTTGAACCATTTTATTTTGTATGTACACTTAGTTACAGGTAACAGTTCATCTGTTTATGTTTTTGCTAGGCATCAAATTATGAAAACATTACTGTAGTTCTCATGTGGATTGTTTTTTCATCACGTTCCCTTATTATATACACTAAATGAGCTATACAGAAATATTTTCCATAATAAACTTGTCAAACTTCTAGACCTCATATAAATAATGATGAAAATAATTTTTTACTGACAAAATACTTAGTCGTCATTTCCACATTTCACAATTCAAGTCCATAGTGATACTTTCCCGTAACATACTGTCACTTTTGACAATACAAACATACTTTCATGAAAACACACACGAAAACTTCCTAAGCACTACTTACATTCAACAAATACTTAAAACTAAACGATCATTATTGCTTCTAACGTCAAGCAAATGTCAGCAGCTTTATCACCTTGTAAAGCTATCTATATATGCACACCACTGGTAATATTTATGTCCATTAGTTTTGGTACACTAGAAGACGTTCTTCCCTGTGCAATAGATTTTAATAATATTAAGGGTTCAGCATAAAACTTCAAGGAGTGTATACATTCATCACACATAGTGGAAGATAAAATATAAAAGACAAAAATTTTGGTATCTGTGCGAATATCTTTACTGAACATGTTTCTTCAGATCCTTATGGTGATAATAAAATTTCTGGCCTAGTTATTACGGGAACAATTATATCCATCTGGTAAACATAATACTTAGTCACGCCAGGTTCTAATGAAAATACCTTGACGTATTCTCGAGTAACATATGTAACTCCATTTTCTGTTCACCCGATAAGGTTTTTACTTCATCGGATTTGTATCGTATGAACGAAGAGTTTATTTGGTTTGGCTCACTGTTCTTTAGTCCAGGTGCAAGCTTCGTATATGTGAATGATCTTGCACCTGAAGCGCTCTGTTCTTGATATTTTTAACTTGTGTTCCTTGGCACAGTTTGCTGTGTTTCGCTTTCATCTTTATCAGATTCAAAACAAACTTCTCACGCTTAACCTTATATCGCATTTTGAATGCGGTATGTCGATCTTTACGTCCCGTTCCCGCATGAATTCCATGCCTACGGGCCAGGACATGGTTACGTAATTCACGACGAGAAACGTGCATTGATCCGCTCCGTTCTCCAATTCTATACCTATCCGTGCCTGCAATACTAACAGTCTGGCCTCTGGCACTAACAGCACCAGATACCATGCCGTTTTGATCTGCCGAAGTGACAATCTTTACAGATTGCGCTATTTTCTTAAAGAAATTAGCTTCTATCACGTTTACACTTGCACAGGTACCTAAAATCCATGTCGTGGGAGTACCTCCCAGAGTTGCCTGAACAGCGGCTTGCACATACTCCGAGGAACTTTCAGTATTATTGTCTACCTCATTAAATAACTCCTGATGGATGTCAGTCTCGTCTTTACAGCGGAGCATGTTTATCAGTTCGTCAAACTATTGCTTCCATTCCGTACCGCGACTGCCATCAGGGAGCTCGATTCAGTACCGTTTAGTTTGACGGCCCTAACGTTGTCGCCGGTGACTCTTCAATCACCTCGCCTATCCGAACGTCCTAATTGTAGTTATTTCTGTTTCGGTTTAGAGGCGTACCTTGCTCTTGATTATTTTGCGACCACTGATTATTGTGGTCTTGATTCCTATTGTTTTGTCGGTTCCCGTTTGGGTTATTTTGATAACCCGCATGGTACGGATTACTATTTCGTTTCTGTTTTTGAAAGACTGCCTGCCCGCTTAGTGGACCATCATTGTCGCCGTTACCGTTACTTCGCGATCCGTCGTTACGGCCGTTATAGTGGCCGTGGCCGTCCTTATTCGAGGACTGCGAGCCATTGTTGCCAGTGCTGCTTTTCGCATGTCCTTGTATTAGGTCAATGGTATCAAGCACTGACAAAAAGTGTCCAAGGTCAAAATCGAGGACTGTTATTAACTTTTGCCCTATGTGCGGAGGCAACTTTGCCTTTAAGATGAGTAATACATCTTTGTGCGCAGCCGACTCGTCCCAGTAGCTCGCTAAATTAATGTATTTTTAGAAATACTTCCTAAGTCTACCCTGCTTTGAGTTGTAAATTTCTGGGCTGAAGTCCCGTTTTCTAAAGCGTTCTTACATGTCCACTGACCAGCAGTTAGCCAGAAAAGCCTTTCCAAATTGTTCATAATGTGTGCAGTTTCTTGCGACTTCAGTAGCCCATAAAGCACCGTCTCGTTGTGTATGTGAGGCAACGAATGTATTCTCTGCCTCTCATTCCACGACCTGGGAAATACGTTGCGGAATGATCGTATAAAAACTACGGGATGGACTTGTCTTTTCCACCGCATGTCGCACTTCTCTTACCTGTGACGAAACTTCGTCTCGCCCCTGTGGAACATCGTGATGTATCATATGCTTTATGTGGTCTATTTCAGAGCGGAGTGTTTGTTTCGCGGAGCCGAGTTCGGTCATCGCTTCTTTCGCTGCACGTTGTATTGCGCCTTTCCACTCTGAATTGATGTTATTGGTGAGCATTTTGTCTTTCTGCTCAAGCAACTTGGCGAATTCTGTATTTAATTTTTCACTCTGCTCATCTAGCCTGTTTTTAACGGTTCGACTTCTGTTTCTACGGACAGGCTGTCGACACGTTGTGTTAATTCGCGCATCGTATCTTCCATCGCCTTCTGCGCTGATTGTATTGCTTGCACATCTTTTGATAGTTTGGAAACAGTTTCTGGTAAATTCTTATACACCTTCTTTAGGCTCCTAACTTCGATTGCTATTGTACCTAAACTAGTGTTTAATTTTTTTACTGATTCCTCATTTACCTGAGTGATTTGAGATATCAGCGCTACATCTCTCTCAGCAATAGTAGTATTTACCTACCTAGAGATTTCGGAAAAGGTGTTGTTTATGCGTGACGCAAGCGCTTCATCGCGTGCGATAATTGTCTTTACCAGTTCCTTATCGCGAGCATTAATCATCTTAGTAATTTTATTGAATAACAGAGAAAGGTGATCTTCTGCGGGAGGAGGTATTTGCTCGGCACATTTAATTGCTGGTACCTGCGTATTAGCTTCTGCCTCCACATATTCAGCATCGGATGCTGCCACCGTCGGATCGGTACTATTGTTTCCGCCATCGGCACTTTTTCAGAAACAGTATCATTTGCGGAATCCATATTTTCAAGTTTACCTATCTTCGTGATAACACAAATTAAAAATATACTTTGAAATAAAATCTCTTGACAACACACTGAGTAAATAGCTTAAATTGTCGAGAAACTAATTGTTGTATTACTAAAATGACAGTATCTTGGCTTAAAACTAGAACAGTCCATTACACTTGTTTTCATATCGCTTGCGCGCAGCGGAAAAGTAGCCTGCTGGTATAGCGCTTAGTGATAATGCCTACTGCAATTACAAACTACGCAAAATGCCGAAAATCCAAAATTGACCATGAATTAAATGAGATATGCCTTGGAGACTACGAAAGCAGAGGCAACTGCTAACACGATAATAACCATACCTTTTTTCCGTGTTGCTGCATGGAGTCTGCTTAAATACGTTACATCTGATAATTTCATTTATGTTTCGTGTAGCCGTCATCAGTTTTTTCTTGTCTCCAACAATACAGTCGATTCATGAAAAACAGAACAAACATGCATCAATTAACAACATACAATTTTTTGTTCGAGTCCCACGTTGGAGGCCAATATAATATTAGTAGATTTTTTTTACAAAATTCAGTGTGTATTATATTACCACTTTTGCTGGTTTGAAAGCTTCTGAAATGGTAAAATGGTGCATAGAAACTTTTTACTTGTGCATAATGAAATTATATATTAAGCCAATCAGCATTAGATTCTCATTAGAACAACGTTGATAGGAGGCATTGTTTAGAAGCCAGAGACCAATCTAAAAATTACGGAGTTTGCCCAATTACATTGCCCAGATACTGATGGAAAAGACCGATTGCAGAGATGTCATTGACGCTGAAATAAAAGTTTGATAAAGTAATAGCCGTTTGAACATAAGTAGTGTTCGTCTGTGACCACTAAACAATTCGTCGGCAACTCACCTTCGCTGCAATCTGAAAAAGTTCTAAAATGCAGCATAATAGTTTGATGTGTGGAATTAAGGAAAGAGGAAAGTAGATTGTCAATTTAAACATCACTATTGAATTAAATTAGCGTAACTATTTAATCGAAAGTTATAGAGACAATAGCGACTCTTACATTTTGGGAAACAGCCGTCGGATACAAACGAGAGAGCGCGAGAGCTCACAGCTCCTGCTTTTATATAATCCAAAAACAAATTACGGCAACTGCCTTCAACTTGCTTTACAGCTTCGATACATAAACATTTCTCTGGATCGTTGTTTACTGGAACAGCAAAATAATACCTTCCTTTCATTAAATCGTTACCTCTTCTCCTTACTTTACAGATTTATTTACACAGAAGAAATTAATTCTTAATGTATTTTACCCTTAATTAAACGATTTGGACATATTCAATTAATTATTATAAAAACATTTCAGTACTCTTCACCAGAGCAGCCCACAAATATTCGTAGAAATGAGACAGTGTCTGTGTGTGTGGAAGTTTTTATGATGTTTAGATGGGCATAGAAATTTTCAGGCCTTTCCACGTGGAATTGTTATTAATGATTCAGTGTTCATGTGTCACTACAAAAGGCAATACAACGAAACTGTTTTACACGTCTCGTGGACGAATGTTTTCAACAGACCACAATTCAATACACTGGACCCCAACGTACAACACTCTCCCTATGTTCAAGACGTTCCCCCGTCTCTGGTTGTAACAGAGCAAGCGTACACGCGTGGTTGACGTCACACCGCGCGGTTGTTCTGAATGCCACCAACTTCCCGTCTTCAGAGATGTCCCTTTCGCTGCAGTGAATACACTCAGTTGTGGCTTTGCCGAGACATGTTGGTAACCGGAGGAAATCCGCAGTTACGGAGAGTACGGTGAAGAGCACACAGTTCAACTTTTTCAGAGGATGTAGTGATTCCTGTGGTTTTAATAACATTATAGTTCACTCTACACTTAACACACTGGACAAGATATTTGTTATCCACAAAATTCTACAACTGTGGGCATATTACGCTTCAATAACTTCTAATGCAGATATGCGACTGTACTACAGATCAGCTCACGACTATGCAATCATAAACAATATTTTCCTTACTAATTCTCAATAATTGACGAGAGCCATTACTTTCGCGACGGCAGGCCGCTGTGGAGGAGCGGTTCTAGGCCCTTCAATCAGGAACCGCGCTGATGCTACGGTCGCAGGTTCTATTCCTGCTTCGGGCATAGATGTGTATGGTGTCCTTAGGTTAGTTAGATTTAAGTAATTCTAAGTCTAGGGGACTGATGACCTCAGGTGTTAAGTCCCATAGTGCTTAGAGCCATTTGAACCATTTTTGAACTTTCGCGACCTTCCGCCTTTTCCCCTGCTACGTGACCCTCCGGTAGACTCTCGACCTTCGTGCCTGCCGAAACAAGAGACCTTCCCAATCGATCGTTTCAGCCAGTATCAGCGACGGAATTTCTTTGTCATCATTTTCCAGTGACGACGTGTGGAGACGATGGTGTGGAGCAGCAACTGTGGATACCACGTGCTGATGTCAACTGTGAGCATTCTAAATGCACCTTTCCTCATCAATTCCATAGTCTCCACACGTCATCACTGGAGTACCGTCAGAACATGATCTATGCCGGGTCGGATCGAAAGTAGTCACCATTTATGAATAAAAGTGTTTTTATCCTTCAAGACCGTTCTATACAATGTTTTCATAAAAAAATTAACACTCTAGGTAGTATGTTACAACTTTTGACTCTGGAGCAAGGCAATACTACTTCAGTCTATTCAGCATGGCAGTTAAGGAGTCATAAATTTTCTGTGTAACATCTAACATTTTAGTCTAGAAATCGCTTTAGCTGTTTGCGTAAGTTAATCGAGTATGTCTTATTCTCCTCTCAGTACTTTATAAATATTAAGATTATTTTTAAAATTAATTCGGGACTCAGTCTAATTTCTATGCCCTCCGTGGGAATACATCGTTATTTACATATGAATATCATCTATTCATTAGTGCATCAATAACATTTTTTGTGGAATTTATTTTTTCGCTTTGCATTTCGAATTCCCAAATGATGATTATATAGTAACGTCTTGTGCAATATCTCGCAGGAATTGGCGTTTAACACTCCAACCGTAAATAATTACGTGATTCAGGTTTAAGTTTACCTCTACATTGGAAAAGGTACGCTGTGTACCAATCGGAGCATTAAGTTTTTGTAATAATATTAGTGGTCGATATTATTTCTTTGACTCACTTTTGATATGAAAGTTGATTACTTAACCGGTATGACTACAACACATTGGGACAGTCGCTCTAAATTTAAATAGCACACCGTGTAATGAAGTGTTGACCTAAGCTTGTTACGTTGCACTGAATAAAGTTAAGCGTATTGGTTGAGGGTCATTAATTATAACTGTGGGGTCAGGATGTAAAAGCAATATGATATATTGTCTAACTCAAAATCAGTACAGCTATAAACAGATACTCGCCTTGTACCGTTACTGAATCATGGAAAACTCAGGATCAAAATAACTAACTATGTATCACTCTTTTGACGTAAAGTATAGTTTCCACAAATAAATTGTACCATAGTTGTTCAATTTTTTTTTCCTTGTCTCACAAATAAACTCGAAATACACTGACTTGCCCAACCCATGCAACTTACGTAATACTTTAAACAAGCCAGCTGTAAACACGTGCACACCAGCTGTAAACACGTGTACACCAGCTGTCAGATTTGAATACTGTACCTGCTGTCGTTCTCAACGACATAGAACAAAGTAAATTTACAACAGGCTGGCGTGAACACTGTTGATGGCGGTTTGCAGATCAACCCACTTAAGAGTTTAAATTCCTTATTACATTAGAAATAATATTTAGTAGAACATAGCGACTTGGAGTGAATGACTGAGAAGATGTGTGACTACCATTTTGAACATTCCAGAAAAATTATAGGGAGGGATATGGAACACACTCTACATGTATACGCTGGTTCTGTTGCAACAATTCGCGGCGATTCTGTCGACCTAAGACAAACGGACAAGATTTCATTTTAAAGAGGAAATAATATAAAGCTTTTACGACTGAGAGCCTGATAGTATGTAGGAGTCAGTTTCTAAGATATCCAGCTTGGCTGCACCTCACCTCTCTGCAGGATTCTGAGGTAGTGTGATGAAGATGACAGGCGATGCTGGTATCTGACGACTCTGCTTTGAAAATAATATATATATTTCTTCAAGGTAACGACACGACTCTTACGATGTTGCAGCTGTCGTTGGGAGTCTGATACCGCGGGAATGCAGTTGCATAGCGTGCATAATTAGAAACAAGTAATACTGATGTATTTACTGAATATTTTTACTGAATAAATGTCTCACTCCTTGAAACCCGCACAACAGCTTATCTGTACCGAAGCTCATTACTCATAATTTTCAAGTCTCATATCGTGCACCCACATTATTTTCTCAGCAATCCTCCGGTATGTATCCCTCGTACACGTGTAACTATCGTAGTTTATCGAGGAATGAAAGCATAGCGCACATAGCACGGTTTACTCAGCAGTAATCATTGTCGTTCTGCAACTCACACTGATACGACGTACATATTATTATAGATATGTTATCCGTGGCCTCATACACACATGCCGAAGCACTAGTCATGCCATGCCGTCACGGCAGAAATCCGCGGCTCTGATTTTACCACCAAGTAGTCGAAAGAGACTTCTTTATCACGAAAATGTTTCTACATAAGGTTGAAATGAAACGTTTTTGATCAGATAGACGTGTTTGTAATACCTGAATATGTTTACACTTTTTGTGAGAGTTGTGACCAGACAAAACTACCTTCCTCCACCCGTAACTATGGGTTCTGTGATTGCTCTCGGGGAAGGTTCATCAAACTACAACACATTACATATTATTTCACTTTTGTGCATAAATAACTAAAAGATATACTTTGCCACACACCTTTGCCACAGGAGTCTTGTATAATTTACAACTGTCATTGACTAGCCAGGCATCACTTCATGCACTTATTAATAAACTGTTCCCTTGCAGATCACACTGCAACATTTGTGAGAGTACATTTCATTAGCAGCCTTAACAGCTGTCACTGTCCAGTCATGATGATACTGAATGCTGTAGCTGAGGTAACGAACTGGACGGAGTTCTTCCAACTTTGGCTCTACATTGATCTCAGTGCGAGGGCGCTGCAACGATGGGAGGGTTGTTTGGGGGAGGAGACCAGACAGCGAGGTCATCGGTCTCATCGGATTAATGAAGGAAGTCGGCCGTGCCCTTTCAAAGGAACTATCCCGGCATTTGCCTGGAGCGATTTAGGGAAATCACGGAAAACCTAAATCAGGATGGCCCGACGCGGGATTGAATCGTGGTCCTCCCAAATGCGCCACCTCGCTAGGTCAAGGATGAGAGACAGGTGTCGTTCTCAAGAGCGCCTCTCATAAGTCGTTGCAGATTGCTGCAAGCTCTTTCTAACGCCTGAGATAACAATACGCGTTGCCGACTTTGGTCTGATACCACGACCTCTAGACGATACCACAGTAAGTATAAAGGATAGAATGTAATTACAAAAGGAAAAAAAAAATTCAAAAGCTCCCTAGCGTTCTACCCTTCATGTCACTAAGCTAAGCACTACATCGTCGTAGGTGTTACTTTACAAATTTAAGAGGTTGGAGGAACCCCAACCAGATAGACAAATTGACACAGCGTACACAACGTAATTTTCAAAATTTGGTGACTCGGTTGCTACCAACGCAAGGAAATTGGTAGTGGTTGACGCTCTGATAGTGAAGTGAATAAGTGGGCTTTTAAAATTATAGTCTCCTGTGTTTACGCGTATCTGTTTGCACGAGATGGTCGTGTGCTTTGCTATTTGAGATCCTCAAACGCCTGACGGTAGCAGTCTCTCCAACGGGAGGTCGGCAAGCGCAGTCAGGCTCGCAGGGCAGGATGTGAATCCGCCATCCCAGCTGTCACATCTCCAAACCCGACTCATTTGCATGTTTACGGCTGACTTCATTAGCCTGCCGCACGCGTGATTCGGCCAGCACCTTCAACAGCCCGCCGCAACTGGCGAGCGAAATTCTACATCAGCAACGTGTTGCGGGAAGGTGCGTCCGTCACTGTTTCGGCGATAATGTCAGTAATAACTTCCAAACACGCAGTTTCTGGAATGTTCCACGTCGACTCTTCCTTTACACTATTAAATTTATGCATCACCACTCAGTCAGAAGTCGTTAGGCTGCATCAGTCGTTTTCTCGGTTTGTAGAAGTTTTTACACTAATTCCGCACGGAATTCAAGGTCCCCTTGATTAACATTACAGTTTAAAAACGCTGCAGAAACATAACCACTCCTCAGAATGTCGTCATACATGAACAGAATATTATTGACGCAGTTGTGAAACGTCATGGAAAAAATTACGAAACTTTGACCAATTGATGACGCTGTAACCGCCAGAAAAAGTACACTAACGAACGCGCGATACACGGCTACTTCTCAATATGAGTCCGAGATGCCCTACATAACTGTCTTCACGAAAGCCCTGCAAAAGTTCCGGAAGCGCAGCGGTATGAGAAAAGGCATTGGTCCGATATTTGCTAAGAGTCTGGGGAAAAAAATTATAAAATTGGAAAAAAACTTTGTGTGTGTGTGTGTGTAAGTGCAATGTGGCAGAAAGAGGAAACAGTTGATTCGACGTCTGTCGAAGTGTGCCAACAGTACTGCTAGAGGGTTCGAACGTAAGTGTTCGAACACGCAGTGCGCGGGGAATTACACGTATGTTGGACACGCATGCGAGCACGGTGCATAAAATGCTGCGAAACGTCTTGAATTGCTATTCAAACAAAATCACTCATAATTAGATTTTCACTCTGCAGCGGAGTGTGCGCTGATATGAAACTTCCTGGCAGATTAAAGCTGTGTTCCGGACTCGGGACCTGCCAGGAAGTTTCATATCAGCGCACACTCCGCTGCAGAGTGAAAATCTCATTCTGGAAACATGCCCCAGGCTGTGGCTGAGCCATGTCTCCGCAATATCCTTCCTTCCAGGAGTGTTAGTTCTGCAAATTTCGCAGTAGAGCTTCTGTGAAGTTTGAAAGTAGGAGACGGGGTACTGGCGGAAGTAAAGCTGTGAGGAGGGGGCGTGAGTCGTGCTTGGGTAGCTCAGATTGTAGAGCACTTGCCCGCGAAAGGTAAAGGTGCCGAGCTCGAGTTTCGGTCCGGCACATAGTTTTAATCTGCCAGGAAGTTTCAAAATCACCCATGTTCTGGAGTTGCTTCATGCAAACCTGGCAACAAGACAAACGTTTGTTCTGGAATTTCTTGCTCTCTTCTAAACGGTCAATGAACGGCCATTTAAACGTTCTGTGTACACGCGAAGCCTATTTCCACCCCGAAGGTCATATAATTCCAGAATATTCGCAACGGAAATTCCGCTCGCACATCAACCGGTACCAGTTCATTCTGCAAAGGTGACTGTATGGTGAGTGTTGACGGAATCGTATTTCTTCGAGAAGATGAGTCCTGCGGTCCTGTTACCTGTACCCTCACAGTCTTTTTCGTACCTGCGGCATCAAATCCTTCAACAGCATGAATGTGTGTGTGTAACATCATTTTCATGCAAAATGGCGCTCATACGCATATTGCATGGCCACTGAAGCAGCTGCAGAAGAGACAATTTGGAAATGTTAGAATTATCAGCCGTCATTTACCTACAGCCTGGCCGTCCAGATCACCTGTTCTCAATCCGTGTGACCTCTGGCTGTGAGGGTGTCTGAAAGATGTGTTCAGAGCTCCTGTGACAGCCGTAGCTGAACTGAAGGCACGCACTGCGCAACGCATTCTGAACGTGACCCCCGACACATTCCAATCTCTTCTGGCAGGAAAAGCTGAACAACATACAGAGCTTATTTACTTTTAGCCATAATGGCTACGTTTGTGAACCGTGACTTTGTCGGATAATTATTTATTTGAAACTTCCTGGCAGATTAAAACTGTGTGCCCGACCGAGACTCGAACTCGGGACCTTTGCCTTTCGCGGGCAAGTGCTCTACTATCTGAGCTACCGAAGCACGACTCACGCCCGGTACTCACAGCTTTACTTCTGCCAGTATCCGTCTCCTACCTTCCAAACTTTACAGAAGCTCTCCTGGTTCGCACACAGTTTTAATCTGCCAGGAAGTTTCATATCAGCACACACTCCGCTGCAGAGTGAAAATCTCATTCTGGAATTATTTATTTGTTATTTCTGCTACCGGTCGCTTTTGTTTTACGTTTAATCGAACATAATACAACGCGTTTCGAACATGTTCTGTTCATCGTCAGGCGTTTTTCATACCTACATGCAGGGAAATGTTATTTAAATATAAACCGTCTTAAACTAAATTAACCTAGAACTTTTTGTCCATTGTTCGTTACTGTAGTGGCTGGAGTGGCATTTGGGGGGGGGGGGGGGGGGGGTCAGTGGATGGCCATAAATCGATGTCAGTGATCGCTTCTGTTGGTTGTTCTTGTTGTTGGTTATGTACGACATCACAGTCTGCGTAGGATGCAAATAGTCTTGCATCAGTTACGAGTTGCGAAAACTTATAGCGCAACCAGAAGTCCATAAAACCAACACACCTATCAGGCCTACAGTGAAGTCAATTAATAGCCCAGCCTACAAATT
Source organism: Schistocerca gregaria (assembly GCF_023897955.1). Taxonomy (NCBI): domain Eukaryota; kingdom Metazoa; phylum Arthropoda; class Insecta; order Orthoptera; family Acrididae; genus Schistocerca; species Schistocerca gregaria. Next base: position 369,319,108 of record NC_064921.1, on the reverse strand, counting down.
AATGAGAGAACTAAATGACATACTTGTAGAAAATTACACATTTGAAAAATCACATTACAAAAAGAACAGCTATGATTTTATTAACAGTATGAAAGATTTGACAGGTTCATCTCAAGCTATGCTTCTGTCCCTAGATATTGTAAAACTTTACAGATTGAACAGTTGAGATAATAAGAATGAATCTACTGAGAAACAAGACAATGAGCAAACCAGAAATCGTAGATATACTTAATTTAGCACTCTCACATGATTACTTCTCTTTTAACAATAAAATTTACAAGTAGGACAGAGGACTATCAATGGGAAGCCCCAGGACATAGGACTAGCAATGGGAAGCCCTCTCAGTGCTAAAGGAGGCCGGCGTGAGGTCTGGAACATGACAAGGGAATTAGAATTGAGAAAAACGGACGTAGCTGGTGGAATACTTAACTTTAATCCATTAATGACGAACGTCGCTCTTGACGGTACATGATTTACAGTATCAATAGCAACAGATAATGGCGCCTTGCTAGGTCGTAGCAAATAACGTAGCTGAAGGCTATGCTAACTATCGTCTCGGCAAATGAGAGCGTAGAAGTCAGTGAACCATCGCTAGCAAAGTCGGTTGTACAACTGAGGCGAGTGCTAGGAAATCTCTCTAGACCTGCCGTGTGGCGACGCTCGGTCTGCAGTCACTGATGGTGGCGACACGCGGGTCCGACGTATACTACCGGACCGCGGCCGATTTAAAAGCTACCACCTAGCAAGTGTGGTGTCTGGCGTGACACCACACTGACACTAAATGATAACATCACAAGTGAAGTTAAATTTTGTAAAAGATATGTAGATGACACCTTCATTCTATTTGATGGCACATAAGATGAAGTGACAAACCTTTTTAACAATTTCAATAGCCTTTTCTTGACATGAGAATATCAAAACAGAACCAAAAGGTAGCTTTCAATGTTTACAGAAAACGCACTGGCACTGACACCTCTATACCAAACTCACCTACACATCCCTCTCCCACAAAAAAGCTGCTTATAGATGACTGTTGTACAGAGCACACATTTCCACGTCAACATGCGGAACTCCAACAAGAAACAGAAACCATAGCATATACCGCAATAAACAATGGATATAGTCCTTCACTAATTAATATTATGTAGCAACAGATAAAAATAAACTGAACGAACAACATTAAACTACTCTCACAACTGACAGTGCCCCAGCAGTCAAACATGTAACAATGCCATATCTTGGAATAGTATCCGACCAATCACAAAAATCACTAGCGAAAAATTAAATTACACTTATTCAGAACGACACCCGTTTTGAAGGACATAAATATTAAGGAAATAAAACCATTCTTGGGCCGTCTGTATATATATTGTGACTCCAAAGGAGTATAGGAAATCTGGGGCGGATTGTATACTCTTCGTGATAACGGAAGAGCATACTTCTTGCCACATTGATTCAAAAACGAGCGTTTTGTTTTGTCTTGTTTCAAATTTCATCAAACGGAAACAGTAGAGGACAGAAATTAGTGAATCTGCCATCTAAAGACGTTCAGATTTCGAAGAAACTTATTTTGGTCATCTGGACGAAGCTAAGCATGTAATTGCAGGAAAGTAAGTGAAGAGTCGGAAAAACAACTCAGAAACATTTATGCAATTAGTTTTGTAATTGTAATGTGATTTCACATTGTTTTGAGGATATTGAGTCAATTACAAGTAGACAGGACTGACTAATAAAAACGGTCCTCATTAGTGGGTTTCTTACGAAAAGGAATTAATCATGGATGAACCATATCGTAAAAAAAAAGTATTTCTTTCAAGTATTTTTTAAACTGAAACAACATGTCCTGCTGTGATCAAGTTTACCGGATGGAATTTGGGAATTTTTTTTGGATATTAGAGAATAATTGTAGCTTTACATATCGTGTACACCAAAAGCACATTAAAGACAAGTAGTTTTTTCATCTTTAACACACTCCTGAGAAAATTCGAGCCACATCTATTATATTTATTCGTAATACTGCCAATATACGAAACGAGAAATTGGATGAATAAAGAAGCAGCGGCACGATTAGGGTTCATCTACTAGAAATAATGGCTGTAGGGTTTAGCGACAAGCTAATTACATATTTCACGATCGTAGATCGATCCTCTTACTGCCTTATACACAGCAGCTAGTCAGTTAGAACAAGTCTAAGCCGTAGTCAGTGAGTGATATTTAAGTTCTTTGGTGCCAGCACACTCAACTTGGACAGTTCCATAAAATGAAAATTTTTCACGCGACAGTAAATACCGAATCCGGGAGCAACACATTTGTTAGACGGTAAACTCAATTATTTATAAGTATGATCTATAGTATACTTAACTCGGATGCGTTTTGTTCGCCACACCTCAGGTACACACCTTGATCTACGTATTACCATACCTTAATTTATACTTGCGTTGATTTGCTTTGTTTTCCCGCGATGTGTTTCAGGAAGAGAAGACATTATATTCAAGTTATTTCTTTTCATCACTGTATGCTTAACTGACTAGCGCATTCTTAGGTGAAGAGTCAGCAGACATCTAGAAAATAAAGAAAAGCGGGTAACCACGAATAAGGAGAGTCTCGCTTGCTGAACTGTTGTCCGTGCTGAACAGAGGGTCCGAAACAGCGGAGAGACGACATGTTAAGTTTCCTTCCTTGCTACGTAATTAAATGAAAGCCTTGCGTTCATGAGTCGCGAGGACTGAGATCAGAAATTTTCCAGCGGAAGAAGTCAAGAATGCCGTCGGAAATGATATGCAACAATTCCGTAGGTGAGTTGTGCGTGGTATAGAGAAAAAGAATTAAATACAAAATTGTTACACCATAAGTGTGAATGTTCGTATTTGTTTCACATCTGGCATATTTATTACAATCTTCTTTAAAGCAGCTTAAATAGAGAACATTAATACGACTAAATTGATATTGATATTTTCTTTCAAACTCCCTTACCCAAAAGATACTCAAGAGTACACAAACACAAACACCAACACCCACACCCACCCACTCACCCACACACCCATCCACCCACCCACCCACCCATCCACCCACCGACACACACACACACACACACACACACACACACACACACACACACAGTAATTTTCTAAGCACATGCATTGCTCTGAACTCTCTAAGAGACTCTTTAGTTTTGGAAGGACTCTAATCTGAGTACAGGGTATCTTCTTACAGTAATACATTTTTAAAATGAGAGTAGAGGCAAAATCGTAAGAAAAATAAATGTTTATATGTGAGCCACATCAATCAAGTCTTCCTCAACAAATTTTGGTTAAGATGACCATAGTTCGTGGGTGGGGGCTAAATTCCTGTTGTTCCATGTGTAACGATCTGAATATCTGACTGCTTCTACGTGAAAATTTTTTATTGTCTTTTCGATAGTTGTTATTTCAGATTACAGCTGCGAATTCTTTAAATTTCCTGAAAATGATGTCACGTTAATATTATGACATACTGTTAAAAAATGAAGTAAAATTCCTTACTGTTCAGCAGAGTATTGATCTAGCCTATCATTTTTTATGTTGGCGCGTTCCTCTCCTTCCACAGTTTAATTTTAGAACTAACAACAACAGTCCAGAACTGCTGGTACCGGCGGCCAAATAAATCAGTGAAAAGAAGGCTTGCTTAGTAGCCTGTAGGCTTTCTTCATAACTTTGTGTCACAATTTCAGCCATTTCTGAAACGTTAAAACTGTAATTCACCCATCTGAGTTTCAAGCGTAGCTTTCGTCGTTAGAGAAATCCTTGTATGATTCACGGACAGATCCAAGACATCTTGCCACTTTATTCTCTCGAATATGTCATTCATAAGGAATATGTGTGATTTCTTAAAATATGATAGTAGGCAATACCAACAAATATCTTAGAAAAAACATTGTAGTTTAATTAAAAAAAAAACACGGCGAATGCAGTTTCTGATACATTGAACAGGGTCATTTTATGATCGAGAAATTGTTAAACGAAGTGTAATCTCGAAATTAAATGTAATTTTTTACACTCCTGATGAATTAAAGACTTCTTGGAACACCGAAATCAACAAAAAATGAAGAAGAATTTTCTAAAAAAAAATAGTGTCTGATAACTCCCTTCAAGAAAGAGTTTCTTTTCTCAGGAACATGTTATCATAACGATTACATGATGGCAGTTAGAAGTACTACTGCCGGGCTGAGAGATGTGCAACGACATTTAGGTAACGTCTTTATTCACAACTTAAAAATCTGAACCGACAGATCAAAATCAAGTAGGTTCAGTAACCCCTGGTCTATGTGTCATTCCCAATTCGTAAGTCAGTGTAGTAGGTTATTTGCCCTAGTTACGCACCTTACTGTAGCGCCGTGTATCTTCATTGATCCCGTTTAGTATCACGTGAGTCCTTGTGAAGATGGCTTTGGAGTTTGTGTATAGTGTCTGCCGTCTGTGTTTTTTGTTAAATTTTTTGACGCGCGCCAGATTGAGAGGATATTATTACGTCACGGCACTCAGGTCCACTTTCCTCATAGTGATGGTTCCGCTAACATGGGTCTTTTGACCATTGCAGAAGTGGTCTATACAAATGTTCAGGTTTTTAATCTTCTACCCAATGGAGATCACAGTTTTCTAAACGGAATCCCTCTCCCTTATGAGAATGCACGACATATTCGAAGAAACCCTGGTCTACTCAGCACCACTAACATGTGGGGGTGTTTGGTCGGGAGAAAGAGTAATTAAAAATGTATTCGCTCTCACTTGCAGGTAAGTGTTTCTTGGCTTTATCTTACATTAGTGGTCACGAAGGCGTCTGTTGTATTTGTAATCAGTGCGGCGACCTCCGTACCAGTCGTCCGCATCGTATGGTGATATTAAAACCTGCTTACGAAAAGCGTAAAAAATTGCCTCAGCGGATCTTCTCCCGTGATTCTGCAGCCGAGCCAAACGCGCTTGTTGCGGTTCAAAGTGGTCTTTGGAGGGATAACGCTCTTATTTTATCCCGCTGCCCAAGAGTAGAGACACTTAACGCCGTAATTCCTGCGATGCCGACTCCGGTTATTCTGAACAATCGTCACAGATAGCAATACAATAATGAAGTTGAGGAGCCTTTCCCTTAGGCTCGCCCTTCGGATAGCCCTCTATTGCAGGACCCTCTTCTCTGGCCTGACTTTGTGGACGAGGACGCCATGGGTACTTGTGCACCAGATCGGGTGGTTACTGGTAAGTTACCTGGAGTTTCTCCGGTCGCCCAGGCCGCGTTAGCGCCACCTGTTAAGGAATATTCTGAGAACACCACATACCTCCCACAGCTCTGTCGGATACCTCTTCCGTTGTCTCAGCTTCCAGACTACTTCTGCACCTTCTGTCGCGGCCTCTTCGTCACAACCTCTTGATGAGCACAACTCGATTGATTTCAAAAGACAGGAGTAGCCCATCGTTACTAAACAAACCGTTACACGTGAGCACCTGACAGCCGACGAGAGGGGTGAGGGTGTTTCTCCCTCTCATTCTGATGCGGATTTTCTGCATGACCGTACCACACAACTGCATGAGATAGAGGCAATTTTGAGGAGACGCAGTAAACAAGGTATCCACCCTGAGACAGTCGCTTCAAGCAAGAAAAAAAGACAGTTCGAAGGGATTTTCATACTTCTTCTCCCTCTGTTTCATGTATTGATTCTGGCTCGGATATTAGTACGTAGATCCGTTAAATAATGGTTTTGTAATTTTGTAGTTTTTGTTCAAATTCAAATGTCAACGCAAGCATATACCTTTCTCACTTTGAATATTAACAGGGTTGGTTTGGAACTCCAACTCGCCGCCTTCTGTCGGAGACGTTGCTTTTTTACGGGAAGTACGATTTGATCTGGTTTCAATTCCTGGATTCTCGACCTTTCCGCACTTTCCAAGGGAACTGCCTTGCTTTATAGGGAAGGAATTCCATTGCGAGATTTTAGAGTTCTCGATGATGGTAGGGGTATAGGATGTAACTTTAGTGATCTCTCTTTACATCTCATCTATGCCCCTTCTGGCTCTGACCACTCTGTGGAACGATTGCATTTATATCAACGGAAAATTATTTACCTGCTTCTTATATACCTAAACCTATTGGGTGTGACGCACGGGTTTTTCTGTGTCCTATACTTGCCGATAATACACTTAATTTACTACCACCTCTAGCAGTCGACTTTATCGCTTTCACCTTCCTGATTACTTCTACGAGCAGCTTGAGAACGTTGACACGATACCTGTCTGTTTTATTGATCACTGTGCTCTAGCTGTCACATTTAATTATGGGCAACAGCCGGTAAAACTGTATCGTCTTTCCTGGATGATCAATATAGTCTGTCTACAAGACCATTCCTTCGGTGTTCCATTAAGAAGTATGCGCCCGTTGCTGTCATGTTACAGAGCGGTATTCTGAGGACGTGAGGCGCAGTGTCTCACATCCAGCCTCTTGAGATCGCACAACAGCAATGAGTAGGCGTGCAGTATGAGTCACGCGCGGGACAGATGGCGTCAGGTGCCCGAGTGTATGGAGTTTCTACGCGATCTGGTAGAGGTCACTAGTTGACCGACCCTGATTGACCTTCAGTCAAAATACTTCCATCTTCATTTTCAGATTTGTTTGTTTAATTCTTTAATTGTTTGCTAATTACTACTGTATTTGTGCTTGGGTATGAGAGTGAACGAAGGTGTCAATGTGAAATAATGTTTTATGTGTACTATCAACTGAAGAAGCTGGTGTCGCGAGTAATATTCGAGAATGAAGTGTGTGTTAATGGCTCTGAGAACTATACGACTTAAATTCTGAGGTCATCAGTTGCCTAGAAATTAGATATAATTAAACATAACTAAGCTAAGGAGAGCACACACATCCATGCCCGAGGCAGGATTCGAACCTGCGACTGTAGCGGTCTCTCGGCTCCAGACTATAGCGCCTAGAACCGCCTGGCCACTCCGGCCGGCTGTGTGTTAATCATTCGTGTCGCGGAATTGGTTATAAACTGTTTCGTCAGTTTATGGTACTGGGAAAATGAGATTACGGTTTCGGTAAAGTAGTTTTTTTAAAAGGGAATTAATTTTATATTTGTGGGAATTCAAAATTAATTTATGTTACTTTACTGTTCTGAGAAATTGTGATTGATTCTGTATATATGCGCTGGATTGAGAGGTTTTGATGTATTTTAGCGGTTGGCTGTGATGTTTCTCGGCAACTAGCAATAAGCATAATCGCTCGTATTTTGAGAATTAGAAACTTCTTTCGTGTAGAGAGATGAGTGGAATCTAGTAATGATCAGACCTAAGTGCCCAATGAAAATTATTAATAATTTGATATTTTGGTGCCAAAATGTTTGAGAAGTGCCGTAAAGTGTGGAAGAGAGAGTCAGTTTAATGCACGGTATGAAATTCAGAACTTTGGGTGACATTTTAAATAACTAAATTCCGCTTGGTGTGTTGCTTATTCGGAACATGAACATTTTGTTATGAGACACTGATTATAGCTGCATTTGAGAGAGCTATTCTAAAGAAAACAATCAGTTCGTAAGCTTTCTGTGGGGCATAACTAGTAATTACCATAAACTGGCTACGGTTATGACTGCTGTGTGAGTGTGAATTTTCCAGACTTTGTACAGCTTAGAGTAACGCCTGGTAATAAATGGTGTATGCAAGCTTACCGTAACACAATGAAATTTTACAGACGTAAATACTATCACGTAACTATTACTAAACATCCACCGACAAGGCAACGGTTAGTGCGGCTTTTGATTGCGAGGTGTATAGTTGGTTTTTTTAATAGGTTTTTCCGTCTGAGAAGTGCATTTCAGTAACTTCAATGAAGCGACCGTGTGAGAAGAGATTCACCAGAAGGTGAGTGGAACTTTACTCGCTCACGTCCAGTGGACCTAAAAATTTTATTACTCCATATTACGTCAACTTTACGCTAGCGCTAGACAAGTTCTTCTACGGATTATGGATGTATGGAGAATGAAAGCCAAATTTCTGCAGTTAAGAAAGTTTCAGATGAAGGGACTCAGAACGAGATCCCCACCATCTTCCATTTCACAAAATGAACTGACTTCACAATACCATTTTATCCGTATGCGGACGTGCAGGAAACGCGTTTGCATTGCATCCCTTCCTAATGCCGATGATCGAATACGAAGGTCCCATACTGACATTTTTAATTTCATTTCTAACTGCGTTAGTCAACTGTATGATTCCGATGCTCCGGATGAAAATGTTTTTCTTTGCTGGACTGCATCGTCACCCCTGAATTAAATGACATTTTTGTGACTGATTGCTACGAGGACTATATATATGACGTTGGTACCAGTCTCACTCACGCAAGTTACCTGGATTAGATGGTATTCCTAAAGAATTTTGTACGTATTTTTAGCCTCTCATGGGTGGCACGATAACGTCGATGGTCAGTAAAGGTGTCAGGTTTCCTGCACCTTTCAAGAAAGGTAAAATAATCTACGTCCTGAAAACTAAAAGTGGACTTGACCTTGAGTTACGTCGGCCGATAACGCATCTAAAATTTAAGCTATAAAATTTTTTCCCCTCGCTATAAACACCTGTCTCTTTAAGTTGCTCGCTAAAATCATTGTCATTTACGAAAGGTGTATGCCTGGACGCACCACTGAATTCTGTTATCGAATTCGAGATGTCGTTTCCGTAACTGTGGCTACTAATATCTCGGTGGCCTTGGCTTTTTGTTTAACTCACGACGCATGCCACGTTCTAGTCAATCTTTCAAAAATGTTCAAATGTGTGTGAAATCTTATGGGACTTGACTGCTAAGGTCGTCATTCCCTAAGTTTACACACTACTTAATATAAATTATCCGAAGCACAAACACACACACACACCATTGCACGAGGGGGGACTCGAACCTCCGCCGGGACCAGCCGCACAGTCCATGACTACAGCGCCATAGACCGCTCGGCTAATCCCCCGCGGCTAGTCAATCTTTCAAATGGCTCTAAGCACTATGGGACTTAACATCTGAGGTCATCAGTCCCCTAGACTTAGAACTGCTTAAACCTAACTTACCTAAGGACATCACACACGGCCATGCCCGAGGCAGGATTCGAACCTGCGGGTCGGGATTCCGCGGTGAAGCCCCTAGAACCGCTCGAACACAGCGGCCCGAAGTCAATGTTTCAACTGGTATCGATTCCTCAGCGGTTGTCAACGATCATCTTACCCCCAGGATTTCGATCGGAAGGGGAACACCTTATCCACGTCACTGTTTTTTTTGGTCTTAGAATCCTTGCTTTGGCTACTACGTGCTTGGATTATACTAGAACAAGTCTCGGTCCACGCTTACTCCAAAGAGAAATTCCGATTAAATTTCCGGGCGTAGGATACCTTGATTCCTTTCGTCACCTCGCTCGTTATCACATTAATAATCACAAATGCACGTTCCTGCCCTCGTGTGGGGCTTTAACCTAGTGGCAGTTCCTTTGCGGCAGTGGGAGATCGTCACAACACTTTAAGGGATCAAAGTAGATTAAAATTGCAATACTTATTTGGCGAGAGGTTAATATTCGCGTTCAGGGAGTGATTCTCGGACATAGATGCCATTCACTTAGCCTTCTTCACCAAGTGCGCATCGTCGACACCTGTATTTTCAGTATCGTGTAGTACAGTGCACAGATATTCCCGCTTACCGCGATGATGGCTCGCAGACTCAGACAACTCTCTGGTCGATCTGACGAGTTCAGCATGAAGTGGTGGCCAGGCCCCGCAGGCTCAGACGATTAGGTCTTGCCGATGCTAAAATGAAGGCGTCCATCTTGTTTGTACTACGCAATGTCGTAACATATCGTTTATTCTCCTGCCTCCAGCTGGTCCGTCTCACTCCTCCCGTTGATTTCTAACGGATTGACCCTAAACTGCGAAATATCCACGAATATTTTATAACTGCCAATTTCTTAGGTGCTGATACCCTTTCACACACCACATTACCGGAATCCTGTTATACTTTTGTGGTCATCCGTCTTGCCTCTTCCCTGTTGGAACAGCTTCCCCGTCAACATGCTAGAAAACTGTTTGACTTCAGTCTTCCTATATTAGCTATGTAGACTACTTCATCATGGTGTAGGATCATTCATCGTTTGTTACCAGATCGTGACCGTCTGTTTTGCATAGATCTTAACCCAAATGGTCAGTGTGGGGAATGTCATCACACTCATAACATACTTCACGGGATGGTCTCTTGTAGACGGGACATTAGCTCTGGATTCGTCGACACGCGGCTTTCCTTTCCTGAGGGCTTGAGGTCGCTTTTTTGGATGAATTTCTTATTCGTCTGGACTTACCTTATTTCCTCAGATGAAAATGAATACGATGGTCTGGTCTCTGGATCACTTTGTTCGCTATGTTGTTGAGGGAAGGAAGATCCAAAAAACCGTGTCTTTCACCAGTATCTGGAGACCACGAATTGGAAATGGCTGCGGTTTCTACATTATTGAGCGCTATTTGCAAATATGCTTGTTTTTGGTCGACAGGGTGCTGCTTAAGTTCTCGTGTAGCCTTTGATTCCTCACTATTTCTGGAACCCGTTCACGTGAAGCCTTGTTTTATTCACTATTCTTCCTTGTAGACAAATAAAAATGTTAAAAAGAATACTAACATAAAAGAATTTTAAAAAATAGATTTGGGTTAGTTACCTGGTTTCTCAGAATCTTCTTCTCTAGTTTTGATAGTAGCAATTATTAGTTTTCTCAATTTGCATCTCACGTTACATAATGATTTTTACTATGGTCGTCTGAAAGTTCATGGAAGTATCAAGTCAATCTGATAATGTTCTCAATTCGGGCTCGGCGTCCGCCACCGCTTACATTTTGAATAAAAATCACTAATGGTGGCCGAAGACTAACGGCATCAGAATTCACCCTCGCTCTTCCAACGGCCTTGTCAAGGAGGGTGGAGGAGCAGACAGAGCTTCAAGGACTGTCTTGCCTGTGGGGTGGGTTACTGTCACTAAAAGGTGGATAATCGGCAATGATCAACGGCATGAGAATGCAGAAGGCAATGGAAACAACTGTATTAAAGACTATAATGTATATTCACAGGACATAATGATGTCTCCACTGCCAAGGAAATCCGGACTAGTCACCTATTCTGATCTCCGGAAGGAGCTACCGAGTGGGAGTTTATCACGGAAAAAAGATTAAATAACGACCGGAAAGGTAATTCTCTACGAATGGGGGCGTGGATAAGCTACAAAATCTGAAAGGTCTAGTGATAATGCTGAATCTAGATGCATGGAAGTCAGTGAAGTGTAATGGAAAATAGACAAGGATTTCTGGTTAGACGAATATCGTCAGCAGCAGAAAATGGTGTAACTCGCATAGGATTCGTTATAAACAAGATGGGGTTCAGATACTAAGTTACTGTGAACATTACAGCGACAGGGTTGTTCTCAACAGAACCGATAGTAAACAGCCACCACCAACTATACATGCCGATGTCGATAGCACAAGATGAAGAAATAGAGAACGTATTTGAGGACACTGAATGGGTAAATCAGTATATAAAGGAAGATGATTCTCCGATAGTAATGGGAGACAGGACTGCTGTTGTATGACAAGGAGTAGAAGAAAGGGAAGCGGGAGAATATTGGCTTGGCCGTGGGAATGAGAGAGGAGAAAGACTAATTAAGCTCTATAACAGATTTTAGATGATGTTAGCGAATACTCTGATGCAGACTCACAAGAGGAACCTCGTGTATACTTGGAAAAGACCTGGAGGTACCAGAAGGCTCTCGTTTTATTACACCAAAAAACAGACAGGGATTTCGAAATAAGTTACTGGATTGCAAGGCGTCCTCACGAGCAGATATAGACTGAGATCATAATTTGGTAATGGCGAACATTAGACTGAAGGTTAGGAGAATCGTAGGAAAGAACCAGTGGGGAAGGGATGGGGATACTGAAGCTGAGGAACGATGAGACTCGCATGAAATTCGCTACCGATGTGGATACTGAGGTAAAGAATACCACAGTACACCGTTCACTAGTAGCGAAGTGGACTTCTCTGAAAAGGACCATCATAGATGTTGGACTGTCAAACATAGGTCCAGGGAAGGTATTTCCAAAGGTATTTTGGGTTCAAAAATAGTTCAAATGGCTCTGAGCACTATTGGACTTAACATCTGTGGTCATCAGTCCCCTAGAACGTAGAACTACTTAAACCTAACTAACCTAAGGACATCACACACATCCATGCCCGAGGCAGGACTAGAACCTGCGGCCATAGCAGTCCCGCGGTTCCGAACTGAGCGCCTAGAATCACGAGAACACCGCGGCCGGCGGTGTTTTGGGTCACAAAGAGAAGATTTAATTTGTTCGACGAAAGAAGGAAGTTGAAAAACGGTCAGAGAAAGATAACTTTTTTTTTTGAGTCAACAGTTTGCTGACTGGTTTTATGCTGCGACTCACCACGAACACCTCTCCTGTGCCAACCTCTTCATCTCAGAGCAGCAATTGCAACCTGAGTCCTCAATTATTTGCTGGATATATCCCAGTCTCTGCCTTCTCTACAATTTTTAACCTCTACAGCTCTTTCCAGTACCATGAAGGCTGTTCCACGATGTCTTAACAAATGTCCCCTCGTTCTGTCCCTTCTTCTTGTCAGTGTTTTATATATATCCCTTTCCTTGCGGATTTTGCTGGGAATCTCATCATTCCTTATCAGTCCACCTAATTTTCAATCCCGTCTGTAGCACCACATTTCAGACGCTTCGATTCCCTTCGTTTCGTGCTCCCCACAGTCCATGTGACACTGCCACACAATGCAGTGCTCCAAAAGTACAGTCCCAGAAGTTTATTTCTCAAATGGAGAACTATGTTTGATACTGGTATAGCGATGCCTCTAGTTTAGTCTTCTTCTTGTTTGCTGTTTATCCCGGCTTCTTGAGATCTCTTGCGAAGGGACACGACACAACACGTTCAGTGGTGGCGTGAGACAATCAATGAAGTTACACAACAGTTAGTAATTCAACTTTTGTACCACCGGCTTATTGGAATTTCTGGAAATAAAATCACTCTCATACTCTCATGCGGTCAGCAAATTTCGTGTAACATTTTGTACGTGTAATGGGACTTATTGCGTCCCAAATCGTTGTAATGAATTACTTAATTTGCATTACAGTGTTGCTAAGCTACGTGATCAACAAGATGATACGTGACTTAATTAAAACAGTACCTCGATATTTTGAATAAACTTTCGGTTCATTTTTGTCAATATCAGCATTTGTCTCAAAATTAATTTTCAACTCCGTGTGTTAAGTTCCAGCGTGTTTGCAACTACTAGTATTGTACGCGATTCACTGGACAGCTCGATCACGAACTAGAGTGTAACGTATTTCAAAACGAGCGCGCAGATTTCAGTTTTCTCTAGTGGGCAAAATGACTCTTTTGTAATAACGTGAGGTATCTATCTCGCGTTAAGTCTAAATGAAACTAGATTTGTCTCTATTCGGGACAAAATCACAAAAAAAGAAATTCATCGCGCAGGTCAGGGACCCGTACACGCGTACTTTTTTGTTTTCCACTCTAAGTGATAAATCATCTCAGAATAAAAGTCGCCCATAAATTCACAATTTTTCATGCGTACAAAATTCAAAACACCTTTATATTAAACACATAAATTATGCCCTGCAATTAATAATTAACATTTTCCATTATGAATAAACTTCAAGAACTTGTATTTCATGATCAACAAAATTTTATACTTGCTTGGAATGAACGAAATACCTTTATTGAAAAATACTGTCCGTTGAATAATTTACTGTCTTTTATAAAAAAAAACTTGGTACCCCTTGCATCGCTACACTGGTAGACTTCTCGTGGCCAGGAATAACATTTTCCCACTTTAGTCTGCTTTTTACGCCCTTCTTCCTTCCTAGATTGCAGAATTAATTAACTTCATTTACTTCTCATCACAAAGTCTGGTGTTAAAGTTCCTTATTGTTCTGATTTCTATTACTTCTAATTACTTTCGTCATTCTTCCATTTACTTTCAGTCCATATTCTGTACTCATTAGAACGTTCACTCCATCAGCACTTCCTGTAATTCTTCTCCACTATCTCTGAGGATAGCAATGTCATCAGCGAATCTTACAATTTACGTCCTTTCACTTTCACTTTTAATCACACTCTTGAAGGTTTCTTTTTTACCATCGTTACTTCTTCGTCATATACGAGGATGAGTCAAATGAAAACCTTAAATATTTTTTTAATATAATTTATTGTGCAGAAGTGGTACAAAGCTGTATCACTTTTCAACATAATCTCCCCCACGCGGTGCATGAGTTGTCGCGCGGAATTTGTGCACTTTGTAAGCGTTTGCAAAGCGCATTAATTTATTTAGGAAAAAATTCTTTTGGCAGTCCGCGCAACCACTCATGCACCGCGTGGCGTACCTCTTTATCAGAACGGAACATTTTTCCTGCCACTGCGTCTTTGAGTGGTCCAAACATATGGAAATCACACTTGGGCAAAGGTCTGGTGATGAGGTCTGTGATTGTTGCAACTGTTGTACGGGCAGTGTGGGGCCTTGCATTGTCATGTTACAAAAGGACACCTGCTGAAAGCGATCTACGTAGCTTTGATTTGATTGCAGGCCGCAGCAGATTTATGAGATCTGTGTATGATGCACTGGTGACAGTGGTCCCTCTAGGCATGTAATGCTGCAAAATGACGCCTTTTTCGTCCCAAACGAGAGTCAGCATAACCTTCCCTGAAGATGGTTCTGTTTGAAACATTTCTGGTTTTCGTGATGAGGAAAGGCGCCATTCCTTGTTCGCTCTCTTCGTTTCTGGTTGGTGGAAGTGAACCCAGGTATCGTCCCCAGTAACGAATCTTGCAAGGCAACATCACCTCGTTCAAAGCGCCGAAGTAGTTCTTCACAAGCATCAACACGCCGTTCTCTCATTTCAGGAGTCAGCTGCAATGGCACCTATCTTGCACACACTTTGTTACACTGGAGCACATCATGCACAATGTAGAGTGCTGACCCATGACTAATCTGTACACATGCTGCAATGTCATTCAGTGTTACTCGGCGGTTTTCCTTCACTATGGCTTCAACTGCTGCAATGTTCTGCGGAGTCACAATTCGTTGTGCCTGACCTGGACGAGGAGCACCTTCCACAGAACTGGTTGTTTTGGGGGAAGAGACCAAACAGCGTGGTCATCGGTCTCATCGGATTAGGGAAGGACGGGGAAGGAAGTCGGCCGTGCCCTTTCAAAGGAACCATCCCGGCATTTGCCTGGAGCGATTTATGGAAATCACGGAAAACCTAAATCAGGATAGCCGGACGCAGGATTGAGCCGTCGTCCTCCCGAATGCGAATCCAGTGTGCTAACAACTGCGCCACCTCGCTCGGTATGTTCCACTGAAGCCACACCATTTGCGAACTTCCTACTCCATTCGTAGACTTGCTGCTGTGACAGACATGCATCACCGTACTGAACCTTCATTTGTCGATGAGTTTCAATAGGTTTCACACCTTGACTACCCAAAAACCGAATAACATAACGCTGTTCTTCCCTCGTGCAATTCGCAAGTTGGGCGGCCACCTTTATACTGATAGTGCGACGGTATGTGTGCATCTGCACTATGCTGGCAACCCACAGGCCATTCTGCACGATGTTTGTAGCACGCTTACCAACTTGCAGGATAACGGCGCGAAATTTCGATTTATTATTACAAATTTAAGGTTTTTATTTGACTCACTCTCGTAGATTGAACAGGCTGACATCATCTTTTGTCGGAGCATTTCGTTCTTGATCTTCCACTCATATTGTTCCCCCTCTGATCTTGTACACACTGTATACCACCAGCCTTTCCCTATAGCTTACCCCTATTTTTCTTAGGATTTTGAAAATTTTACCTTGTCGAACAATTCTCCCAATTCGACAAATACTATGAATGTACTTGGTTTTTCTTCAGTCTTGCTTCCGTTATCAACCACAATTTCAGTGCTTCCTCTATGACGCCTGAAGTGAAACTGATCGTCATCTGACAGATCCTCAATTATCTTTCCCATTCTTTTGTATATTATACTTGTCAGTAACTTATTTCTGCAAGTGTCGGCTCTTGGAATCTTCGGAATTGTGTGGATGACGTTTTTCTGGAAGTCAGATGGTATATCACCAGTATCACATATTCTACACACCAACGTGAATAATCGTGGTGTTGGTACTTTCCTCGACGTTTTTAAAAATCTGTCGGCTCTCCCTTATTGGATTTTAAGTCATCCAAAGCTTGTCTAAATACTGATTCCAATACTGGATCCCCTAACGCTTCCCTATCGACTCCTGCTTCTTCTTCCATCACTTCATGAGACAAGTTCTCCTCCTAATGGAAGCCCTCAGTGTACTATTGCACCTATTCACAATCTTCTCTGCATGTAACAGTGGAATTCCCAAGGCACTTAAGTTACAGTCATTGCTTTTAATTTCACCGAAGCTTGTTTTGGATCTCCTGCATGCTGAGCCGACAATCATTTCTTTTTCGATTTCTAAACATTTTTCTTGCAGCCCCTTCACCTTCGCTTTCCTGTACTTCTAGTTTCATTCTTAAGTGACTTACGTTTCTGTATTCCTGAACTCTCCTGAATTTTTTTGTACTTTCTTCTTTCATTGATCAACTGAAGGTTTTCGTCTGCCACCCAAGGTTTCTTTTGAGTTACCTTAGTTGTACTTCTCTCTGCAATTTTTGTAGTTGTCCTTTCTGGAGATGTCCATTCCTGTTCAATTGAGATACCTAATGGGCTGTTCATTACCTCAGTTTCTGTAGCCTCATAACTTCAAGCTTATCTCTTCATTCCGTAGTACTTCCTATCCCGCTTCCTCTCACACTGATTCTTCCTTACTAGTCCGTTAAACTTCAGCCTGCTCTTCATCATTACCAGATTGTGATCTGAGTCTGTATCTGCCCCTGGGTATATTCTACAGTCCAATATCTGACTTCAGAATCTCTGCCTGACAATGATGTAATATAATTTAAATCGTCCTGTATCTCTCGGCCGTTTTCAATTTTACCTTCTACTCCTGTGATTCTTGAACACAGTATTGAAATTTATTGCCGAACTCAGTTAGTGTTTCTCATCTCTAATTTCTACTACCAAGACCATATTCTCCTCTAACACTTGAATATTTCCGTCTGAGTTCTGATTTCTCTTATTTTATTACGATTATCATTTGTCCCTGCGTACGTGGGCGTCAACAAAATATTTTACACGCTGAGGAGAAAGTTGGTGATTGAATTTCATGAGAAAGTCCTGTCACAGCGAGAAACGCGTATCTTTGAGGGACTGTAACTCCAATTCGTGTATCATATCCGTGGCACTCTTTCTCTCTCTCAGTCCGCGATAAAACTAAACGAGCTGCCCTTCTTTGAATGTTTCCGATTCCTCCGTCAGTCCTATTTGTTGTGATTGTCAACAGCAGGGCAATACCCCAGAAGAGGACGGACAAGCGTAGTGCAAGCAATCTCTTTAGTACACCTGTTACATTTTTCTAAGTGGTCTGCCAATAAATCGCAACCTTTGGTTTGCTTTCCTCACAGAATTATCAATGTGATCCTTGAATTTTAAGGTACTCGTAATTATCGTCCCTAAGTATTTAGTTTAGTTTACAGCCTTTAGATTTGTGTGAGTCATCGTGTAATTGAAATTTAGCGGATCATTTGGATAACTTCGCACTTTTCATTGCTAGGGGTCAATTGCCACTTTTTGCATCATACTCATATCTTGTCTCAATCATTTTGCAATTCATTTTGATCATCTGACGACTGCAGACTTTAAATAATGGTAAATGACAGCATCATCTGCAAATTTTGTAAGGAGCTTGCTCAGAATGTCTCCTAAATCGTTTATATACTCTTAGATCGGGAACAAAAGTGGTGTGGTTTAACACTTCCCTAGTCACGGCGATACTCCATAGTCACACAATTTAATTAGAAGTTGCTTGTAAGGAGTGGTGTCTGGAAATCTAAGAAATTAGAATCTGTTTGATGTCCCCAGTTGATAGCACCCATTAAGAAGTAGTTGTGTTTCACAGGAACGTTATTTCCTGAATCCGTGTTAATTATTTTCAAATAAATCATTTTCCTCGAAGTTATTCATAATGTTCGAGGGCAGTATATGTTCCAAAATGCTACTGCGAATCGACTTTAAGGATATGGATCTACAGTTCGGCGGATTACTCCTATAGCTTTTCTTGCGTATTGGTGTGACGTGCAACTTCCTAATCTTTGGATACGGATCTTGCTGCAAGCGGTAGGATGCATATCATTGTTATGTATGGAGTTATAGTATCAGCTTTCTCTGAAAGTAACCTGACTGGTATTAACTGGTATACAATCTGGACCAGAAGCCTTGCCTTTCTTAAGTGTTTCAAGGTGCTTCACTACACCGAGCACATCTACTTCTAAGTTACGCACGTTGGCAGTTGTTCCTGATTCGAATTCTGGAATATTTACTTCGTCTTCTTTTGGGAAAGAATTTCGACTAACCGTTTTTACTAACGCTGCTTTTGCGGTGCCGTCATCAGTAAGGTCACCACTGCCATCGAGCAAGGCGCTCAGTCCGGAACCGCGCGACTGCTGCGGTCGCAGGTTCGAATCCTGCCTCGGGCATGGATGTGTGTGATGTCCTTAGGTTAGTTAGGTTTAAGTTGTTCTAAGTTCTAGGGGACTGATGACCACAGCAGTTAAGTCCCATAGTGCTCAGAGCCATTTGAACCATTTTGAGCCATCGAGCAGTGACCGTATTGAATTCGTCTTGCCAGTGGAGTACTCTACATACCGCCATAGTCTCTTTCGGTTTTCTGCCAGATTTTGAGACAGAGCTTCGTTGTGGAAACTGTTAAAAGCGTCTCGCCTTGAAGTTCGCACTAAATTTCGAGCATCTCTGAAGCGTCGCAAATCTTGAGAACTTGCGTTCTTTTAAATTTGATGTGCTTTTTTCGTTGATTCTGCAGTGGTGTTCTGACCTGTTTTGTGTACCACATGACATCAGTGCAATCTCTACTTAATTTATTCCTTTTATATCTCTCAACTGCCGTCGATAATGTATCTTTGAATGTCAATCACACCTGGTCTGCGCTTACACAGGTAGATTGGAGGGAGTGAAGATTGTCTCTTGGGAAGGAGCCAGGCGAATTTTTATCCCCTTTTATCAAATAGATGTATTTTGCTTTTATTTTTGAGGGTTTGGATGTTTCGCTATTCAGTATAGCTACAACAACGTCGTGCTGACTCATGTAGATAGCCTGGGAAACCGAAAGCCGATTCGAGACGAAATAAATATAAATTTTCAGTATATTAAGCAAGTACTTTCCTTTTCAAAATTATTATCATGTTCTGCCAAGCACTGACGGAAAATTTAGTAATCAATATTGATTGTTTCTGTGTCTATCATCTTCCTGTGTTCGTCCTGGACCACTTGAAGGTGAAGTCCTTTCTACACTTTCCAGAGACTCCATAACCTATTTCCAGCACACACCCCCCGCTACCCGTGTAAACGCTTTCTGTGTGCAGTGGACTCCCCACCTACTTATCAGGACGCGGAATTCCACCAGCCTATTTCACCAGTCGAGGAACCTGCAACCTACACGGCCGCAGAACCGTCTGGGTCTCTACTTCAGACCGAACAATGGTTTTGTGCGAAGGGACCACAGTCGATTCTGCTGGCGATGCAAAAAATAGTGAACAAGACTGGCAGTCTTTTCTGTTTCAGCTAACTGCCCGAAACCAGAAAGGATCTATTTTGGTCCAAAGCGACACACATCTTTAGTACCAACAAGAGCCAACATCTGCAATTACCTGCTCTCTGTGCGCTTCATGGCATCCGGAAAAACCCGTTTCACATCTTGACTGACTCCTCCTGGTATGCACAGAGAGTCCACACTGGATTCCTTCCCCTCCTTCGCAGGCATTTCCTTAAGGTGCCCCAGTACTGCCTAACATAGGAGGTCTTACCCTCTTTGAATGCCCAGACCTTGCAGGACTGGAGGACTCCACTGGAAAACGATGAGTGACTTCATCTGGCTCACGGACTTCGTCAGCGACAGACAGCATTAGAAACCTGTTCGTCAGATGAGTGGGGAGGCCCTCCGATTGGCCTCTGGGAAAGTCTTTCGCTGTCGTCCACATTTGGGACAACCTACCACTCGACAACAGGTGCGGGATCACCCTCAATGTCGGCGCCACCAGGGGCGGCCACAATAGTGGACTGACCTTCTACTCCTTCTCCTACAATCACATTCCAATCCCCCTTAACTGTTAGATTTTCACCTCCCTCTACATACTGAATTACATGTTCAATATCCACATTTACTTCCCCTATTTCTTCATCATCTGCAAGCAACTTCGGCATGCACGTTTTAGCTATTGTTGCTAGTACTGACTTGCTGTAAACTCTGATGAGAACAACCCTATAACTGAACTGTTCACGGTTACTCACTCTCTGTCGTACCTTTCTACTCATAATGAGTCCTACTCCCATTTACATTTTCTGCACCTGATATTACCCTACACTCTTCTGACCAGAAATCCTTGTCTTCTTTTATTTCACTTCACTGATTTCCCCCCCCCCCCCCCCTGTTCCCCATATCTATAGTGAGCCATTTCCCGATATTCTAGCTTCCCTACCACTTCTGTTATTCCACGCTCCGACAAGTATAACGTTATCCTTTGGATGGTTATTCAATCTTTTTCTCATGGTCACCTCCCCCTTGGAAGCCCTCTACTGGAGATTCGAATGGGGGACAAGTCCGGAATATTTTGCCAATGGAGAGATAACCATGAAAAATTTTTACTTACAGGCCACATACCCTGTGAATACACATTACGTGTCCTTGAAGCAGTGGATTCATTGCCTTCTGCATCCTTTCTGATTCTTCCACTTTTCAAGCCAGTATCCCACCCCAAGGACAACAGAGTGCCCTGAACTTCTGCCTGCTCCTCCGTCCTGTTTGACAAGGTCACTTGCAGGTTGAAGATGACTTGTGATGGAGGAAGTATTTCGCCATCACCGATGACTTTTATTCGAAATTTATGTGGTACTGGTGTTCGAATTCGGAACTGAAGACGTTTTGATTTCTAATAAAACGTGGTACTGATACACCACGTCTACTACTAAAGTAGGGCAGGAAAGGCAAAATAGCTGCGGCAAAGACACCAAAAGTCGAGAAACATCGTTCGCGGAAAATTAGTTGTTCGGTTGGTTGATTTGGAGGAGGAGACCAAATAACGAGGTCATCGGTCCCATCGGATTAGAAGGTGATTGGGAAGGAAGCTGGCCTTACCCTTTCAAAGGAACCATTCTGGCATTTGCCTGAAGCGACTTAGGGAAATCAAGGAAAACCTAAATCAAAATGGCCGGACACGAGTTTGAATGTTCGTAATCCCGAATGCGGGTCCAGTGTGCTGACCACTGTGACATCTCGCTAGGTCCGTCAGAGTGACTGGTTCAGTATATAGTCAAGACCAACTTTGGTGAAAGTAAAATTAATGGTTTTAACATTAAACGTGAAGAGGAAAGAGTGAATTAGGGGCCTCCTTGAGGACATGTCTGATGCCTCGATAGAATGAGGAATAGGAATCAATAAGGAGGACATTTGGGTGGCAGTATCAGCATCAGAACTTAAAAGTACTTTCGTAGCTTTGAGGTCAAGTAATGAAAATGGAACAGATAAAATTTCATCGGAATTCCTAAAATCGTTCGGACTACTGGTAGCAGAAAGACTGTTTAAGCTGGCGTGTAGAATATATGAGACGGATGATGTGCAATCAGTCGTTCAGAGAGATATCATCGATCAGTTACGAAGATAGCAAGGACAGGTACGTGCGAACTATCGCACAATCAGCTTGACTGGTCATGTATCTGAGTTGCTAACAAGAATAATACACAGATGAAAGGAAATGAAATCTGATAATCTTGTAAGTGAAGATCATTTTGGCATTAGCAAAGTTAAAGGCACCAGAAGGGCAGACATGACGTTGCTCTTGATAATGGAAGCAAGACTGAAGAAAAATCAGGGCACACTCATAGGATTTGTCAATTTGTCAAGTTAAAATGGTGCGAAATTGTGACGAAAATACGGTTAAGCTACAGGAAAAGGAGTGCGATCTACACTATGTACGAGAACCAGGAGGGAATAGTAAGTCTGGAAGACAAAGAAGTAGTTCTCGGATTAAAAACGGGGAAGACAAGGATGTAGCATTTCGTCCTAACTGTTCAACCTATACATCGAAAAAGCAATAACGGATGTAACAGACAAGTTCAAAAGTGGCATTTAAATTCAAGATAAAACGATGTCATTGATATGTTTCACTGGTAACATTGCTACCCTCAATGAAAAAGATGAAAGAATTACAGGATCTGTTGATGGAATGGAGTCTAATGACTACAGATTGAGAGTATTTCGAAGAAAGACAAAAGTAGTGACAAGTATTGTAATGAGAATAACGAGAAGCCGGCCGGAGTGGCCGAGCGGTTCTAGGCGCTACAGTCTGGAACCGCGCAACCGCTACGGTCGCAGATTCGAATCTTGGATCGGGCATGGATGTGTGTGATGTCCTTAGGTTAGTTGGGTTTAAGTAGTTCTAAGTTTTATGGGACTGATGACCTTAGAAGTTAAGTCCCATAGCGCTCAGAGCCATTGGAACTAATAACGAGAAACTTAACATCAAAACTGGTGATCACGGAGTAGACGAAGTTAAAGAATTCTGCTACTTTGAAAGCAAAATAACCGATGATGAAAGAAGCTAGAAGAACTAGCACAGGAAAAGGTTCGTTCCTGGCCAACAGAAGTCCTAATTTGAGGAAGAAATTTCTGAGATTTACCTTTGGAGCTCAGCATTGTATTGTAGGGCATCAAGAAATGTGAGACTAGTGGAACAGAACAGAATCGATGTGTTTGAGATGTAGTGCTACAGAAGAATGTTAAAAACCAGGTGGACGGATAAGGAACGAGGACGGTCCTCTGCAGGATCGCCGAGGAAAGGAACATATATAAAACATATAGAAAGGAACAGAGAGAAGAAGAAGGGACAGGATGATAGGAAATGTATTAGGCCATCATCGAGTAACCTCCATGGTACTAAAAGTAGCTTAAGATGGTGAAAACTGCAGGGCAAGTCAAATACAGGAAAAAAGAGCTTATAGTAATCACAATACGCAGCTATTACAAAGAAAATAAATAAAATAAAATAGAAGGTAGCATCACTTCTACAAAAATATTTAAAATGTTGCAACACTATACCCAGCTGCCAATACCAAAAGGAAGAGAATTCTTTACATTTCGTTTAGAGTAATTGCATAACACGTATTCGTTAGAGTACGTTGGCCATTATTCACAGTTATTAGTACGTCGGACAGTCCTCGTTATTTCGAGCACTCGGACCATTATGATTTGAAAATTCCAGACTGTCCCTTCCAAAAAATCAGCTCATTAACAGTACTCACCAGAGGTTCCAGGAAACACTATTTAATCTAAAAAGGGCCACCCAAAACACGCAACAACCAAAACATTAGCAATAAAGGCGGCTATCAGTTATCACGAACACTCTTGGTAAAAATCGCAACTGCCATTTAATCGGCAACTTGAACTACCTTGGAGCCTATGGTATTAACAATAATCAATAGAAAAACATTTGTCCAAATTAAGAAAAACACGATTACGTTGACAATAGCGTCTGTGCGGGCATGTCATTATCTTGATGACAGTACTGCTTAATACAACCACCTTTTAATAAAATTTATAGGTCGTTCGTAGCCCAGTTCCGCTGAAATATCACAGGTTCAATAGAACTAAGAACGCAACATATCGTTTGGAGCCATTGATACCCATTTCATGAAAGCCGACACGACTCGAAATAATATCTTGACAGTATATATAGTTGATGAGTCCAATTTCTCGCCAGGTCAAGACACGTTGGCTTAAACGCACACACCGCCGGTCTGATGGCAGATGGTGCTATCTTATTGATGGTTCGGCAGGGGAGACCACTCTCCGGAAAGCCGCGTCGCCCGCAACGAGGTTGTCTATGTCCAAGGCGTACCAAAATCACTATGGTAAACACCAGCTGTTTACATACAAGATAATGGAATCAGACATTTCGAGCACTACTTCCTGCATGGGGAACTCGAGGCATGGCTTGCAGTAAGTATCACTACACCTAAATCTGATTGGCTGGAGACAGCTATTTAGGGGCTAGAACCAGCCCCAAAGTGCAGTTCACGCTGGATGCCTATCTCGTGTACTTCCACCACTGAATATTACGTCTTCGTCTCTCAACTGGACTTTTACTAGTATGTGTGTGTGTTACCACGAACCTTTGTAGAAAATTAGAAGTAAACTTTTCTTTGCCTCAGTTAGGAGACTTTTACTGGCATCGTTATTGTTACCTTTCGTTTGTTATTCAGTCATCAATCTTGTGAACTTACATCAGTAAAAGTTGTGTTTGTGAAAAATTGCGAACTGTCAGTCACGAAACCAGAGCCATCCACCAGTTGCGCCCAGCATGTGCCGGTGTGTTCAGCGGGAGTTCAGACGGCTCGGTGGCGTGACGGAATTAAATCAACGCATTCAGTGATGTCAAACGTTTTGTAGGTAATTTTTCGGTGCCACTGAATGTCACAACGGATTTTGAACGTTGGTGTTATTACTGTAAATATGCCACCTATATTTAATGAATATTTGACGGGATATTTCCTGATTCTGTGCACATTCAGAACTAAGGATGAGGGATATTAGGAGAGGGCGATGGGTGGTGGTCTGTGGCTGATTAGTAATAACGTCCCATTGCCGGCGAGATCAGAACTAAAGGTCTCACTTTAAATGCCTCTCTCATACAGGCTTTTTACATTGCCCTATAAAACCTTTCACTTACTTGTGTAATCCGTCATTACAAACCTATTGAATATAGCATATTCTTCTTTTCCATAAGTCATAGTTCTTAACGTTCGGCACGTAGTTACTCATTCCAACACCAACAAGCATTGTCTCAAATATTTCTGCAAACATACGAAAGTAATTATGACACTACAACTATACAGAAGGATACGTTTGTCGGAGTTGTAAAATCCGCCAAGATACTGATTGCGTGTAGTTGCCGGTAGCACTCAAATGAAACCAAAATTTATTCAGTTTTTAAAATTAGTAACAGTGTCGAAGGCCACGCTTTAGGAAGTAGGTAGTATTTTCATTAGAAGATACGTCTTCAAGAAGCATATAGGTTACTTCATTTCACAATCGGAATCCGGAAAGTCTTGCAAGATAAGTAACTAAACTTATAGACAAGTATCTCAAAGTACGTCATTAAATGAAGACCGCAGAGCAAAACTTGCATCATTGAGGTCATTTGTATGATTGTAGTTGTCCCACCTGTCACAGATATAGGCCTCAGTTCACACGTGACGCTGGAGGCATGCTGATAGTCATCGGAATCAGACGTAAGGATGAACTAGAAAATGAGAACCATTGGCACATTGTCTCTGTTGATTTACTGTGCTGCTGATGTACTCCTCGTATTCTATCTAGAGGTAACGCTTTTCCTGGTCCAGTGGTCACTAACTAAAATGGTTTTTTAATCTTTTAATATTCCGCATGTTGCGTGGTTTCTGTTTTAACTGCTTGCTTGTTGAAATTCAGTCATCATTAGTAAAGATCTAAGTCAGTACCGAATCTGATTTTTCTTGACACCACAGAATTTGGTCCATTAACCACCTGCTTTATTGCTTGATTTTCCGCTTTTAGATCGAAATACATCACTTATTCTGCGTATTAGGGATCACACAGTTTGTCGATAGGTTTTGGAGGTATGTGGTGTTAGATGTCTACTCACAGATCATATTATTCGCGTAAATAAGAGGCCTCTGATTTGCGTATGCGGTGATGGCGCCCGATAGCGACCAAGATAGGTTCCATAGTAATTACGTCACACGAATATGGTCGCCGAGACATCAACGTGAGTTCAATATAATGCTCCCCAAACGACGGCAGCATGATTCTGGATCCGAGACACGGAAAATTATACTGCTGAAAGATGACATCGTAGTCACGGAAAACATCAAGCACCAAGGGACACAGATGGTTCGCAGCTGTCAGCGCGTCTTCGATTACTACCACAAGTTGCAGCAAGCGCAGGAGAACGTCTCCCGTAACATAATACTGCTCCCACCTGCCTGTGTACGTGGCGCGCTGCTCGTTTCGAGCCGCGATTCATCTCGATGATGGCGTATGTGGAGACGACCATCGATAATAGTATAGCAAAAATGTGATTCACCCGAAAAGCCGGCAAGTTTCCATTAATCGACTGCCGAATCCCGATAGTTTCCTTCCCGCTTAAATCGTAATCGACGATGTCGTTGGGTTAACGTGTGAACACGTAGGGGTGGTCTGCTGCGGAGCTCCAAGTTCAACATTGTACGATGCACGATGTCCTCCGAAACACTTTTGCGTGCACCAGCAGTCTGCTCTTTTGGCAGAGATGCCACAGATAACCATCTACCTTACTTTACAGAACAGACAAGCCTCCGATCCCCGCATTCTGTATAGAGTAGTGGACGTCCAACCATTTAGCGGCTAGTGGTGGTTTCACTGTCCTTCTATCTCTTTCCATAGATGCTCACGACCTTAGCACGTGAATATTCGACCAGCTTCGTCGTTTCCGAAATACACGCTCACAGTCTCCATGTAATAATAATCTGCTATTTGTCAAAGTCGCTCCCCTCAGTGAGTTTCCCCATTTGCAGCCCATATCTACACTACGGTGGTGGCCCTACGGTGTGTGCTCCAGTTACATACAGTACTTTTGGTACCGCGTCACGCGCAGCTACGAGGCCAGGCGTTACCCAACGTTGCGGTGGCCAGTGGTCATTATGTTTTGGCTTACCAGTGTATACTGACCGGTACGAGTGAGTCGGATCGATAATGTGTGTGTGACTGTATCTTTGCTAGACTCTTAGAGTACGTGCTTATCTTAATGCCCAGAGGGGGCAACCGGCGTATGCCGACTTAAGCAGAACAATCGTTCTCTCTAGAAGTGTACTGTACTGGAGGAAGTGAGGACAGCGTCTCTGCTCATGGGGAGTTAGACGTGATACTTGGTCATATAGCGCCCTGTTGAGGCCGAGCGGGAGACTTCTGCTTGGGCCCTTTGTTTCTTCTCATTTCCTACAGTCCAGACTTGGATGTTAACTTCGAGAAGTGCCTTAAAGAAGGAAGTGTGTCCGAGTGCATTCACATTGGCATACGACATCGGCAGCTATGAAATCGTTATTACAGGAAGGTCATAAAGGAACATTATTTTGGTGAGAACCTTTCCGGCTCTCACCGATAATTTGCTTTGAAATTTAACTTTGCGCTGTCAGCCATGATGTCATTTTGTGTTTGCGTTCACCACTCTCATAGATTCTGAGTGATAGCACGTCCTGATATTCTTTTGAGTCGCAAGGTAACGGTTGAATGTTGTGTTCCTTTTATATTATTAAGTAAGCTGTGGTATCCTTTGAAAATAATTATTATTTGTTGGTTTTGACAGCTCCAAAGCAGAATATAAGTTGAAAGCATTCAGTCACTACTATTTGTTCGCATTCTGTCATAATGTTAAATGTTGGAAAGCTTTAACCGAGTATGTTGAGAATCCTCTGCGACTTTAAAGGGCAGATTTGTTTTGCGTTTAAATTCACGTTTTCAATGGTTGAAATCTTGTTTCTAATTTTGTTGCGTCCTGTCTGTAACAATAGTTTATCTATTATAATGTTCATTCGTTATTACCGTTTAAAGGTGCTAGTCAACTCGCTATGTAAAAACCAAAGAACCAGAATACTACTTCTTTTATTGTTTTGAAATAAGAGTGATAAATCAAAACAACTAGTAAATGTATTTAATTTTTTTCGTGTTTGCTAATAGTACTATTATTTCAGATAAATGTCGATAATCGATTCAGCCAGCAGAAGGCTGTACTTGTCATTAAATTCGCCGATATTCGTTTTTTGATATTGAATTCAGTAATGCTTTTCTATGATGGAATGTGGAAATATGTTTGCATAAAATTTTGTATTAGGTTTTGAGTACAAGAATAATTTAATAAAATCTATGTGCTAATGTCAGGTTAAAAATTCTCTGGTACCTTACCAGTTCCTATCCCCTCCCTCTCCTAATGTGTGTCATTATTCTGTCTGTTAGTCATTTCAAAGCATATTTTAACTGCCAGTCCCCAGCCACAGAAAATTCTTTCATTATATTAAAACGCACCAGCTCTTTTACTTTTACTTTCATTTTTATTGTACTTTTCGTTCTTACAGTATCCATTGTAAATTGTTAAATATTTTTATGATGCACGAATTGCTTCTCTTGTTACGTTTGCTCATATATTCTAGTTTACTGTAAATGCTACAAACATTTTACGGTTCAAATTGTACAACATCCAAACGTGGGACACATTAATCTCCCATGGATTTTTAACCCTTCACCATGGTTTAGCGAAGGGTTGCGATATGATACTATTAGCTGAGGCTGCATAATCTGAAATTGCTGTCATGTGTTTCTGGAGCCTTCTGAATCTCCATTCATTCGCTGATCATTTTTCGGGTTTAAATAACAGAGTTTTTATCATCGCTGAGTCTACCATACATACTAAGCAGTGAACGAAGTCAATTGTTTCATAGCTCTCAGTCAAATAACTAACGCTTAAGGTCCAGAAGAAGGAAAAGGAAAGAAACAAATATTTTTCCGTTATCTGTGAGGCTGAAGAACTGATGAAGATGTAGTCAACAGAAACAGGGAGAACGAATGTGGTAGAAACAATTGAGAGATAAGACATGCCATGAGATATCATGCTGTCAATTTGGTAATGGATGTATATGACAGAGGTGAAGATTGAACGCTGTAAGCAAGTGCAAATGTGTATAGGTTACAAAGTTATGCAGAGATGAAGTCTTTCCCAGTTGTAGCATATTTCTGGTGTCACTCTTTAATTCACTTCCTCATGTCTATATCTGACTGTTAATGATATTCATCAGATCATCAAATGAGTAGAAGGTTCGCAAGCCCACCGACCACGAGGCCCATTACACCATCCCTAATTTCCACAATGTTTCGGTGAATGTGTATGATACTTCTTTACCTCTAGACGAATATTTGACGTTGCGAGCGTGTACCTAGCAAAATTCCCGTAGCGCTCAACATTTGATTGGTCGGCTGGTTATCGCCAGTCAGCGAGTAACATGCTGGGTAGGGTGGAGAAACATAGGACACGGGGAGCTGAGTTGAGATCTGGCACGAAGCGAACGGTTAGCAAGCGCGGGGAAAGTGAGCGTGCTTACCGAGCGCTTAAGGAAGCTGGCATGGCGCTGCATGTCCGCGTAAGCCTCATACGACTGGCGTGCAGCTGATGCCCCTGAGTTCGCCCTATCGTGACTAGCCTCAACTGCTGTTCAACATGTTGGCAGCTCACGTCAACATCGGGAGATTCCTATATAGGGATTAGTCTCGTCCTCTCGGTCCGGTGGTGAAGACAAGTTGCCCAGTCTTCAAAGCACAACATCGACCATCACGTTCATGGTAGGCGTTGGAGAACGCCCAGAACTTATGGTGGTTGAGGATAGGAGACTTGTACCAACATCAGCTCAGGAACCCCAGATACGACAAACTCTACTCAGCCAGTCCGGCCGAATTTTTGTTTGTTCTCATATGTGGCACAATATGTGGGCACGTCTAACTTAATCGAGAATACACCGTCGCGGCGAGCCTTACCCCCCATTTCACCCAGAGGAGCTCATGACAACGTTTTCGAATCGATACGCCACACACAGAGGACCGTACTTTCATACGAAACATATTTGTTTTAATCAATATATAGGGACAGGAAACAATCGTACTACGTTTGTCTGTTTTTTTCTTTTTCAAATATGTTCTTTATTTTATTTTTTCGTTTCATTATATTTATTGATACGATAAAATAAATTAATTCCAGTATTGGAGAAATAAACACTTATTTCACTGCTGCTGCTACTAACCAATTAATGAACAAATAATAAGCAATGAAAATAAGCAATTTACGTAATTGATACTTTACAGCAGTTCTCCCACAGCTCTCATTTCCCCTCCGATTTATTGTGCAAAAGCTCCAAGAATATGACGTCGGCAGATAAAACTGTTAGCGGCAGGCAGCACATCTACCATCTGTTAACGAAGTCTCAGCGGATGTGAAGAGCGGCGGGACGGGAAGGGGGGGGGAGGGAGGGAGGACAGTGATAGCCACAGGGATGGTGGTGGAGAGAAGGAAACAAGCAACGCTTGCAACACGCAGTGCTGGCATTTCAAACGTTATTAGTTCTGCAGCATGATATCCGCTTAGGAAAGGCTACTGTAGTCACAGGTACTGTATTGTTAGATCGCCAACGTTGGTAGCGCCCTGACAAAAAATCTCGCGGCCCCAAGGTGACCGACCTTTGGCGAGCATGTTTCGGGGGCCCTTTGCTTAGGACTTTTGTGAACAGATAAGAGACATTAGTTCTCTAAGCCAGGAAAGCTATTTTACTCTGGACGTCAGTTCTGAGAAACTTATCTGTTTCCAGTTTCTAACGTACAACAATACATTTCGTAAAATTTCTGAAGAAAATAAAAGAATTTGTAAGATTTTGCAAGAACGGTCGATTGCGTGTTATGTCGGCACAAACCGCTTTATTACCTTTTGCATAACCGTCACATGAAAATTTCCCGTATCTGTCTACGGCTATTGAGGTACTCAAATCTAATGCCTGTAATATTGTGGTTCAAATGGCTCTGAGCACTATGGGAATTATCTTCTCAGGTCGTCAGTCCCCTAGAACGTAGAACTACTTAAACCTAATTAACCTAAGGATATCACACACGTTCATGTCCGAGGCAGGATTCGAATCTGCGACAGTAGTATAATATTGTGAAAGAATATGTATATTACATATACAACACATATTCAAATAAATTACAACCGTCAAACTACAGCAGTAATGACTGTCGAACAGAGATGTGCATGGATTCCGCTTCCTATGTTGAAAGCTGCACTGGTTACAAATGAGTTCAGGTTTGGTGGGCCACCGGTGGCAGTGTGGCCCGCACTGGTAACATGCTCTTTCTCTGGACAGTCTGCCATCTCTAAACAGGTCCAGCTCGACCTACTTAATTGAGCGTAGGAGTCGACCGATGAGGCATCAGTTCCGAAATGTGCTGGAGCTGCATCGCTTTGGAATCACTTTGTCGCACACGTCTAGTGAAGTATACCGAAACTAACAGTAACCTTCTCCAGGTAATTGTGAATGGAAAAGTACCAATTTCACAGAATGACTCTCAACAGCGGCCAAGAAAAAAATTTGTTAGTGAAACGTAACAGTAGCAGGAGATGTCTTCTCGTACACCTTCATGCGATTACCTAGACGATTACCTAATTGACGTACATATACTGGCTCTACTCTGTGTGTGTGGAAGACAGCTTTAGTAGCGTTTTGATGATTAATTCACTGCATGTGTTTTGACTGTTTGTGCGTGTACAGCTGCAACATATTCCAAGCGAATTACTGTCCATAGCCACTACCACGGTTCATATTGTTACGTGACAAATTAGTGAGGAAATAGAAGATTAAAACTTTCTACGTCTAAACAGCCAGCATTGCTCAATAACGCGTAAGTATCAAAAGCCGCCAGCAGGGAAGCGTAAAAATTTCAACACCGTTACTCGGCCAGAAAGACACCACCTTCCATACTCTTGTATGCGACTGCGAGCGAGATCAGCAGAAAATGGTTAGAAGAGCACAGACAAAACTGCCTTTTTTAAATACTGTTGTTATAACGTTATACGAGAAATACTAGGTAGCATGCACCATCGTCTAGCAGGGGTTTGACTAAACAGTAAAGACAATATAGCAAATGTAACGGAACGTAAGATCGAAGACGACTCTGGAAGAACAGAACCGATTTGGTCATTACGAATGCCGTCGTAGAGTGTGCCCTTAATCGACGACGTAAGTAATCCACCAGAGAAGCGAGTGCGAGTGACATCATGTGTGTGAGATTGTTCCTGTGTTTGTCTTACACGTGCTGCTTCACGAGAAGATCAGCGGTGTGTAGGCATGGATGACGAATTTCATCATCCATTAATGAATTCAGCACAGTCTCTACCGTTTCAGGTAGTCTCGCGGCAACAAGTAATGTGGTCAGTGACTTTAATGATTCGTAGCCCGTTATGAACTTAGAACCTCGCATGTAAGCAATTACTTTAAAATCACAGGCATAAAAAAATGGCTCTGAGCACTATGGGACTCAACTGCTGTGATCATTAGTCCCCTAGAACTTAGAACTACTTAAACCTAACTAACCTAAGGACATCACACACATCAATGCCCGAGGCAGGATTCGAACCTGCGACCGTAGCAGTCGCACGGTTCCGGACTGCGCATCACAGGCATAATCAGACTGACAGCTAACTAGTAGTTACCTACGATGCACACCGTACCAAGGTCCCACCCCTGCACAACACCAATTGCGGACATTTTGTAAAGAATGTATTTCCGAATAAAAAGTGAAGCACATTGTTTAACCTCAAGCTCATTAGTGATATATTGCCTGCTAATGTTAGCATCTTGATCTATTTACCTGTTCCTACCACAGATTGACGTGTGCATTTGATTATTGTGTATAAAAAGAGAATTGTAATGCAGTGGATCACGCGTTTAGAACAAAAAAAAATGTGTACCAATACTGAATATCCGTCTTTCAACGTCAGCAAATTTGCCATCCTGCCACAAAAACATGGGTCGCGGACCGTCTCAAACATTCAGCCTGCCAGCCGCCACTCTCTGTATCTTCTATCTTCCACGGTGGTTCTCCCACGATGCCTTACGACGATCACTCTTGCGTGAATGGACGTAGTAACCTAACCCTGAGTGTTGCAATAATATATTTCTGAATGGTGGAGCCGATGCCCTCATAAGTCAGGATCCAGTGCATCGAAAACTGTTAGCATGTAACAAGTAATCAACGTAAAGTGTTCTCCATCAAGACAAATTCAGTGGTGTAGACTGAACAATAATATACAAAAGGAATATTCAAGCCCTCCTCTGATCTGCTACGGTGGCATAACAGAACTTCCTAGATAACAGGAGGGTTTAAATAATGACAATCCGAAGATAAAATATCCAAGACGACTTAGACGCGGTTGAGAACTTCATATGACAAGATTAACAACGTATAATAAACACAATGTACGCTTAAAGCGTTCGGAACAGACACAGACAGAAGACATCACAACAGTTGGTCGGCGCAGACAACGGACAGAGCGCCTGAGGCAGTACGGACTGCACACGCAGCACCTAGCGCAACATATGGATAAATACCGGATTCTTTCCACAGTGGAATCAGTATCAGACAGCACCTGTGTGTACACGCGAGCACGCGCGCGCTCATGTGTGTGTTCGTGTGTGTGTGTGTGTGTGTGTGTGTGTGTGTGTGTGTGTTTTGAGATCTTATGGGTGCCCAACGGCGAGGTTATCAGCGTCCTGACATTTATTAGAACAAAAGAATGTGGATAAGAACTAAAATTGTCGTTCACGGATTCACTCGAAATGACCACACAAGGACTCTCACCTACACTAAACCAGTTAGAAGTGAAGATAAAAAAAGCACTCCGTCTTCAGGCCACAAGTGGCCCATCGGGACCATCCGACCGCAGTGTCATCCTCAGTGAGGATGCGGATAGGAGGGGCGTGTGGTGAGCACACCGCTCTCCCAGTCGTTTTCTTTGACCGGAGCCGCTACGATTCGGTCGAGTACCTCCTCAATTGGCATCACGAGGCTGAGTCCACCCAGAAAAATGGCAACAGCGCATGGTGGCCCGGATGGTCACCCATCCAAGTGCCGGCCACGTCCGACAGCGCCTAAATTCGGTGATCTGACGGCAACCGGTGTATCTACTGCGGCAAGGCCGTTGCCCAGGAGTGAAGATAGCAAATAAAGAAATTAAAACAGAAGGAAAACAAAACACAGAAGAGCTAAAAGAACAGCACAGCGAAATGTGACTTACTGACCACTTACAAAAAAACTTGGGTGAGCCAGCCTTCCTGTTGACACATTAAAAACATCTCCCAAAAATCTTGTTAAAATTGTGGGACAATTCACAAAACTTTAAAAAGCTAAGCACATTCGTTTGATCATTACATAAAATAGACTGCAGATCCGCCGGAAAATCCATGACAGACAGCACCTGAAAAGGACTGCGAATCACATAGGCGCAACATCGTACAAGAAAGACGCGAATAACCAAAGGAAACCCGATTATTCAACGTGACAACGCTTCTCTGGGAAAACCTAAGGAATTCTAGTATTAAATGAATGTAGTGTCTGAAGTGGGAAGGTGAGTAAATAATAGTGACTAGGAATTAAAAAACTTTATACTGGCAGTCTTTTTTTGTACTACGGCTACTGTCTTTAATATTAAGTAATAGTCTTAACAACAATAATAATGACAATAATGATGTCAATAATAACAGTATGATACTGGAAGAAATAAAAATAATTGATAGGTGCACGAAAGAGATGTTTTCTGGTGTAACGAGTTCTGTTGAAAGGGAATTTAAGAAGAGTGCATTAGCTAAGCATACTAGGGAATGGGAAAGATCTGTTTGGCAACAAGGACGTACAAGGGGTGACGAGTGCGTATGGGAACAATGGTAATTCTTGTTGTTGCTTAAGTAGGTGTGTCACTAACAGTCTTCGGAAGCTGGAGATTTTATTCAGTCTTGTAACATAATGTGGGGATTTATTTCAGCGTTGGACGCTACTGAGAAGGAGTTCGAGAAAATAGTTGGAGAGGGGCAGAAAGGATTTTGCTCTCAAGGGAACGGCCATGTTGTTCAGACAAAAGCCTGAAGTTCAAGAGGAGATATGAGGGACAGTGTTCGTTGATAAGACAATAGAGAAGATAGAGGGTATGTAAATATTTGCAATTTCCTGCACGCGGCCAGGGCAGCTGTGCATATGATGACGAAATATGATCAAAGAACCGAATATCACAGATTCTACGAACACAGGCATTTGTAACCAGTACACTGCAGCAGCGCCCTGAAACGGAAACTTTTTGATCGGGCCTCTTATGTTACTGGGCAAATGATTAAAAATTATTGGCGCTTTATATTCAACTTATCCGTGAGCCACTGACAGTTTTAATAAAATATTCAAGTTTTTACCGTTGTTTATAACCAAAAATTTGGAGCATGTATTTACTGACTCCTGCTCATGTGCCAGAACTGAATACGTCGTGGTTTTTTTTCTTTCAAAATTTTGTGTGTGTCTACTTTCTGAGAAACACTTTATAATCTTCTGGAAAACATCGTTTTCAATGCTTACTTTGATGGTCTGTCTAGAGATCCCAGTTATACACCCAACAGGGTTCCTTGGGCGATAGGCGGCTAAGGAAATAACGTGGACTGGACTGACACTGATGCCTCCGTTGCACGGGCATTCTGAACGACAGTGAGCACCCGTGGACTGCAACCTTTGTCATACGCAAAACGCCGAGCGAGGTACCGAACTCTTTTTCTTCTATCACCTCTATTTGAAATAGCTGGTATACGACCACCACGGCCTCCAATTCCCTTTTGAATTCACGCGTCTTCACATGGTAGTGGACTGCCGCTTCGTTCTTCGTCATTTCAGACTTGTGTGAAGTCATTGGAAGGTTCATCGCCACCTGTGTTATATGATGCTACATTTCTGCTATACACAGCCAACAACTGAGCATCGACTGTTGCATCGCTGCACCGTTTATACTCCGAAAGCCACCCAACGGTGTGTGGCGGAGGGCACTTTACGTGCCACTGTCATTACCTCCCCTTTCTGTTCCAGTCGCGAAAGGTTCGCGGGAAGAACGACTGCCGGAAAGCCTCCGTACGCGCTCGAATCTAATTTTACATTCGTGATCTCCTCGGGAGGTATAAGTAGGGGAAGAAATATATTCGATACCTCATCCAGAAACACATCCTCTCAAAAACCTGGACAGCAAGCTACATCGCGATGCAGAGCGCCTCTCTTGAAGAGTCTGCCACTTGAGCTTGCTAAACACCTCCGTAACGCTATCACGCTTACCAAATAACCCTGTGACGAAACGCGCCGCTCTTCCCTGCATCTTCTCTATCTCCTCCGTCAACCCGATCTGGCACGGATCCCACACTCATGAGCAATACTCAAGTATTGGTCGAACGAGTGTTTTGTAAGCCACCTCCTCTGTTGATGGACTACATTTTCTAAGGATTCTTCCAATGAATCTCAACCTGGTACCCGTCTTACCAACAATTAATTTTATGTGATCATTCCACTTCAAATCGTTCCGCACGCATACTCCCAGATATTTTACAGAAGTAACTGCTACCAATGTTTGTTCCGCTATCATATAATCTTACAATAAAGGATCCTTCTTTCTATGTATTCGCAATACATAACATTTGTCTATGTTAAGGGTCAGTTGCCACTCCCTGCACCAAGTGCCTATCCGCTGCAGATCTTCCTGCATTTTGCTACAATTTTATAATGCTGCAACTTCTCTGTATACTACAGCGTCATCCGCGATAAGCTGCATGGAACTTCCTACACTATCTACTAGGTCATTTACATATATTGTGAAAAGAAATGGTCCCATGACACTCCCCTGTGGGACACCAAAGGTTACTTTAACGTCTGTAGACGTCTCTACATTGAGAGCAACATGCTGTGCTCTGTTTGCTAAAAACTCTTCAATCCAGCCATACAGCTGGTCTGATATTCCGTAGGATCTTATTTTGTTTATCAGATGACAGTGCGGAACTGTATCGAACGCCTTCCAGAAGTCAAGGAAAATAGCATCTACTTTGGAGCCTGTATCTAATATTTTCTGGGTCTCATGAACAAATAAAGTGAGTTGGGTTCCACGCCATCGCTGTTTCCGGAATCCATGTTGATTGCTACAGAGTAGATTCTGGGTTTCCAGAAAAAAACATGTTCTAAAATTCTACAACAGATCGATGTCAGAGATATAGGCCTATAGTTTTGCGCATCTTCTCGACGACCCTTCTTGAAAACTGGAACTACCTGTGATCTTTTCCTATCATTTGGAACCTTCCGTTCCTCTAGAGACTTGCAGTACACGGCTGTTAGAAGGGGGGCAATTTCTTTCGCGTACTCTGTGTAGAATCGAATATTTATCCCGTCAGGTCCAGTGGACTTTCCTCTGTTGTGTGATTCCAGTTGGTTTTCTATTCCTGTGACACTTACTCCGATGTCAGCCATTTTTTCGTTTGCGCGAGGATTCAGAGAAGGAACTGCAGTGCGGTCTTCCTCTGTGAAACAGCTTTGGAAAAAGGTGTTTATTATTTCAGATTTACACGTGTCATCCTTTGTTCCTATGCCATCATCATCCCGGAGTATTTGGATATGCTGTTTCCAGCCACTTACTGATTGAACGTAAGACCAGAACTTCCTAGGATTTTCTGTTAAGTCGGTACATAAAATTTAACTTTCGAATTCACTGAACGCTTCACTCATAGCCCTCCTATCGCTAACTTTGACATCGTTTAGCTTCTGTTTGTCAGAGAGGTTTTGGCTGCCTTTAAACTTGCAGTGAAGCTCTCTTTGCTTCGCAGTAGTTTCCTATCTTTGTTGTTGATCCACGGTGGGTTTCCCTTGTCCAGAAAACAATATCGTACGATACTCCATTAATCTGTATATTGAGCAAGCAGAGAAGGAAACAAAAGAAAAATTCGGAGTAGGTATTAAAATCCATGGAGAAGAAATAAAAACTTTGAGGTTCGAAGATGACATTGTAATTCTGTCAGAGACAGTAAAGGACTTAGAAGAGCAATTGCAAGGAATGGATAGTGTCTTGAAAGGAGGATATAAGATGAATATCAACAAAAGCAAAACGACGATAATGGAATGTAGTCGAATTAAGTCTGGTGATGCTGAGGGAATTAGATTAGTAAATGAGACACTTAAAGTAGTAAATGAGTTTTGCTATTTGGGGAGCAAAATAACTGATGATGGTCGAAGTAGAGAGGATATAAAATGTCGACTGGCAATGGCAAGGAAAAAACGTTTCTGAAGAAAAGAAATTTGTTAACACCGAGTATAGATTTAAGTGTCAGGAAGTCATTTCTGAAAGTATTTGTTGGGAGCGTAGCCATGTATGGAAGTGAAACATGGACGAGAACTAATTTGGACAAGAAGAGAATAGAACCTTTCGAGATGTAGTGCTAGAGAAAAATGCTGAAGATTAGATGGGTAGATCACATCACTAATGAGCAGGTATTGAATAGAACTGGGGAGAAGATGAGTTTGTGGCACAACTTAACTAGAAGAAGGGATCAGTTGGTAGGACATGTTCTGAGGCATCAGGGGATCACAAATTTAGCATTGGAGGCAGCGTGGAGGGTAAAAATCGTAGAGGGAGACCAAGAGATGAATACACTAAACAGATTCAGAAGGATGTAGGCTGCGGTAGGTACTGGGACATGAAGAAGTTTGCACAGGATAGAGTAGCATGGAGAGCTGCATCAGACCAGTCTCAGGACTGAAGATAACAACCACAACAACAACTCCATTTTATCAATGAGCTGCACAATTTTTTATTTTTTTACATTAGTGGTTTGCCACGGTAATGTGGCTCGATATATTCAGTGTTTATCAGCACTTTAGACATGTATGTGCGAAACAAACAAAATGTTAATTCAGTAACTTTGTTTTTGAGGCAAAAATTAATACAGACAACGGAGAAAAATCATCAATCGATCGCGAAATGCGCCGTTTTAATACAGCAGATCTAGAGTTTAACTATGAGACAGTCATTTTCAGTGCGTATAACAACATGTGAAATTAGTCCAAATTATCGCTTAGGGAACAATATTGGTTGATGTAGAGCTTACAGGAGCCTAACATGATTGTTGCGTGCATCCAGGAATTCATGTTAGATTGCTGTATGTTCTACATCAACCAATATTGTTTACTGCTTGACCCTTTGAAGGAATGTCACCTGTTGCTATATGCAC
This sequence comes from Schistocerca gregaria, assembly GCF_023897955.1. Taxonomy (NCBI): domain Eukaryota; kingdom Metazoa; phylum Arthropoda; class Insecta; order Orthoptera; family Acrididae; genus Schistocerca; species Schistocerca gregaria. Next base: position 369,280,018 of record NC_064921.1, on the reverse strand, counting down.
TGAAGATTACTATGTGATGTGATTACTATCATCTGCTGTGATAAATGTCGGATTTCGCGATCGATAGTTGTTCTTTTCCCCGTTGTCTATATTCAACAATCTCTGTGCACAGCGGGGGCTCATATGTATTCCAGTCTAAATAATAATTAATACTTTATGTCTGATTCTAGTACCTTCTATTATTTACATTAGTTGCACGGCACTGGCAGCCTTCGTTCCCGAGATATCAGTAACTCGCTCTTGAAAGAGAGATTGCGAACATACCGCCGCAACTTCGTTTCCTGCGCCAATCTCTATATCTCAGATTCTCATTGTAGTACTTGCACACTACGTTTTCAATTATCTGTTGAATATGTTCCTAACCCAGTATTCCTCTATAATTATTACTCTATAGGGGTATCACTAGCTCCATCACACTTTTTCCTTGATGTATTGACAAATGTGCTATCATCTTGTCCCACCTTCTTGTCACTGTTGACCGCGCGCTCCTTTCATCGTCTGTTTTAAGGAGTGCTTTCTCACTTCACATCTTATCTATTCACCTAATTTTCAGCATTATTCTATTGCACCACATCTCAAACACTTGGAATATCTTGTTGTCCGATTTTCTTACAGTCCATAATTAGCTTCTATACAATACTGTGTTCCAGACAGACCTTCTCAGGAGTTTCTTCCTGAACTTAATACCTATGTGTGATACTAGCAGCTTCATTCACTCAGAAAGCCTTTTTTGCCTGTGGTAGTCGGCTTTTTATGTCCTCATTGATTCGTCCGTTATACGTTATTTTTCTTTCAACGTAGCAGAATTCTTTCACCTCGTCTACTTCGTGTTCCCCAATTTTGACGATACACTTCTCATTAATTTCGCATCTTATACTTCTCGTTATCTTTTTCGGTTTACTGTCAGTTCATATTATGTGATCAATTCGTCGTTCTTCCTTCCTTTCACTGAAGATAGTGATCTATCAGCGAATATTATCATCGGTATTCTTTCACCTTGAATTTTAATCCCACTACTGAACCTATCTTTTAATTCCGTCATAGCTTATGCAATGTACAGACGGAACAGAAGGGAAGAGCCATATTAATCGGAACACTCCGTTCTTAATCTTCCTTTTTTTGTAGGCCCTTCTTGGTTATATAACTATAATATATAACCCTTCTTTCTCTATAATTTTCACCTATTTTTCTGTGAATTTCGAGCTTCTACCAACACTGTCAATTTTCGAACGCTTTTCATAGGTCAATAATTTTTTTAAATGCTTCTTGACTTTTCTTAAGTCTTGTGTTGATTATCAAGCGCATTATTGGAACTGTCTATGTCATGCTTTTACCTTTCCTAATGCCAAACTGATCGTCACCTAACAGACTATATGCTTTCTCTCATTCTTCTGAAAATTATTCTTGTCAGCCACTACGATGAATGATATTTCTTGCATTTATGTGCCCTCTACTGTCCTCCTCAGAATTGTGTGGCTTATATTTTGCAGAAAGTCTGATGGAGTGTATCTAGTCTCACAGATTCTACAGACCAACATGAATGATAATTTTATTTTTATTCGTCTCATTGATTACAGAAATTCCAAAGGAATGTTTCTGTGCCTTCCTTTGTACCTGGTCGCAAGTCTTCCAAAGCCGTGGGAGAGTCTGCTGTGATACTGAATTCCCTATGTTTCTCACATCGACTCCTATTTCTTCCTCTGTCGTGTGAGCATACAGTTCGTCTCCCTCCTAGGAACCTTCAGTTTTTTTTTTTTTTTAACTATTCTTATCCTGCAAGAAGATCTGAAAGTATGCGCTGCCATAGTAAAAGTAATATTAAAACACTGCCAGTTCTAAGACATACTGACTTCATGCTCAGTGAAAACACGCTTTACTCGGTTCTCAAGAGCGTTTCAGCATGTTTGCCAAATTCCGCACTGCTCATCTGCGAAGATATTGCTTGCCGCCGTAGACATCGCAGTTCCATTACCGCCCTCGTAGCGTCCAGTTCCAGAGTTCCCGCGGCTGGCTGCGACCCAAGCTAGGTGGTCGCTTTGTATCGACCTCGAACTGGGGGACAAGGAAACAAGAACTTAACAACTCTTATTGCGAATGCCGCAAGTGCAGCTTAGTCTGCGAACGTAACTTAGTGTTCTCTCCTTCCCAATGTAGTTGGTGACCAGTTTCCTACCCGCGTCTGAGCGATAGCTTGTGCTATGCAGTTGATTCTCCGCGTTATTCAAACATTAGTGCAACTCGTACATTACGGGAAATAGTAAACGTTTAGCATTCAGATAGCTACTTTAAAACAATTCATCTATACTTTCTGCCTAAGAGATGTAGATGATGCAGCGCTATTTAAAGTTATTAGTTTTGAGTAATGAGAATTAGAACATCATCAGACTGCACAGTACTGATATATCGGATTTGCTTTAAATACATATCCTTACGTTGGAACGCCTCTGTTTGGGAATATCATCATCATATTTATTAAAAAACGTTGGAGCAAGATTACTGTTTTATGTTTGGATCCTTAGTTGCTACGAAAGGAGGGAGACGAGTTTTATATGAGTATTTGCATTTCTCTCAGGTACTGCGACAGCTAATAGAATTGCCTCAGGTTGCTTCTTCCTGCACAGTGGTACCCTTATGTTCGTCCCTCTACCCAATGTAAAGTATTTTTCAGGCCAAAAATGCTTTATGACTGGAAGCTAAATTCCCAACACTGTTCATTGGCTTGCCTCATAAGAAATTATTACCTGTACACGATCTTCTCTTATTATAATCACACTGAATGTGACCCAGTGTAACTACAGTTACTACATTTAAATATGTTTTGTTCAGTTTTGCCCACAATTTCACGCTGGATTCAAGAGGTTCTCAATAATGAAGTTTTCTGTGCTTATTCGACCGTCTGTCTTCAAGCAGTATACAATTTCAGCATCCTGCGCATGTCTACTTGCTAAGAAAATGTATGGTTAGTCAATGGCGAGAGTTTTTTCTGTATTTTAGAAGAATCCTAATGCGAACTCCCAGGGTACGTCATATAACGTGTGTTGACAGGTTGTCTGTTCACATTTTGTTCGCTGCTTCCCGACGGGAGTGGGAAATCAAGCGGTTTTATAAAGGTAAGATCGTTGTTTTTTTAATTAAAGAGGTACTATTTTTAATGTGAAGGAGTATGTAAAGTATTTGTGTGGCTAGGTGATAAAAATGTACTTTTATGCATTCAACAATGAAATCATCGTCTTCAAAATAACGAATTATGAAAGCTAGTCGTCCAATTTTCCACCCATTGTAATAGAACGATATAAATGATAAGAAAATAATCAAACGCATCCTTTATTAGTAAATTAAATTGCATTTTCTAGTTGGCTGCATATTGTCTGAGAAGAGATTGCAGAGCAATCCAGTCTTTGCCAGTACAGACAGAATCCTATGAACACAGCGAGGTGTCGCATTGGCAAGAAACCTAGTCTCTGATGCACGAGGACAGTAGTTCAGATGCCCGCCACACTATTTAGATTTAGCTTTTCCTTGATTTTTCTAAATTTCTTAAGGAAAATGCTGCGATGTTTCCATTGAACGTGCACGCCTGTTTTCCTAACACATTATTTGCAGTACTAACTTGTTGTGCCCCAACGATTTCATGGCCAATGTGACGTTAAATTCAAATCGTTTTTCCCCATTACACGGAGCCATGCGGATATAGGGAATGTGAGTAGTAAAAACTCTGTTTTATAGGGGAAGGGCGTTGCAAGCAGACAAGGGAAGCTGGCATAAACGGTCTCTCAATGGGGTCGGAGAATTTCGGTGTCCTCATAATTCTCGTAACGGTGCATCGACATACTTTTCCAGTAATAGGTTCATCGACATTTCGCGATTGCACTCGACCAGTTAGTCAAGTGTGTGCATTTATTTCAGAGGTGATGGTTTTTTTTTTTTTTTAACAACGATGTCAATATTATCGCCAACATTTGTATTATCACTGTTTTTTTTTAATTGTACTTCCTAACTGATACAATCAGATCTGAAGATGATTCATGTTGAAACGAAACCTGTCATTTTAAAACATTAAAGCAGTCAAGACGGACTTTAAACAAAATCTGTTTTACAGACAATGATTGCGGATTTCCTCCAAGGACATTACATCAGTTTCTGAAAAGTCTGTGTGATCAGCTGCATTGCGAAGTGTGTACTCTCGATAGCATAAACCGAAAACTTTCTCAGCTTGTACAGTAAAAACAAATTACGGTGCAATGAGAATGGTGGCTCTCCGTTGACTCAGATGTAACACCTAGTTTCAGTTCAGGAATGGAATGCTCTATTCCGACGGATCGCACTTCCTCAACGACACTCGGGAATTGTCTTGGAGAGCTACTATGCTTTGGTTAAGATTATATGATGGTGCTTGCTTTGCAGTCATTCAGTTATACAGTCATCTTTTCTTTCAGAATCAGGTCACTACATTTATGAAATTTATGTTCGTATCATGGTGAAAGATGAAGAGAGGAGGGTTATTGGCCCAAAGTTATTTTCATCTCGTGACGGAACCATTTCCGCATTGTGTATTATTTAACGATTAAAACTCCGTCAAAGTGTATCTCTTTCCGAAAAACTTTTCCCGTCGTGATCCTTTTGAGTCCGTGCGTGTTCTCGCCAGCCGTTACACACATACGACTGACAGTTGTAGCTCCGACACCAGCGAGTAGTTACCTTACACCTCATAAACCAGATGTCAATAATCGTTTGTACCACAAGGTAATGTCTTCATACACGCTTATGGCCTCTATCGAAGAACAAATTTGAAATTCGGTTCAGAACACCGAAAGAGGTTCTAACTGGCGGCCGACAGTCTTCGCTGATGAATTCACAGATATCACATCATCATGTCGGCCTATAACCATCTAACACTGATAAATATTTTGTGGAAAAGTACAAAACACTGAGAGTAGTCTTGTAGTTTGTGGAATGTCTTCGCACCATTTTCCTAGGCTATTGAATTATGAGGAAATTCTTTACGATTTGGTTATTAAATCTTCCTTGGAGATTGCTATCACTGTTACATAATGTCTCTGCTCCTAGAGAAGAATGCGACAATCCAGAATAACAGTGTTTTTGTTACATAGCTGAAAATATATCCAAATACGTGGATAGCATGACCAAGATTTCTACTGTACTTCCCCAAGCCAAAGATCCACAGGATACAGAGCGAACAGTAAAGCAAAAGCAGTTGTGAACAGCACTGCCGAAAACTAGGCTAGAGAAACCTACCAGCTGGGCTATGTAGCTGCTTTATGTGCCTGTAAATCTGAGCTATTCTCAGAAATTGGTCCTAATAATGAGATCAACAGAGTATTTTTACACATTTATATAAATGGAAAGGCAAACAATGAGTTAGAATGAGAGAGAGACAGAAAGAGAGAGAGAGGAGAGGGAGGGAAGAGTTGGAGGACAGTAATTGTCAAAGTCATATTAAAAGCCAGACATAAGACCGAAGATGAGAAAGGTAATGGTAGCTGGGATGGTAACAATAGGGAGGAGACAGATCCACGATATAGTGTAATGAGGAAGGCTGCCCAATTCGCATAGCTTCTTCATCTGCAGAAGCAAAAGGACAAAATGTGGACTGTAAAATAAATTGAGAAAGACCGATTTCCTTCCACCCATTAAAAACACCTATTGTTCTTTGAGCTAGATTCAGGCGCTACTGATCGTCTGATTTTGTTTAATTCTCAACTTTTGTCCTAACATGGCTACACTTCCAAACGCTAAGTTGAAAATTTATAAAATTCACACATACAAAATTTTGGCACAAAATTCCATTGATAAATGAACATAATTACTACGCGGATTACCTTTCTAATGAAAGGAATCGTGTAACCAGAATCCCAACCAAATTATTTTATCTTAAGTGCACTTGAAAGCATCAAGTGTTACTCACCGCACCGTTACCGTGACTAAAAGATTGCGAAACTTTTTCGAACTTCTCAGACGCGGGTCTGTTGCAAAATGCCTGAGTTGGGGTGGTGGGCGGTCAATCGACACGAAAACCTACCCCGCCGTGCGAAGCACTTTCCTCAATAAAGTTGATGGTAAAAGTGCCACCGCTCATTACTCAAGCCTCTCAACAGTCTACCGTACAGTATGTGAACAAGAGTTCGGTGGAAAATTACACAGTTCGCGCACTGATTTAGTTGTGAAACTAAATTTTGAGAAAGATAAGGATAAAAATGTTGCCTGTTTCGGCCAGCTCACAAGCAAGCTCGGAAGCTAACCTACAGTGTATGCTCGCATGCTCCTACAAGTAAACTACTCTGATCCTATATTCGTACATACACCTTCAATCAACCACATCTTCTTACATTACAGTGCGCACAGAGGTTACGTTATGGTTAACGAATAATTTAGGATGCTGATATGAAAGAGAAGGAAATAAAATCAGTAAAGTTGGTTGAATACGCAGTTCTTCTCACAGGCATGGGGTAAGCAAGTAGCAGAAAATCTATCTGCTGAACTAGCTGAAGCCGAGTTTACTAGTACAAAGAATACTTTCATGAAAGTGATTGAAACAGATTCTTTCACCATCAGCAGGAGACAAGAGTGGGGAGAAAAAGTCTTTCTTTGGAGCACCACATTCGTCCACCTTTGACTTGTACGAAAAATTTTCTCACTGCGTTAACGGAGGAAATGAAGTTTTACCAGACAACTATCATGAATGGCAGTTTTAGTTTGAAAGTATAAAACAGAAATGCTTTTGTATAATTTTTATTAATTGTGAAAACTTACAAACTTAATCGTATATTACACTAAATCAAGTCATATAACTATGGATAAGAAAGTATGCGTCGAAAAAAGGACTCCTTTAATCACTAGGTCTTCATTTCAGGTGAACGTGTTGATTTTTTATAGTTGCGGAAGTTGTTCATTGTACGAAATAGGTTAATGTATGCAAAACCCAATAACCTAGCTCATGGAGTCTGTAAGCAAACTGTGTTGCAGTTTTCATTCTTCAAATATGGCTCTAGTATGCAAACGAGATTTATATCAAGAGAAGGCAACATTAGAGATGGAGCATGAGATTGGTCTGCGTGAGCCTGTTTGTGCACAGGTCACAGGAAATTCATTTGCAGTCTTTCACGTCCGATTGACGTCCGACGCAAGCTGTGTCTCAGGTGGTGTGCGGCTGCCAGTAACCTCGTAGGCAGATTGCAGTTGTATGACACGGTAGCCCTAACCTACTGTGAACTATATCAGCTACGCGTGGAAGCAGACGGAAATCCGTCAAACACGGTGTACTATTTAGCAAATAAGTCTCATGTGTTAGTTGCATTATTCACAGAGGTGCGAGCAGCGTCAGAGTGAAAAAGTAACAGCAGTCTATCGACTGATCAGTTTACATACTGTTGCTCGTTGTGGGAAGTGCAAGTGGCTATTGTAGTAGCAAGATATAGAGGTTGAACTTGGTATGCTGTTTTCTTTTTGAACTGTTTTATGAAGAATGTCTATATTTACGTAACCTTGCAGTACAACCGATGTTGAAGTGCAATCCCCATCAGTTGGCACTTATACCAAGAGCGTCTACATGATGTGGGAACAGGAGTGTCGTGTGGAGCTCGTGCTACACGAATTCATGGACTGACAATTTGCCACCAACTCATAAATTCCAATTGGTCTCCGTAAAAACAAAGTAAACTTTTTCCAGAAACGTTACAATTCAGGAAGTATGGTTATTTCAAGCAGGATTATAGAATACCACGCTCTGACATTGCGTCTATGATAGTATACCAAGCCTTTTTTAATCATGAGAAACGTCAAACTTTAGTAACATGGTCAACAGACGTCATTCGAAGATCAGCCGGTAAAAGTTCTGGGACACAGAATCGAGTGTTCTACTGAATTTCAAATATTAGCTCCTAAGATTGGTTGCTATCAAAATGTTGAGTCACACTTTCGAGTACCCTCTCAAACATAAGTGTGGCTTATGGTATGTCTGGGTTATACAAACCACCAATCAAATAACTGGAAGTATATTGAGAAGCGGTTGAAATTTACAAGAATGCATCTAATTTCAATAGAGAGGACGGCTATTGGCTTCCGGCATCGTGGCTCCTCGCCACCAAAGGAGGGAATACGCGGCCGCGGTGTACGAGCGACATAAACAATGTGCTGCAAGTCACCTGGCCGGACAATAATATTTTGGGTAAACATTTCCCCTCTCTTGCTCTGTCCGTTTCGAATCTAGCCAATGATGACGACCAAGAAATAGCAGTAGCAGGAATTTCAACCAATAACTGTTCTCCAGCGTTAAGTGTGGTATAATGCCTTTCTATCCAATTACGACGGGGCCGCCAATGCTATCCACAGATTAGCCAACAACGTCCCTTCTTCTGCATCAGAGCGGGAATTTAGCCTATGACTATGCCCCACCAATGGTAGCCATATGAATTTAACCAATAGTGCCACCCAGAAGATCCTGAGGAAGATCCCAGCAGAGGGGTCGGAACGTCTAACATATAATGTTCCCTAATAACTCCGAAAATTTTAACATCAGTATATTGGCTATTGCAAGGTTACGACTTTAAGCATACCTGTGTAGTGATATTAAGGCCTCAATTTGTTGACCGTTGCAAGGGAGAGATGCTGTGAATAATTAAAGACATACAGTGGATAATTATGTGGCACATATGAATTTAATTAGAAATGGCCCGGTCATACACAAAATATAGGTACCTCACCTAACAAATATATAATGATTAGGGTTTCATCAATCTTTGGAACGAAACAAAAGGACACAATAAAGTGCTGTTTATTGCTAAACTACATACACTCCCAACCGAGTAGGTGATACAAATAGTTATTCATTGCACAATGATTCAAATGGATTATTAAACATACACACTAGCACCTTTGCACAGTTAAGTGAGACGGGAAAGGTAATGATGATGAGGACATGCGATTATTGTGTCCACATATGCTGCCAATGATTGCAGAGTTAAGTAACAGATGAAAGGAAAGATCCAGATAAGTACAAAGAGTTCCCTTACCTAGGCACATGCTGAGTTCACTAGCTGAGTGCATGAATAATTTGAAAAGAGCGCAGTACTTTCTTCAAACAAATGACTTCGTGTCCGCTTCTTCATGTCATGCCCAAATGCTGTATGTGCTTACCATCGTTCTAAAACTTAAATGGAGCGAATGGCTGCAGCGATGTCAGAAAACTAAAAATTCGGCCCCTGCATCTCAGATCAACTCTGACTCAGAGTTTCAAAATGACTGCCAGTTAAAGCGCTGTAAGCTGGAAATGCTCTGGACCTCTAGTACCAAATGTTTTTGTCGCTGGTTCTCATAAGCAAATCATGAAAATATTAGCAATCTACCTCCTCTTAAAGAATCTACTGTGATTAACCAGTAGCACAAATTTCGCTTGTAGATGGCAGAAAGCTGAAATTATCTCCCACTGCAATGTTTGTGTCACTTTTTGGCTAATGACACGAACCGAATGCAGACACTCGCAAGTTTTTATCTCTCCTATGAAAATAATTTTCATGAGCCGGTCCTGGGCTTCCTCACAAAATTTACACACACAGTACAGCTGCCCTACTTTGACTCCAACAAGTTCCTTTCACTCTGAGTGTCTCATGTTCCCCCATCCCCTGTCTTTTTAGAATGTGCTCTTTACGCTGCTTGTCACAATGGAAGTTTACAACTTGATGAGTTCGCTTTCCTGTCCCCTGCTGCGGCCATCACCGAGGTGCCGAGCTCGATTCCAGACAGTGTCCATCACCCAAAGATTGCACGGGACTCTGCCTTTTAGTGGAAAACAGTTTTACGACCCGCTTGCTATTATATTCCTGTGTCTCTCGCATTCACACAGTCAACCAGTGGACTGAACACACAGAAACGTGTACATATCTTTCAGCATTATCTGGACATCAAATGAGGAAGTACCTATTAATTCCACAGTCACTTTTGCTTGTTTCAGTCACTTGCATACTTCGTACATTGTTTGTAATAGAATTGAAATGGTAGTAATTTGAATAGTGAGTTATTAATTAGATTACAGAGCAGTTTTGGGAAACGAAAAGGTACTTGATAGAATTGGGGAGAAAAGTAATTTGTGGCACAACCTGACTAGCATTAGGGATCACTGGATGCCATACATTTTGAGACATCAAGGGATCGCAAATTTATTATTGAACGGAAGTTTGGGAGGCAAAAATTGTAGACGGACACGAAGAAATGAATACAGTAAGCAGATGCGGAAGGATGTAAGTTGCAATAGTTGTTTACAATGAAGATGCTTGCACGGGACAGAGTAGCGTGGAGAGCTGAATAAAACAACAATACGTTCTCTGCAACCGTATGATCGATTGCTATAAATAATTACACTATGTGATGAAAATTCTTGCTATTCAATATTAAAGAAATCGTTGTACTGCTGAGTACTCAAAACACCTTTATAAAGAAAGTAATGTTCCCAATGATTTGTGTTACATTATTTCAGTGATGTGCTTCAATCTCGGTCACAGTGGTTATCCTACTGCGATGAAATACCAACACCAGGAGCTGCGCTGATATATTTCTTCAGTGGTATATCTTTGGGGAAACTGTTGGGATTAAAATTAGTTAAGTATAAGTGTTAATTATTTATCTGGGATTTTACTGTCTGTATGTTGAATCCAGCAGTGGTCTGACTCATGGAACATCATGCTGGTTTAGTCTAGCGAGATTTCAATGAGATTTTCTGTGAGGTATGGGTCGCAGGAGACGGATAACAACACATTCGTAGTAGGAGGCCGATAAGTAAGTAGTGCCGATGCAGCTCAGATGGCGCTCGCATGTTTACGAAAGATTCGGGTCTCCAGGTGGCTCGCGGTTTCTAATCCGACAGGAATTATCATAACAGTGGATACCACGCTGCGAAGAGAATGATTCATTCAAGGAACCTTAGGACTTTAGTTTGATGCTTCAGATTAAAGGTGGAGCTCCAAGTTAACTAAAACACATGTGTAATATTGATGAATAACCATTCCAATTAATAAACAATTCTTTATTTCATTTCAGGACCGAATTTGATTTTTGTACGCCAGCAGCTTTGTAGTGGAGTCTGAAAATTTTTCTGTGGTGAAGTAAAGGTATTGATCTTCCTTTACTTCACTCCAGAACACTTTTCAGATTCCACTACGAAGCTCATTATAAACAAAACCCAAAACTATTTGTGAAGTAACATAAAGAACTTGTCAGCAATTGGAGCGTCATTTGTGAGTTCAGTGCTGTTGTAGCGTTCTCCAAATATGAAGATAATAATATGAAATAGTTCGCTTAACTTCTAGGTTTTATGGAAACAGCGATGTTACTGTACAAAGCATAGTCAGTGCATGCAAACATGCCAATAGAACATTTGCGCTACTGAAGACCTGCTGTCGTTCAGTGTCAATGTTGCGATTCTACTGGGCAGAAGCATACAGTTCCAACAATTTGTGCTATGACTTTTGTGGCTTTGTTTGCCGATAAAACTCTGCAGAACTCTCATTACTTTGATATCGCGACAGTAAGTTGCTGACTGAAAGTCTCTTTATACACTGAAGAGCCAAAAAAACTGGTACACGTGACTAATAACGTCTATGGCACTTGTGAGCACGCAGAAGTGCCGCAACACAACCTGGCATGGACTCTGTAGTACTGGAGGCAACTGACACCATGAATCGTGCAGGGCTGTCTATAAATCCGTAAATGTGCAACGGGGTGGAGATCTCTTCTGAACAGCACGCTGCAAGACATCCCATGTGTGCTCAATAATGTTGTTCATGTCTGGGGAGTCGAAACAAGGCCCCCGGAGTAGACAACATTCCATTAGAACTACTGACGGCCTTGGGAGAGCCAGTCATGACAAAACTCTACCAGCTGGTGAGCAAGATGTATGAGACAGGCGAAATACCCTCAGACTTCAAGAAGAATATAATAATTCCAATCCCAAAGAAAGCAGGTGCTGACAGATGTGAAAATTACCGAACTATCAGTTTAATAAGTCACAGCTGCAAAATACTAACGCGAATTCTTTACAGACGAATGGAAAAACTGGTAGATGCGGACCTCGGGGAGGATCAGTTTGGATTCCGTCGAAATGTTGGAACACGTGAGGCAATACTGACCTTACGACTTATCTTAAAAGAAAGATTAAGAAAAGGCAAACCTACGTTTCTAGCATTTGTAGACTTAGAGAAAGCTTTTGACAATGTTGACTGGAATACTCTCTTTCAAATTCTAAAGGTGGCAGGGGTAAAATACAGGGAGCGAAAGGCTATTTACAATTTGTACAGAAACCAGATGGCAGTCATAAAAGTCGAGGGGCATGAAAGGGAAGCAGTGGTTGGGAAAGGAGTGAGAAAGGGTTGTAGCCTCTCCCCGATGTTATTCAATCTGTATATTGAGCAAGCAGTAAAGGAAACAAAAGAAAAATTTGGAGTAGGTATTAAAATTCATGGAGACGAAGTAAAAACTTTGAGGTTCGCCGATGACATTGTAATTCTGTCAGAGACGGCAAAGGACTTGGAAGAGCAGTTGAACGGTTTGGACAGTGTCTTGAAAGGAGGATATAAGATGAACATCAACAAAAGCAAAACGAGGATAATGGAATGTAGTCAAATTAAATTGGGTGATGCTGAGGGAATTAGATTAGGAAATGAGACACTTCAAGTAGTAAAGGAGTTTTGCTATTTAGGAAGTAAAATAACTGATGATGGTCGAAGTAGAGAGGATATAAAATGTAGACGGGCAATGGCAAGGAAAGCGTTTCTGAAGAAGAGAAATTTGTTAACATCGAATATAGATTTATGTATCAGGAAGTAGTTTCTGAAAGTATTTGTTTGGAGTGTAGCCATGTATGGAAGTGAAACATGGACGATAACTAGTTTGGACAAGAAGAGAATAGAAGCTTTCGAAATGTGGTGCTACAGAAGATAAGGTGGATAGATCACGTAACTAATGAGGAGGTATTGAATAGGATTGGGGAGAAGAGAAGTTTGTGGCACAACTTGACTAGAAGAAGGGATCGGTTGGTAGGACATGTGTTGAGGCATCAAGGGATCACAAATTTAGCGTTGGAGGGCAGCGTGGAGGGTAAAAATCGTAGAGGGAGACCAAGAGATGAGTACACTAAGCAGATTCAGAAGGATGTAGGTTGCAGTAGGTACTGGGAGATGAAGCAGCTTGCACAGGATAGAGTAGCATGGAGAGCTGCATCAAACCAGTCTTAGGACTGAAGACAACAACAACAACATGTCTGGGGAGTTTGGTGGCCAGCGGAAGTGTTTAAACTCAGAAGATTGTTCCCGGAGCCACTTCGTAGCCATTCTGGATCTGTGCGGTATCGCATTGTCCTGCTCGAATTGTTCACGTACGTCGGAACGCACAACGGATTTCAATGGATTCAGGTGATCAGACGGGATGCTAACGTACGTGACACCTGTTAGAGTCGTATCTAGACGTATCAGGGGTCCCATATCATTCCAACTGTACACGCGCTACACCGTTACAGAGCCTCCACCAACTTGAACAGTCACCTGATAATCCATCAATTCATGAGGTTGTGTCCATGTCCATACACGTTCATCCGTTCGATACAATTTGAGACAAGACTTGTCCGACCTGGGATTATGTTTTCAGTCATCAACAATCAAATGTAGTTGTTGACGGACCCAGACGAGGCGTAAAGCTTCGTCTCTTGCAGTCATCAAAGTAAAAGAATGGGACTTCGGTTCCGAAAGCCCACATCGATGATGTTTCGTTGAATGGTTCGCAGGCTGATGGCCCAGCATTGAAATCTGCAGCAATTTGCGGAAGGGTTCCACATGTGTCGCGTTGAATGATTGTCTTCAGTCGTTGTTGTTACCGTTCTTGCAGGATTTTTCTCCGGCCTCAGCGATGTTGGAGATTTGTTGTTTCGCCAGATTCCTGATATTCGCGGTATATTCGTGGAATTGTCTTATGGGAAAAAACGCGATTTCATCACTAACTCGGAGATGACGTATCCCATCGCTAGTGCGACGACTATTACACCATGTTCAAATTCACTTAAATCTTGATAACCTGCTATAGTAGCAGCAGCAACTGTGCCAGATACCTGTCGTATACAGGCGTTGCCGCCTGCAGTGCCGCATTCTGCCGTTTACATATCTCTGTATTTGAATACGCATGCCTATACCAGTTTCTTTGGCGCTCCAATGCATACTACGTCACGTACAGTGACATGAAACTGTCACTGTCATAACTACGAACTTGTGACCTTGTGGAAGAGGGTATTGTTATGCGGTTAATCGACGCACATAAATTCCTGGAACCCGCTATCATGAAACTGTGGCGCATGTAAGATCTTCCTGCTATTTGAGTAGAGGTGCGGTAGAGGGCTTTGAAAGCACTTCCTAGTGTGAGGAGGGGTACGTTACAGCGACTGCACGAAGCCATTCCGCTATAGGTGGCGGTAAAGTTAGATGCAATTCACAGACATGACGTAATAGAAACGTTTGAAATACTTATTCCACCACTGAAGATGAACTCGAGCATTAATTACGACCCATCAATAACAAAAACGAAAAATTGCTCTGTACTTCTCAGAAGAGTTTAAGGCAAATTAGTAATATTATACAAAAAGAGAAAGATAACATTCACTATTATATATGCAAGAATATTACCGTTAGACAAATGTGTCGCTGGAGAAAGTTTATCATTGTAGGTCAGAGTTCCAACCAGGAGAAGCGGTAAAAAGCTATGAAATAAATCAGAGCTCACTTTCTTGGTCACAGTTTCGTTGACCTCGGAAAGTCCTCCTTTTCAAATGGTTCAAATGGTTCTGAGCACTATGGGACTTAACATCTGAGGTCATCAGTCCCCTAGAACTTAGAACTACTTAAACCTAACTAATCTAAAGACATCACACACATCCATGCCCGAGGCAGGATACGAACCTGCGACCGTAGCGGTCGCGCGGTTCCAGACTGAAGCTCCTAGAACCGCTCGGCCACACCGGCCGACTCCTCCTTTTCCTCAGCCACTCAATGTCATGCTCATTATGTCGATTCTACCTTATCACTGCCCATCACCAGCTAAAACCTTTTCAACGAGTCAAAATACTGAGCTTGTATTTTTTACTACGGAATAAAAACGAGTAATAACAACACAATTACTTCTTTTCATAATGAAAGTCATTAAGCTGAAGAAAATTGGATAGGAAGAATAGCAGAGCTATAAATCAGTATTAGACAGCTATGAGCAGCTAAATCGTCTCTCAATAATTAAAGCCTTTGACTGACTGGAGAAGGATTAAAGACGGTGGCGGTTTAGTTCCGCTAACTTGTTCTGCAAATGGCACCAACTGTTATCCACCAGACTAACACCTACCTGATTACCAGTACCCCAGGTGACAGGATTCTTAAGTACTCGTAATTTTGTCGTGAGTCACTAAGAGTACTGTGTAGTTTGGCTGCGACTACTGAGTTGTTCACCTCCCACAGGGTGGTTCTGCTACTTTGTGTCGCGTTCAACTCTCGCCAAAGACTTAGAAGGAAGATTTCTGAAACAATGGGGCCACCAATCAGTGGACTCCTAGTCAACATTTTTCTCTGTGACATTGAAAATAAAATATTTGATAGAACAGTAAGACCCAAACAATACCGGATAATATATTGGTACCGTTATGTAGATGAAACGCCAAGTCGCATCTAACAACTCCATAGTGATATAAGCAAAGTACACCCAAAAATAAAATCCACCATAGAAACAGAACACAACAAAAGGTTACAACACTTCCTTGATCTCACAACATACAGACACAAGAACCAACACCAATTCTCTATCTTCAGGAAAGTAACCACCACCAGCACAGCCATTCACAAAACTTTAAGCATCCGATTACACACAAACTAGCCAGCTTCCAAAGTAAACACCACTCACTGAAAACGACTACAAGAATGAATTACCGACAGTCAGACAAATAGTAGTAGAGAATGGGTATGACACAAGCACTATAGATAAACTGAACCACAAAATTAAAACAAAATTAAAAAGGACACCCAACACACAAAAACAAAAGCCTCCTCGTCAACTTACAAACACACAGACACAACTCATGAGCGCACACGAACGGGAAGCACCACAGTGGTAAACAGGTGGTTAACTCTCACCTACAACAACAAAGCAGTCCACAGAATAGGCAACATACTCAAAAAACAAGGGGTAAAAATAGCCTACAGGACGGACAATTCAACACAGAGAAAACTAAGGACAACTAACACAAGCACAGACAAACGCAACACATCTGGTATTTATCAAGTAACATTTCACCACTGCAGAGCAGTTTATATAGGGCAGACAAGCAGAAACTTTAATACCAGATACACAGAACACAGAAGAGCATTAAAACGTAACAGCTATTGTTCCACATTTGCTGAACACCTCATGGACAAGAAACATCAACATAACCCAACAAACATCAACACAGATTTGAAAATCCTCAAATGCAGCAACAGCCCCCCACGAAACCTAATAACTGAAGAAAATTACCAAATACAAAAAGCCATAGTGGAAGGCAAACAAGTGATAAATGAATACACAACTCTCTGCAATGGTACTCTGTTCCCTGCCCTCAAAGAATTATTAGACAAGACCAACCTATAAAGCTCTCACCCCGCACCCCCCTCCGCCCCCCCCTCACACAAACACACACACACACACACACACACAAAGTAAATAATACTAATAAACCCTAAAACCTACTTTCACACATACACACGCTCTCTCTCTCTCTCTCTCTCTCTCTCCCTTTTCACACACAAACATGCACATACATACATACACACTCACACACACACACACACACACACACACACACACACACACACACACAAAACACACACACAAATAAAAAAACCTGAAACCTCCTTTCTCTCTCTCTCTCTCTCTCTCTCCCTTCCTTTTCTCTCTCTCTCTCTCTCTCTCTCTCTCTCTCACACACACACACATACACACACATACAAGGAAAAAAATCATAGACGTTCTGGAAGATTCAGAACAACTGCCAAGAACATCTTCAAATGTTCAATTGTCAGCCATCTGGTTCTTACATGTTCAACTGTTCCACTGCCATGTTTGGTTTTACAGCTGGTAGTGAAACAGTGACAGTGGCAACTCAATATATAGTTTTTGATAGTGATGAAGACGAATAAAACGAAAATATGTGTGAAACATTACGTAAATAGACACACACACATACACACATAGAATTAAATAATTTCAGGCACAGAAATAACAATTTCTCAAATCGTAATTTTTGGCTTAAACAATTTATCTACTTTAAGGTATAAGTGGTTGCAGATGACAAACTGTGGAGCAAAACAGGCACTATAGAAACCCAACACGTCAGAAAAACCACACCATGTGGTAAAAAGGTATGAATTCACAATTTATGTGTTTTTTAAAAAAAATGGTTCATATGGCTCTGAGCACTATGGGACTTAACATCTGTGGTCATCAGTTTCCTAGAACTTAGAACTACTTAAACCTAACTAACCTAAGGACATCACACAAATCCATGCCTGAGGCAGGATTCGAACCTGCGACAGTAGCAGTCACGCGGTTCCGGACTGAGCGCCTTAATCGCGAGACCACCTCGGCCGGCTGTTTTTCAAATATCTGTAATTATGATTTAAAACGAATAGTGTTATCTGTCCATCCCTTGGCAAAGTGTTCTGATTGGATGCCTTGAAAAAACTAATCCTTTTATTTAATAAACAAGTTCAATAGTTGACGTTTCCTATGTTTTTATTTATTCCATTCACGTAGTATAATGGAAGAAAATGAACTCCCTTTGTAGTGTAATATCGAAGAAATTTCATTTACAACGAAACAATATAAATTATAAAATAATCAAAGAAATATACATATATGATAAAATTTGATTAGTACAATAGCTAAATTATACAGTTCACTATCACACACATGTAACTCGAAACTTCATAAACAATTCTAATTTTTCCCTCCCTTCTACCACCTGCTTCATCGCTCTCTCTCTTCAGCCTGCCTTCTCACATTCTGCCGTCTTCTACCTGCCTCCTCACAACCTCTGCCATTTGTACCTACTCTACATACACTCTCTTCCACCTGTATGCTTGCTGCCTCCATCCCCTCTCTCTGCTGTTGTCCTCTTTCACCTTCTCTGTGTTTATTCCTCCTCCCCTATCTCCTTCTCTCTCCGGTTAACCTCCTCCTCCTCCTCCTCCTCCTCCTCCTCCTCCTCTGTCTGTCGATATCCTCCTCACCCTCGCTCTATCTACCAGTCCATCTTCCTTCACTTCTCTTTTCGTCTCCCCTCCCATCCACTGTCTCCTCCTACTACATCTTTGTTCATCTATATTTCCTCTCTCTGTCCACCTCCTTCTATCCATTATTAACTACCCATCTCCTACTTTCCACTCTCTCTGTCCAATTCCTTTATGTTAACAAGCCATTCATGGCCACATGTTGCTTTGGCTCATAATGATTTAATGGAAAAAAAAGAACAGAACTACTGACATATATGGGAATTTGATAATTGACATAATCTCTTTTCCTCCCCTGTCAATTATCACTTACTCCTCCCTTTCTCTTTGTCCATTTTCTCCTCCTTCCTCCACTCTCTGTCCATTATCTCTTCCCCCTTCCCTTTCCATCTTCTTCTTTCTCCTCCATCTCCTCGTGATCCACCTCTCCCTCCTCTCTCAGTGCATCATCTCTTTCCCCTTTCGAGTTTCCATTCTCTCCACCCTATCTCTCTCCATCTCCTCCTGTCCTCTCTCTCTGTCTGTCTCCTCGTTTGCGTTTTCTGTCACCATTTCCTCCCACCCTTCTGCATATCTTCTTTTCTTCCCTCTCTTTGTCCCTGAGCCTTATTTATTGTTATTGCATATTCAGATTCGGGAGTGTTCTAATCAGAAGACGATAAACCATAAATACAACTTTCTTGTTTGCTAACAACGTTTCAATATTTTTTGTACCCATAATATAAATATCTTTTGTTCATCTGTTGTTCATTAGCGTATGGTGAAAAATTTAATGTAAATCGGTTAATAATTTTTCCAGATTTTTGGAAATAACTTTCCCTCTTTATATACATATATATGTTAAGTATCTAAAAACACAGATGTATACAAAAGCAACATTGTTTTCTAATTTATGAGCAACTGGTGAACAATTTTCAGAGATTTAAGATTTAGAACAAACCAACATTTACAGTTTTATGTAATTTCCACTACAATTTTTACATACATATATATTTTTACATATTAAATGTGGTGCTCTAGCGTCTATATAAAAACTTATTCGAATGCAAGACAACGTTGAATTCGAATATGCATTTGTTATTACATACATACTGAAGATACTGAGGCTATACTTTGTTTGAAAAAATCTCTTGTTCTTTGTTCACTATCTCAAATATCCGCAAGTTTTTCACCGATTTCTTCGATTTTTTCACGCAACGTACCATTCAATTAAGCGCATCCTTTTATATGTCTATTGATGTGCTATACGTTATATAAATATACACACACATTATAAATATTTATATTCAATTGGCTCTCCAGCAAAGATATAAAAACACGTGTATACGATACAACACTGAGTCATAATTTCAAAGCAATATGCTTGAAACTACTCGGAGATTTATGTTTTTGTCGAACGAACATCTAAATTTCATTAATTTCCCCTATAATTACACATATAATATGTGGCGCTCTAGTAGGTGTACAAAAACACGTGAGTATTCCAAGTATTCCCATGCAACGTTGTGTCACAATTTCAAAGAGATCGGCGAGGAATTTCCGGAGATTTACGATTTTGTTCAAACGGAATTTTACATTTTTATTTACACAGAAGGAAGATAGGGTTAATCACTTACATGATCTGTGTTCTCATGAAAACTGTCAAGTACATCATTATAGTGTTATCTAATTTTATTTAACAACTGTTGAAACCATATGAAATAATTGAAACGCTTCAGTTTTTATATTTACATCCTAATGTATCGAACAACTACGTATAGCTGTTTGATACGACCACATCTGAAAGATATTTTCCCGTCTAATGTTTCACTGCTGAATTTGTAACAGATATGATGATCGGTTATGTTCGGGGACCAGGCATTATACGAGTAAACTGTTGATGTTATTGACCAGATGTCTACATTCCGGCAAAAGTTGAATTTAATTTTTCTAGTTAATTGAAGATATTTTGTACAGATTCCTCTACTAACAGATCTTTACGCGAACAGAAATATTTTGTTTCCGGTGATCGTGTATTTCTACTCGGTTGAAGCTAAATAAAATAACTGTTTAAGTGAAACCAACGTCTGCACAAGCAACAGCCCCAAACCCATTCTACCTAAATCCTGCGATAGAAAGCAGATAAAGTCTTCGTTCATCAGAGGTTTACCACCCAGCCTAGGTGCCAAAAGATGTGCAGAAAGATGCTTTCTGTATCAAGTCGCCCCTTTTAAAAGGAACAAGCCTTTCACACTTTCAGCGCAATCTAACGGTTGTAGCTATTTCGGAAATGTTACTAGCATCTCTCATGATCTCATGAAATGTATTCGCAAAAGTGAAGTACTGGAAATAATTGTGCTGGACCGGGACTCGAATTCGTATTTCCCGCTTTATACGAGCGGTCGTCTTAACTGCGTCGGCTATCCGAGCTCTCATCACAGACAGACATCACAAATTTCCATGTCCCACTGTCTGCTATCCATAGCTCTCGCACAATTATGTGCTACCCACACAGTGAGAGACTTAATTTATTTTCTCGTCTGATTGCTTGGCTTTAGCATGAAGCGCATTACTGCAGTGTCTGCATCTGACAGTGTCTGTGAAGTTCGATGCAACGCCGAAGGAACATTGCATTAGAGTTAACAGACATTGTCAGATAAAGACACTACAGTAATCTAATCTCTTATGATGATTGTGTCTCAGATTAGATTCCGAGCGGTTCCAAGCGCTTCAGTCTGGAACCGCGAGACCGCTACGGTCGCAGGTTCGAATCCTGCCTCGGGCATGGATGTGTGTGATGTCCTTAGGTTAGTTAGGTTTAAGTAGTTCTAAGTTCTAGGGGACTGATGATCTCAGATGTTAAGTCCCACAGTGCTCATAGCCATTTGAACCATTTTAACAGATTAGATTCACGCATACTGCTCTGCAGGAAATATGGGGTCTGACCACGATAGTCTCTTTACCTTCCGCTTTCTCTTTAAGCAGGAAATCTCGATGTAAAGTTACACACTCATCGAAGTGAACTTAATATTAAAAAATGATACACAAAACGATGTACACTGAACTGTTAATTTAATGAGGAGATCCGTATTCCATAGGAATGTAAACCCGAATTTAATTAATCGGGCCCTGTTTCTTTGTCATCTGACCACGAGCGTTCCGTATGTCCTCGCCTGTGGAAAGCCTGGCTTGAATTGAAACGTCACATTTTCTTCTTCACCATATGCACACAACGGGAACGGTGTAAGACCGAGCGATGTAGATGCTTCTTTGATGCAGCAGTGACTGAAGATCAGGCGTATCATGGTACTTCTAATGCTCCTTGAACATCTGCAGTTGTAATGCCAACATCGCCCGGGGAAATTCTTGAACGTTCAAATGTGTGTGAAATCTTAGGGACTTAACTGCTAAGGTCATCAGTCCCTAAGCTTACGCACTACTTAACCTAAATTATCCTAAGGACAAACACACACACCCATGCCCGAGGGAGGACTCGAACCTCCACTGGGACCAGCCACAAAGTCCATGACTGCAGCGCCTAAGACCGCTAGGGTAATCCCGAGCGGCGGAAATTCTTATCATTCGTCAGAAGAACGTAAGCAGGTTTTTGTTCTATACTACTCCCGCTTAACGTTAAGCTCTTCTTAGTAAACATTTAGGTGCGGAATACACAATGAGTACATTCTTCATCATGAATGCCCTCTTTAGCTAAAACATCAATTATTTCGTTTCCCTTAATGTTGTAAATAGTCTTTCTCCAACGCAGATTCATCTAAAGTGGTGGACCTTATGTTGACAGTTGCGGGATACTTCTACCAGTTCCATTATGTCAAAACGGCCTGATTAGTGGTTACACTATGTAATTGCTTCTGAAGACTAACCATTGATAAGACATTCAGGCCGCGCGGGATTAGCCAGACGGTCTACCGCGCAGCAGTCATAGACTGTGCGGCTGGTCCCGGCGGAGGTTCGAGTCCACCCTCGGGTATGGGTGTGTGTGTTTGTTCGTAGGATAATTGAGGTTAAGTAGTGTGTACGCTTAGGGACTGATGACCTTAGCAGTTAAGTCCCATAAGACGTCACACACTTTTGAAGATTTTTGAAGACATTCAGTAATGACGTGAAGTCATCCACTTGTTGTCAATTACGTATATTGTGGCATAGCTGTGAGCTCAGGTGCTCGATTAGCGATGTCTCTGGAAGCATAAATTTTACTTTGTTTTATCCAACAGCATTACACGAAACACGCCTAAACTTTTCTTCAGTTAACAAAGCATGCTCCTTTAACTGTAAGTGTCCTTTCCCCAGCAATAGGCTAGGCTAGGAACACGCAACTCTTGCACGAAGCCGTTCATCCGTATGGAATTCCTATTGTCAGCACACCATTCCAACGTGTTGAGTTTTTCGCGAGGCACATACGTTTTCTAGCAACCTGTAATTAGCCAATAATTATTAGTTTTTCACTGGGTGGGTTTCCACAAAAGTATACATCATAACGTCAGTTTGGCTTTTGTGAGCTGCAGTTGGCACCAAGCTCGATCTCCTTCTTACAACAGTTCATGAACTTCCCATAAGTCGCTGAAACACAGACCGGTAACTGTGAAGCCACTAATGTGATCCTTAATGATTAATCACTATTTCAGTCAGTTACTTACACAAAACCTGAAAAGAATGTAATTATGGTGAAAGGTAGGTTTTGCTGGGTAACAATTCATTAAAAAAATCGGTTACATTTAATCCGTTTCCGAGTTAATCATGATTAAAGTCATCGAATCAAGCCATTCAAAGCGAAAATTCAAGCGGCCCGCCAGAGGCGGTGTGGCCATATGTGTTCTTTGTTTGGTTTCCTAAAACCGAACAAGAGAAGGCTACAAAAATTGGTTATGAGACGATAGCAAGGATCGAACCTGACCAAAAGGCTGCGCAGTCTCGTGCGCTATCATCTACGATATGAGAATAACTGACACTAAATGTATCTGCTCGGCCGCTTGACCTTGCGTGCGCTACATCCCGATAGGCTAACTTCAACGCTAACCAACTCATAAACGGCGTAACATATTGAACTTCCTTTAAACAATTATTCCTCAGTACAACCTAACGTGCCACACCATTACAAGCTGTTTTCAATGTGGCAAAATAAGTTTACTATACATCTACATACGTAATCTGCAAAACACATTACGGTGCATACCAGTCATTTCCTTTCCTGTTTCAGAGCGATAGGAAAGCAACTGTCTGTATACCTACATATGAGCCCTAATTCCTCGTATCTTATGTTCGTAGTCCTTACGCGAAATGTATGTTGATGGCAGTAGAATTGTTCCGGAGCCGGCGCTGTGGCTTAGCGGTTCTAGGCGTTTCAGTCCGGAACCACGCGGCTGCTACGGTCGCAGGTTCGAATCCTGCTTCAGGCATGGATGTGTGTGATGTCTTAGGTTAGTTAGGTCTAAGTAGTTCTAAGTCTAGTGGACTGATGATCATAGATGTTAAGTTCCATAGTGCTTAGAGCCATTTGAATCGTTCTGGACTCTGCTTCATATGCGGGTTCCCTATTTTTTTTCAGTAGCGTTCATCGGAAAGAAGGTCGCCTTCCCTCCAGGGATTCTCATTGGAGATCTGAAGCATCTCCATATTACTTGATTCATGTGCGAACCTACCAGTAACAAATCTAGCATTCCGCTTGTACTTGCTTCCATTGATCTGACCTAGTGCAGATATCAAACATCCGAGTAGTATTCAAGAATAGGTTGCACTCGTGTTCTATATGCGGTCTCTTTTACAGATTAAAGTCGTTTCCAACTAGTGCTATTCACGAGCTATTGGCGAGAAATTTTTTTAATGACTGTAGAACTGTCACAGCGTAATCGGGTATCTGGTAAAAACATGTATCAATTAACTCGGTATCAAACTTCCTGGCAGACTGAAACTGTGTGCCTGATCGAGACTCCAACTAGGGACCTTTGCCTTTCACGGGCAAGTGCTTTACCAACTGAGCAACCGAAGCACGACTCACGCCCCTTACAGCTTTAATTGCGCCAGTACCTCGTCTCCTACCTTCCAAATTTGACAGAAGCTCTCCTGCGAACCTTGCATTACTAGCACTCCTGGAAAAAAGGATATTGCGGAGACATGGCTTGGCCACAGCCTGGAGGAATTGGAGCTGTGAGAACGGGCCGTGAGTAGTGATTGGGTAGCTCAGTTGGCTCAGTCGCCTTTCGGCACGCTAGCGGCACGGACGTCTTGTTTACGTCCTCGCCGCGCAGCTCGCTCGCGGAGTTGTTTACGTGATTCTGCCGTCTTAGCGCGCTATATTTCATTCGACAGAGAATGGCTTATGCCCACCGAAAATCGACACTGAAGATTAGCTTTGCACCTGAATATGCCCGACCAAAAGCACTGGAAATCGAACAGTTTATCAGAGATGAAGTCAAGATTGACTGCAACGATCTTGTTGGCATCCACCTTTCTATAGTGAGCAGTGTGGTATACGTGAAATTGGTCAACGAAGACATATGTGAAAAAATTCTAGATGCAACTCGAAGTGGTCTTAAGTTCCGTCACTCTGATGGACACATCGGTGACGTAACTGTGGAACATGCGGGACTTGGACTGCGCACGATACATGTTTTTGAACTCCCTTTCGAGGTGCCTTCAGAGGTAGTGGTATCTGCATTCCATCCATATGGAAAAGTGATTAGCCACACAGCTGAGAAGTGGGTTCAGTTCACTACATACCCGGTTCTCAATGGAGTACGGCAGATCCGCATAGAACTAACCAAACATGTGCCGTCCTACTTATATATTGGTGGCTGCCGTGCAATTATTATTTATGATGGACAGCCGAAGACATGCTCGGGATGTGGCAAAGAAGGACACCTCCGTTCCAGCTATCTGCAGCGCAGAATCACACAGTTACCGCCTGGGGACCTGCCGGCCACGACCGCTCCGACGTCGCTACCGCTGACGTTTGTCGAAGCTCTCCATAGCGACCCCCGACCGCGAACACCACTGGCTCCTACTACTGGTACATCGTCGTCTCCGGTACTGCCTCAGGCTGTTGCGGACGGACCGACGCCCTTGCCTCCTCCTCCCGACGTGTGCAGTGGTGAGCAATCTCAAGGACAGGGGATGGCCCTTGACTCCATGATTGTGCCTACCGATGCTTTTGTGCCTGAACATCCGGATCCCCAGGCGTCTTCGGACACTGAAGATCACGTGCGCAAGCAACGGTCGCCGAAGAGACGTCGGAAACGGCGGATCGCCCCGTCTGACACCTGCAGGACGAAGTCTCAAGACGATGAAGATCAAAATTATCAAGTTGTTCCCCCGAAGGACGAATCTGTGGTGGAAGCACCAACTTGCACTCCGTCGGACGTACAACCATCCTTGCATGCACCAGGCGCTGTACCTATGGACGTTGAACAACAGCTGAGCCAGGACAACTCTTCCACCACCGACGTGACACTGCCTTCGGACTCTGCTGGTACTCCCCTGGACGCACACCATCCACGCACCCTTGCGTGGTCTGACGATGTAGCCGACGAAACACCAACTAGTGAGACAGCCGCGAATGCCGCTGCTCCAGGCCACGACTCCTAATCGACAGGGTTACAGGATGGGGATGTGCAGCCTACTGGGACAACATTCTTGTTCGCTGCTGCTCTTCGTGCCTCCATGAGCGTCCCTGTAGTCCCAATTCTACGACAAGCTTACAGGATTGGCTCCATCAATGTCAACACCATTGGCACCCCTGTCAAACTACAATTGCTCCGTGATATGTTGAGGGCGTCGGACCTAGATGTTGCCCTTTTGCAGGAAGTTCGCCTGGCGACGTTTCCTAATGTCTATGGCTATGTTTCCTACCTCACGCCGTGTGCCGACGGTGGCAGTGGGACAGCTATTCTTTTAAAGGAAGGCATTGATGTAGATGACGTGATTTACCTACCATCGGCTAGGGGTCTTGCTGTGACTTTCCACGGTGTTCGAGTCATCAATGTTTACGCTCCCTCGGGCACGGCCAAGCGACGGGAGCGGTCGCGATTCTATTCAGAACAGATCGCTCCTTTGTTTGTCGGACGCTACGACCATATTGTTCTTGGCGGCGACTTCAATTGTGTGTTATCCCAAAAGGACCAACATCCCCATTTCACAACATGCCAGGAACTCAAGCTGCTTGTGCATGAACTGAAACTCACCGATACTTGGGACCGCGTGCATGGCGATCGGCCTGGGTATACGTACGTCACCAGCCATTCAGCAAGTCGTCTTGACCGTGTCTACGTGTCCCCAGGACTCGTAACTGCCACGCTTGACGCTGAGTTATGGCCTACCGCCTTTTCCGACCATATCGCCTACATTTGCACTGTTTCGCTCCAGAGGCAGAAGGTGTGGCGCGGTCGAGGCCTGTGGAAGCTGAATGTGGCCCATCTCAAGGATCCGGAATGTAGGCAGGTCGTAGAGACGACGTGGAACAACTGTGTGAGACGCCTTCCAGCGTATCCTTCAACACTTCGGTGGTGGATCGACTGCGCCAAGCCTGCTTTACGTCGTTCTATGATGAATTACGGTCGCGATAAAATGTTATGGCACCGACATACCATGGAATACTATTTCACAATTCTCCGGGAACTCTCAAACCTTGCCCCCTCAGTTCAACGACAGGTTGAAATTCAACGTATTAAGGCGAAGATAATTTCTCTTATGCGTCACCGCCTTGAAGGCACAGTAGTACGCGCAAGATGTCACGAATGTGTACCAGGAGAGCTCCCGTCCATGCATCATGTTATCCGAGAGAAGCAGCGGTGTCGTAGAAAGTTGATCAACGCCCTCGACATGCCAGATGGTCGTCGATTGACGTCCCAGAATGACATCGTAAGAGCCTTTGTGGATCACTACAACGAGTTCTATGCAGCAGAGGACCGGAACGTGGCGGTAATGTCTGATGTCCTCCGTTCCTTGACACATACCCTGGACGAGTCTGCTGCGGAGATTCTCACGGCGACAATTACGGCTGATGACGTCGCCGATGCTCTTCATAAGGGTGCGGCAAACAAAGCCCCAGGTCCAGATGGGTTCCCGCTGGAGTTTTACCACACATTTCATGACATCATGGGCTCACGCTGGACTGCGATGTATGAAGAACTGATGAACCCTGACTTTCCTCTCCCACCCGAATTCGTAGAAGGCTTGCTTATCCCGGTCCCCAAGCCATCGGGAGGTCGAGGAGTGGAACATTATCGGCCGCTGACCATGTTAAATTGTGACTTCAAGATTTTTACCCGGATTCTTGGCGCTCGCATTAGGCGCGTCGTCCCTCAAGTTATCTCTCTGGATCAAACGTGCTTTGGAGGTGATAGTAACATTCAGACGGCACTCAGCGATTACCGTGACGTTATAGCCCTGACCATGACCTGTCGCAGTCGTGGTGCCTTAGTGACAGTGGACTTCGACCACGCCTTTGATAGAGTGAGTCATGACTTTCTCGAAAACGTACTCCGACGGATGGCCTTTCCCCACAGGTTTATACACCTCGTCTTGCGGCTTCTCCGAGGTGCCACGTCGCGGATGCTGGTCAATGGCCGTGTGGCGGGCCCTATTAACGTCATGCGGTCGGTCCGTCAAGGATGTCCGCTGTCGATGCTGCTTTTCGCCATTGCCCTTGAGCCACTATTACACGGTTTGAGGAGCCGGTTGACAGGCATAACAATGAGGGGGACTTCTTTCATCTGCCGCGCCTATGCAGATGACTTGGTGTTCTTGGTTCTATCGGAGGATGAAGTGCGAGAGGCACTGGCGTGGATCAACCAGTACGGGGCTGCTGCGGGCAGCCGTGTGAACCTGACGAAATCTAGTGCTATGTCCGTCGGTAGAGGCCTTCCAGCTGAGAGTGTGGCACCATTGCCATTAGTGGACAAGCTCAAATGTTTGGGGATCACCTTCACGCGTGATATACAGCGCACGATCTCAATTAACTACAAACGCCTGCTTCAAGCTATCCGCACGAACGTTCGTGGCAACCTCCTGAGAGCATTGGACATGTTACAAAGGGTGGATTTTGTTAACACTCATCTAGTCTCGCGACTACCCCATTTAGCACAGATTTTACCGATGCCAAAGGCAATGGCACACAGACTTCAGGCGGCGTTCGGCTACTTTGTTAGCGCGGGTCTTATCTTCAAAGTCCGCTACGACACGCTGACACTTCCTCCTCGAGATGGCGGCCTCGGCCTTGTCAACGTCCGAGCGAGAGCAGCTGCCCTTTATGTAAGTACGATGGTTAAATCGTGGATCCGCCGCCGAAACGGATTATCGGGAAGCCTGATTGATGAAATGGCCCCTCCCTCTCGAGTGGCACCCGTTGCAGTAGCCCATATTTCTTCCCCTCTCTCACATATCCGGACCTTTTTCATCGAATACAGTTATGTCCATGCCGACTTGCCTAGTACCAGACCCCCTATGGCACGTGATGTTTACCGAATCATGATGAGAAATCACACTCGGAATGTTGTGGAAAGGCGATATCCTACGATCGCATGGCCCGTGGTATGGCGTTCTGTACACCATATATACCTAGACACGAGCGCACGTGCGACCTGGTATTTGGTCGTGAATGGAAAATACATGACACAACTTCGTCTACATGCCATAAAAATGACAGATTCGCCGCTGTGTCCTCGCTGTCAAACGCTTGATACGGACGAACATCTACTGATGTGTGGATCTTCTGCAGAGGTGTGGCAGCTGATTCAGAAGATGCTTGCCTTTCTTCTACGTACGGCTCCCCATGCCATTACACCGAAATCTCTTCTGTTCCCAGATGAGACATACTTCCCAAGTACGAAGACCAACGCTGTGATCTGGATAAAAGGTCTCTCGATCTCTTATTTGTTCCATGAAGGTGATAAGAGTGTTCTTGATTTTTGGACATTCCTGCAAGATCGCTTTACTTTTCTCATGCACCATCCGCGATACCGTCAGTACTATGCCAACTTTTTGGGTAGTGCCTTCTTCGATCCCCCCCTGCAGCTGGGGTGTCCCAGGTATGAGAAGATGACTTCAATGAGAGTGTGTAATACCAGGACTCAGTCCCATGTACCGGAAAATGCAATATTCTTCGTGAAGACGTGCCTGGAACATGCCTGACTGCCTTGGGATTCGGTGTGCGTCTACCCACAAGTTGGCGGGACGCGGATGCTGCTTTGTCTGTTCTGCCAGGAGGGCGTTTTCTTTGATTCCTATAATTCCCTTTCTATTTTATATGTTACTGATGGTAATTCCACATAATTTTTTTTTTCGCCTGGAGGGCGTCCTATGTGATATGAACAAATATATGTAAAATAAATAAATTAATTCATAAAAAAAAGTTGGTAGAGCATTTGCTCGCGAAAGGCAAAGGTCCCGAGTTCGAGTCTCAGCCCAGCAAACAGCTTTAATCTGCTAGGCAGGTTCATATCAGCGCACACTTCTCTGTAGAGTCAAAACTTCATTCTAGGAACTCGGTATCATCTTGACCTGTCACACTCAATTTCGAGCTCATTAGAGAGATTAATTTTTGTCAACTCCAATGAACACTTCCTCTCCTATGGCCTCTAAATATCGCAGAGCTTTCTATTTCGCTTTTCAGCCACCTCTCGGGGTCAAGAAAATACAGACTGCTAGAGCTTTCCTGGTAGCAAGTAAATTCGAATTTTTTTTTTTACGAATATTCGAACAATTTACTAATAAACTTTTAACAGTCATAGGTGTCGATTGGTAAGTGTGCATCAGAGTGCCTGAAACTACCGCGTAGCCTAGCAAAAGAACCCATGTAGACTCTACAATTACTCTGCTTCCCGAGTAGCTACTTCCTTTGTGAACTGGACCCCTGACATCTCAAGGGACTCCTCCAATTCAACAGCCGATACTGCACGTCCAAAAAATTGGCAGCCGAGATCGTCATAGAGTCGATGAAGCCTTTGGTTGATACCCTCCACAGGGCTTCAAACCACAAGGCAAAATCACCTCTGGAAACAATACTTTTTTGCTCTTTGGAGAGCTTTCCTGGATACTCGTCGTGAATATTAATCACGCTTTGTTGTGGGCGGCAAGCAGGCCGCAGTGGCCGAGCGGTTATAGGCGCTACAGTCTGGAACCGCGCGATCGCTACTGTCGCAGGTTCGAATCCAGCCTTGGGCATGGATGTGTGTAATGTCCTTAGGTTAGTTAGGTGTAAGTAGTTCTAAGGTCTAGGGCACTGATGACCTCAAATGTTAAGTCCGATAGTGCTCAGAGCCATTTGAACCATTTTTGAGGGCGGCAAAGTCAAAGAGGCTCATGTTCAGGATGATGTCTTCACTGGATTTTACGGCAGACTGTGAGGTATCGCAGGCCTATTGCACATTAGCAACATGACGAGTGTAGGTATCTGGCGGGAGGCCCCTCTGTGCGCATGCGCTGGAACGGCAGCGCGCGTGCGTGCTGGCCGCGGCGGGCGGCTGCCGGCCCAGCGTCCCAGCGGCGGCGATGCTGCCGGCGTCGTCTCCAGCGGCGGCGCCTCCAGTGCGACGCCAGGCGCCGCCACGCGCTCACCTCAGCCCGGCTCAGCGCAGCTAACGCCGCCTCTACCGACATGGCGCGCATCGCGGCGGTATCGCTCGCTGTGTTCATCGCTGGTAAGTCGGAATCTGTCGAAATTTGAAAATGACAGAAGATGAGCACAAAGTGACGATTATCGATGGCTCTACAACACAGTTATTAATTTTAGTCGTTAGCTTTCTTAACGACTGAATACTGTGTCTGAATGACTGAGAATTGTTTCGTGTTTCGTAGCCATCTACTTGCTTATGCTATTCGTCTTGAATAGACGGCTTGGTCTCTTACAGCTGTGAAAATCGATGTCAACAAATAGCCAGTTACTGCCGATTACTCTGTACCGTAAGGTAACTTGCCTGTGAACACCTGGGAAAATACAAAAAAAAAGTTCATGAAGTTTACAGCGCTCTAACTAAACAACGTGAACTTTTGGTAGGATGAAAATTGTATCACTATAGGAGTGTTTATTCCTGGATATTTTGATAACGTTAGTTATTGTTTTTGTGAAGATCAGTAAATTACATTTTGATATCCCAGCCCACACTTGAAATCTGTGCTCTGACTAAATGTCTTACTTAGATACTTGAAAGTTTAAATACACATTAACTACATGTGTATTTGAAAGGTATAGTACCATGATGTCATTTTAGTCACAAATTTTTAATTCTAGAAACGTTTATATCTGATAACGAAATGAAGATGAATGTTTTATAATTAATCAGCACGTAATTTCATTCCTGTTGATATTAGTTTAGTGCCTGTAGACTATTTTCCTTCAAATAGTAAACTGAAGCAAACCTAAAAATTTCAGACCTCTAGCTTAGATATATTTTTGTGCATAAAATTAAATATACCAGGAAACTTAATTCTCATGAAGTTCAGTTCAGAGTGAAATTTGATTTGTGACTCACTTCTGTCATTCCTAAAAATTTCCAGTTGCCTAATCTTTGTTTACATGTTCCTCATCTTCTCTCTTCCTTTTATTGTTCCTCCTTGTTATTCTGGCGTCTTTATCTTCCTCAAGGGCCCACTCTTCAGCTTCGGCCACTCTCTTGGAATCAGTTGCCAAAACTGATGAACTCATATTAAACGCAGGATATATTCCTATTTACTCAAGAACTTGACACCTGCTAACTTTCGCTTGCTAAAACAAATTAATGCAGAATAACATTCAAGGATGACAAAATAGCAACAACTCAAACTACAGAAAAGTTTATAATGAAAATTACGCTCAAAGTCCAAATATAAACAAGGAAAACACAAGGTCGTCACAAAGCGTATTCTCTAAGAGGGTTATCAACTTGAAAATCAGGTGTTATCAAACAAGAGTCTAATGACAATACTGTCTTGTGAAAGTTGTGGTAACATAGGCGAGGACGCACACCGAGAGATCTTCGATTTTTACACCACTCCCTGATGTCCAATTCAGTGCCTTCGGAAAACTCTAAATATCAGTTTAAGGCGAAAAACAAAAAATCGATTTTCTGAAGCGAATTGGCATGCGAGTTACGTTAACGCTGACGTTTCTTTACTATTGCGTAGACCAGGATTTTAATGTGTGCGAAAAATCTGAAGTATTTAGCAGTTCCTTATTATTCCATTAGCAAGAAATTTATAACACGTCCAATGAATCCTTCATTTGTTAATTCAAGTCAGGTTTGTTAGCTTCTTTCTGTTTTTTCCGTGACTGATGTCGTTGTTCTGGCTTCAGTCAGAAGATTGCTTTTATGCAGCTCCCCATGGTACTGTATCCTGTACAAGCCTCTTCCTCTTCGAATAAATACTGCAGCTTACATTCATATAAATCTCTTTAACGTATGTACCTCTTGGCCTCCCTCTGCGAATTTTACCCTCCACGCTTTTCTTCAATACGAAGATAGTGATCTCTTTATCTCTCAGAACATATTCCATATACCGATCCCTTCTTCTAGTCAAGTTGTGATTACCGACTCAAATAATATGTTGTCCGTGTGTGACCACTTAGATGTTTATACTCTGTAAATCACAATAAAGAATGTATCAGAGACGTCTTCTCACTGTGCCATGCATTAAGGTTCCTTCCTGCATTATTTAATGAATCAGTGTGGATAAATGGATGTTTGCACGCCAGTGTGCATGGTTGCATTAATCTAGATCTATACCGTAGAGGGTAAATTGCTCCCC
The DNA here is from genome assembly GCF_023897955.1 of Schistocerca gregaria. Taxonomy (NCBI): domain Eukaryota; kingdom Metazoa; phylum Arthropoda; class Insecta; order Orthoptera; family Acrididae; genus Schistocerca; species Schistocerca gregaria. Next base: position 369,247,010 of record NC_064921.1, on the reverse strand, counting down.
GAGAGTTATTAAGCGTCTTCCTTCGAATGTCCTGTCAGATGAGATTTCTCAGCTGTTACGTACCACACCGACGTGTGACATAGATGCCTGTAGTCATGGCTATTGCCTACTCTGTATGCTCCTGGTACTCTGTATTCATAGGAACTGATACGGAGTCCACAAACTGGAGGAGTAATCCGGAATACATAGTACAAATATCTACCGAGCATTCCTTTTTGTAAACAAACTGCATTTCGCTCATGTATCTACTAAATCGAAGTCACCTAGTTCCTTTACGTAGAAATGAGACGACGTGACTACTCCAGTCGCTGTTTTCACATGAATGCTCAGTAGATATTTGTACGATGTATGCCGGATTACTGCTCTAGTTTGTGGACTCCGTATCAGTTCATATGAATACAGAGTACCAGGAGCATACAGAATAGGCAATAGCAGCGACCCACTAGTCGCGTAATCAAAGGTCATTAACGCTACGCTTGTACGAAGCGCAAATATTTGTATCTTCCCGCATTGTTCGCTAACATGTAGACATGGGCGTATTTTTTCATCGTTTATTCCTTCCAATTACTCAACAGGAGCCCAACCTCTTAGTTTACGAATCTGTAAAGGATGTTTCCTTTCTGACTTATAATAATGGCAAATCACATGTCGAAAACTCCAGGCTATTTAATGACGGGCTGCTCGGAATTAGGTTTGTTTTCCATTACTGATGGCACTCTTGACCGTGTGACTTAATAGCTGCTGTACATACGTGTCTTCACTTTCTCTTTTAGGCTCATTAACCGTCTCTGTTAGATTCGTATAAAGCAAATGAATGATCGTTGGTATCAGTTTTGTTTTTATCTGCAGTATCAAACACATCACCGCTCGAGCCTGTTGTGGGTTTGCTTTTTCGGCTAACTACTGCGACCTCCACCTATCTTAATCTCTTTACTGTATTCATCCCTTGATGTTCCTCTATAATTTTTAACTCAGAAACTTCTCTCCACTGCAAAACTGACACTTCATTGATGCTTCACGAACTGTCCATCTATTGATTGTCTATCTTAGACAATTTCTGCCAAAATTTTCTTTTTGTCCAATCTGATTAAGCATCTACCGATTAGTTGCTCGCTATACTCATTTAATCTTCAGCCTTCTTCTGCAGCATCAAATTTCTAAAACTTCTTGTCTCTTATTGTCTTGATAATACATACAAATACAAAAAAAATACATCTTAAAAGTTTTCTAGTAACGTTTATCTTTTGTTTTTGTGTTCCTATTTTGATATTCAGAATAATTGTAAAAGAACTTTTTATTAAAACTAGATTTTTGGCGAATGCGTTAAAAGACATTATAGTCCCAAGGTGAGTACCGGTATTTCATTTATTATCGTAGATGTTATTAATAGGTCTGTTTATAAGAATTTATAACATCATTTACTTTACATATTCATCCTTTAGTCTCTGTAGCTCCTGTGTTGATTGCTGTGATTTGATTCCCAGAGTGAAAATAATATTCTGAATTATACAAATGGAAATCGCAATCCACAATACAACAGGATGGTTGATATAGGCCGTTTCTGTTATTTTTCTTCTCTTTAATTCATACCAACGTTCAAAAGTTAGGACTGTGTATCTAAAAATCTGTGACTTTTGAAGTATCTGTACTATGTAACTTAATGGACTGCTGTATAACGTGATTCCTTTCCGTGTCGAAGGAGTTTATTTTTGCACAAACATCCACGAGGTTAAATTTCTCAGTACAAGGCATCATTCCCTTTGTGTGCGTTTTGCCTCATTCTGCAAACCACTAAGTAAATAACGTGATTTTCAAAAACTAAACTCACTTGTTTACACTGTCGGTATTGCAAAGGAATCGCAAAATACGAGTGACTTGCAACACTTTAATGCTTCGAGATGTCAAAAGTTTTCAAAGCATTAGTACTTTAACACCGATACTAACAATACACTGCCGTCCGCTGTGGCCGAGTGCTTCTAGGCGCCTCTTTCCGCAACTGCGCTGCTGCTACGGTCGCAACTTCGAATCCTGCCTCGGGCATGGAGGTGTGTGATGTCCTTAGGTCAGTTAAGCTTAAGTAGTTCTAAGTCTAGAGGACTGATGACATCAGATGTTAAGTCCCATAATGCTCAGAATCATTTGAACCATTTCTTAACAATACACTGTATTCAGAAAATAAATAACAACATTGATCGGTGAGAAAAAGCCGTCATGTTACAGTCCACACACATTAATGGAAGTGGCTAGAACACTTCTTAAGTAACACAACACAGTATGTTGTCCTCGACGGCGAGTGTTCATCAGAGACAAGGGTATCGTCAGGAGTGCCCCAGGGATGTGTGATAGGACCGCTGTCGTTCTCTATATACATATAAAAACGATTTGGCGAACAGGTTGGGCAGCAATCTGCGGTTGTTTGCTGATGATGCTGTGCTGTAGGTGTGGACGTTGAGTGACTGTAGGAAGATATAGGACAACTTAGACAATTTTCCAGTTGGTGTGATGAATGGCAGCTAGCTATAAATGTGGAAGAATGCAAGTTAATGCGGATGAGTAGGAAGAACAAACCTGTAAGTTTCGGATACAGTATTACGGGTATTCGGATAGAGTATTACGGGTACCCTGCTTGACACAGTCAAGTCGTCTAAATATGTGGGCGTAACGCTGCAGAGGGATATGAGATGGAACGAGCATGTGAGAACTGTGGTAGGGGAGGCGGATGGTCGACTTCAGTTTATTGCGGGAATTTCAGGAAAGAGCGATACACTTGTAAAGGAAACCGCATATAGGACGCTGCTGCGACCTATTCTCGAGTACTGATCGAGTATTTTGGGATCCGCACCAGGTCGGATTGAAGGAAGACATATAAGCAATACATAGGTGGGCTGCTAGATTTGTTACCAGTAGGTTCGAACAACACGTAAGTGTTACGGAGATGCCTTGCGAACTCAAACGAGAATCCCTGGACGGACGGCGACGTTCCTTTCGAGAAATACTATTAGGAAAATTTCTAGAACTGCGTTTGAAACTTACTGCCAAACGGTTCATCTGCCACCAACATACATTGCGCGTAAGGACGCCGAAGATAACTTACGAGAAATTAGGGCTTATATGGTGGCATATTGACAGTCGTTTTTCCATCGTTCTATTTGCGAGTGAAACAGGGAAGGGAATGACTGTTAGTGGTACAGGGTACCCTCCGCCACACACCGTACGGTGGCTTGGGGAGTATCTTTGCGGATGCAGATGTATGTGTACCCGTAGAATCAGTCACATGCACTAAACAGTTACAGTTAAGAGACCACGTATTAACCAAGGGTGATGCAAGAACAGGTTCATTAAGGAGACTAAAACAGTAGAGAAGATTTAAGCCAAAAATGCCGTGCAATAATTCTGTGCTAAAGAAATGTTGATGAGTTGCCATTGACACGTCTTTTCGAGCATCTAACTGATACTGTCAATGCAGGTGTTGAAACGTAATTATATGATAATGAAACATGTGAATTATACTTATTAACTGTTAGTGTTAGAAATACTGTCTACATGCTAAACTGATTCTGCATTTCTTAAAGCTATACTTGGTGAATTCCATGCGATAAACAGACGAGTCCAATAACATTAAACGAAAATCAATTTTTGCTTTTCATATCCGAAAAATATGATTTCTGCATTTCTGTGTTTCTATATACCTTTTGTGACGCTAAATGTTTATATGAGTCAGTCCTTTTTTTAAAATATTCTTTTGGAGTATGATAACTTCAATAAGAAATTTTATGACTACACTAATTTTTACAATGTATTCTTCTCAAAATTGCTTCGCTTTTACTACATTATGATTACAAAATTTCTGCGACTTCCAGTGTTGAAAAATTGCACCTCTATTTCAAGATATCGGCGTATAAAGCGTTGAATCATTTATCCAACTGCCTTCGCACCGGTTAAAGAAGACAAAACCATCACTAGTAAATTGGTGTATTGCAGCCACAAATTTCAAATGCGAGTGGTAGTGTTTCCCATACTTTCAGAGTTTTAATAAACACATTCAAGCGAACTCTGTTTTTCTCCAAGCTTTTTTAAATAGTAAGATGACCTTTCAAATGTCTCAAGATGCAGGAGCACATCGACGTAGAACAATCATGAAGTTTTTAACTGGTCGTTGAACTAAACTTACGCACACAATCACTTTCCCATTATACTAGAGATAAATTATATCCTAAGGGCGGAGGACAAAGAGAAATTCTAACATTAATATTTATAGGTGGACTACTACAATAAAATCGTTTTATTCTGTATATCAGAGAACATACGAAATAAACATTTAAGTTTTTGTTTTGTATATTGTTGTCTTCTTCAGTCGGAAGACTGGTTTCACCAGCTCTTCAGGCTACTCTATCCTGTGTAAACCTCTTCATCTCAGAACACCTAGATCCATTTGAACCTGCTTATATTCGTCCCCTGGTCTCGCTCTCAAATTTTACTTCTCCATACTTTCCTCCAACGTTAAACCGATAATTGCTTGATATCTGAGACTCTGTCCTGCTGACCGACCCCTGCCACAAATTTCTTTTCTCTCATTTCTATTCAGCACCTCCTCGTTAGATACGTGATCTACCCACATAAATTTCAGCACTCTTCTGCAGCACCACAGTTCAAAGGCTTCTACACTTTTCCTGTCTGAAGAGTGCTTTTCGTTCACGTTTCACCTTCCCATTACCAGTTAACGTTTTATACTCTCTCTACTTTGGCCATCATTAGATACTTAACTGACAGACTAGCAAAACTTCCCTACTGCATTTTGTATTTGCAACCATGTGCTCGCCTGATTATTCTGTTCATTCCGCCACCAAACTTCACTAATTCGCATTATATCCTACTTGAATCTATTACCTTCCAAATTCTCTAAACTATCTGCCAGATTAAGAGCCCAACATTCCATCCCCCGACCCGTAGAATGCATTTTTTATGTTCTCCTCCTAACGGCATCCTCATTTGTAGTCCCCACACACATATCCTAACAGCATCATCTAACCACACAGTAGAGCTGCATGTGTTCGAGAAAAGTTGCTTTCAGCCGTTCGCGGTACCAGCACAGCAAGCTACGTTGGCTGATGATACAAGCCCAGATCTGTCAAACATCCAGACTGCTGCCCCTGCAACTACTGAGAACGCTGCTTGCCCTATTCAGGAACCACACATTTGTCTGGCCTCTCCACAGATACTCCTCCGTTGTGGCTCCACCGACGGTGCGGTTATGTCGATCGCTGAGGCGCGCAAGCCACCCCTTCTTGGTAACTTTCAAGTTTCAAGGGGGGGAGGAGGTTGTTTCATATTATTTTACTGAGTAAATAAAAAAGAAACATTTAAGGGGGTTACATTCCCATCTGCTGGATAAATGACTTATACATTGAGGAACATATTGATATATAAATTTTGCACTGTTGATCACAGTGTAGAGCCATGAGGGCGTACATCGCGCCTACACGAACACGCGATTGCGCAGCTGTGTTATATATTTTAGTATATTAGATAATTTATAGGTTACTTCTCTTAAAAACGTGAATTTAATTCCTGAAACTCGTTGCGATATTACAACTTCGTGAGAGATGGAGTAACATTGAAATATTCAATAAATACGTTTATTCACAAAATTCATAAATATGTATTCTTTAATCCATCGTACCGATTAATTGTAATTTACCTCCATATTGGGTGACCGAGAAGTCCCCATAACCCCCAGTATCGAGTGCTAATTGATTTGAATTGTTTTAGCAGACGTATATCATACTTATTAGACCCCCAATAAATATATCGGTATGTTCCCCATCACAGTGTAAACACATTTCAGTAAGCCTCCATGTTATTCCTGACCTATTTCTGAGCAACTGCGAAATGCACTCTCAACAGCGTTTTGGAGTTCTTCGCTTGTAGTATAACGACGTGCAGATACACGCGCCCTAATGACTACCCATAAAGATATGTCGGGTGTGATGAGGTTAGAACTACTTGGTGGACATTTCAAGTTGCTGATGAACCAGGGCTATCCATCATCCTGGAATATGTTTATTTAGGAACTTGCACACTGCAAGAGTGTAGTGAGACGTTCGCCACCTTTCTGAAACTAAACGTATTCTGTGAGCCCCTATTCCGCAAACTGAAGTGTTGACCATGTTAATAATTAGTCCATTCATAGTCACCTAAAAAATTGCTGGCAGATGTTGTGATGTCATCGCTGCCCACATCATTACGCGAGGCAGGTTCCCTTCTAACTCGATTGTGTAATGAGGATTCGCTTTGACCCAAACGACAATATTTCTAGTACGTGGGCTGCGATAAATGGAATTTTATCTGAAAACACAACCTTGGCGCACGGTTCATTGCATTTGGAAATTGAGTTAACAAGGCACAGCATGCTAGAACAGGTGGATTCCTGTCCGTGTCTGATGATTCGTTTAAGAACGTCAGTCGGAAAGGTCTGACCTTAAGTTTGTTTTCACGTGGTCACGCGTTGTTGTCCTCGGTGTTCCGAGTCCCGAAGCACGTTCACTTGTCCATTTCATAGGAGATAGTTCAGTCGAAACAGAGACTCCGGCACAAGTTTCTACTCGGGTCTTCTTCCTTCCACTCCGCGGCCTGCCTTTAACACTGAAAAAAGCAAAAGCACTTCGTTCCCAACCCAGAAGTGCTGTCTTTCGCTGTGAGGCCTTATTCAGTCCTGGAAATCTTGGAAAGCTTCAATATTCTGTCTCTACTGTGACTGCGAAAACATGTTAACATGAATTCCAACAACTGATAATAAATAACATAGCTACCAACGTGCATAACGATATCCGATACACACAGTTGTTACATGGGTATGTGGACTTCTCGCCCACACCGTCCAGCAGCGTGGTGAGTGAATCTAGATGTAGCAGGCACTGCTGATGATCTTTACTACATCCTTATTTTATTTCATTTAGTCCTGTGATACTTTTTTCGAGATAGACAGTATGATACTATTTGTAGGATGTACATGACATTAACTTACAATACACAAGTCTACTTCAGTACACTTATTTAAGTGCTGTGACTCTAAAAAGCGTTTAAAATGTAGTTAGCCGAATTTATAGTTACGCTCTGCAAAAAATTACATTTCCAGCTGAAATTTTTCCTTGTCGTCTCTTACGTAGCATATTTTTGTGTTTCAGTGAATATTTTGTTCTTGTATATTTACACTATGTTAGTAAGTCGCCGGAAAGTGAGCCTAAGTCTGCTTACACAGGTGACTATTCAGGTGAAAATTTATTGTTGAGCGGGACTTCAAACTGGAGAGAATTTTAAAGAAACATGTTCATTAGTGTTAACATCAGCGTAGAACACACGTGATGCTTGTTTTATATTGTCATGGACGTTTCTAAAAATTTGTGGTTGTAGCGTGCAGTAATCTTTTCTAATATCATCACAGTTTGGGATTTTACAGTATACGCGTCGCACTGAAAAACTTCAACGCGTCAGCAGGGGAGTTGGAATTCAGTTAGAAGACCACAGTGTGTATACCATTTAATTAGATAACCAGATGGTGGTTTAGCGAGTACAGAATGCTCCTATAAAAATATTTTTCATCCGATTTTTACAACATTAAAACCACACTAAAATAAAGCATCACTCGAAACATTATCGCTTCCCGCATAACGAGATTTACATTACGATACTGCACGGTCTAGCTCAGTGGTAGCCAGCCTGGCCCCTACACTTCATCAGTGGCCTCTTGAACTTTCATACTGGGCAGTAGACGCTTGCCTGTTAAACATTATTTCATTAGATTTTCATGAAACTTTGACATAATGTATTTTGTAAGTAATTATTGTTATTATATGCTTGAATTTGCTCCTCGGGCATGACTGTGTTTGTTGTCCTTAGCTTAAATTAGTTTGAGTTAGATTAAGTAGTGTGTAAGCCTAGGGACAGATGACCTCAGCGGTTTGGTCCCACAGGAACTTACCATAAATTTAAAATTTGACATGTTGTGCCTCTGCTTTATGAATTTTGTAACGTAAGGTTGTTTCCATACTTTATAAATACCATTACTTTGGTACTGGTGGGCTGTTATAACATTTTGCTGGTAACAGAGATACAATACTGAGTGGCAGTTGAATACGCCTGGTCTAGCTACTTACGTGGATTCCAACACACGCTGACTGACGCACGTCCTCGCTGGTGACGGTGACCAGCTCCGAGGACAATGCATCAAATGAAATTACAAGCGCCGACGCACTGCTAAAGTGTTCAATTGTCTGCTCGCTAGCGGTCAAAATATATTACGCAGTAATCCTCTTGTATAACTAATTTCCACTTGTCAGCTGAATGTGTATCACACTTGTGATATTTTCGTGCAGTGAAAAATGATAATCGTTTCGTAACATACAACACTGCACGTTACCAACATTTTCTGGAAAGATCAGTGTTCATTAAGAAAGAAGTACTTCAAATTGGAAAAGCAAATACTAATAGAGAGAGACCTACTTTGATTAACACTAGTGTTAAAAATAATCAGCATTGAAGAAATGGGATCGGAAGATTATTGACGTATAGGAAATACACTCGGAAAGTTTACATTTATGCAAACCTAAAAAAAAAAAATCCTTAGTTAATCCTGATAATGAGGTATTTTATAAGACAGTTTGGGCCAGGCAACATAGATATAATACAGCACAATGCGCTACAACGTTTGAACTTGGAAACGATTCTAGAGTTCTCGTCAGCTTAGTCAAGCATATGGATACGACAGCAAACAGTTTCAACTGTCGAGGAGGAATAAAAATGGCTTGAGAGTGCCTGTTACAAATTAGAAAGACAAAATATTTTTTTTCTTACTTTTATATTTATACTGAAGCTTCACGTCGATCCAATATAGATACATAAACATCTGTACACTGAGGTGACAAAAGTTATGAGGAAGCGATATACACATAATATACAGATTGCGGTAGTATCACGTACACAATGTAAAGAGGCAACTGCATTGGCGGATTCGCCACTAGTTCTCAGTTTATGCATGCGAAAATGTTTCAGACGTGATTATGTCCGCACGACGGGAATTAACATTCTTTGAACGCGGAATGGTATTTGGAGTTAGACGCATGCGACATTCTATATCCGAAATCGTTAGGGAATCCAATATCCCGAGATCCACAGTGTCAAGAGTGTGTCGAGAACGCCAAATTTCATGCATTGCCTCTCACCACTGACAAAATAGTGGCCGTCGGCCTTCACTCAACAACAGAGAACAGTTGCGTTTATGTAGAGTTGACATTGCAAACAGACAAGACACTATGCGTTAAATAACCACAGAAATCAGTGTGGGACATGCGACTAACGTATCCGTTAGGAACGTGAGACGAAATTTAGCTATAATGGCCTATAGCATGAGAAGACCGACGCAAGTGCCTTTTCTAACAGCACGATATCTACTGTAACGCCTCTCCTTGGCTGGTGATCATATCGGTTGGAACCTAGGCGACCAGAAAGTAGTGACCAGGTAAGACGAGTGCCGATTTCAGCTGGTAAAAGTTGACGGCAGTGGTCGAGTGTGGATCAGACCCCACGAAGCCACGAACGCAACTTGTCAACGAGGCAGTGTGGAAGCTGGTTGTGGCTCCTTAATGGTGTGGGCTATGTTTACAAGAAATGGACTGGATCCTCTTGGTTCGACCTTTGACTGGAGATGATTATGTTCGGCTGCTTGGAGACTATCTGCAGCCATTCACGGACTTCATATTTGCTAGCAAAATGGAATTTATAAGGATGACAATGGGCCATGTCTACGAGCCAAAGTTGTTCGCGATTGGTTTGAAGAACATTTTGAACAATTCCAACGTATGGTTTGGCCCCCAGAGCGCCTGACGTGAATCCCAACGAACGTTCTTGAGGCATAATCGAGAGGCCAGTTCGTACACAAAATCCTGCACCAGCAACACTTTCGGAATTGTGGACGGTTATATAGGCAGTATGGCTCAATATTACTGCAGGGGACTTCTAATGACTGATTGAGTCCGTGCCACTAAGAGTTGCTGCACTTCGCCAGGCAAACGGAGGCCGGACACGATATTAGGAAGTATCAATGACTTTCGTCACCTCAGTGTGTAACTGAAGATTCGATAATCACTGTACCATAAGTAGCGTAAATAATAATTGCCAGATCAATGTGGACGTTTTTTCTCCGTTTTATGTTACAGTAGAGTGCTCAAAATTGGGATGCAACTGGTATTTATTATTAGTCAAAACTATCGATAAGTAGTTCGTGCACCGGAAAATGAGTGGGTTTCCCGGAGATTTTTAGAGATGTCTACAAAGAGTAAAGTTATATACTTGATGAAATACATTGTTTCTCGAGCTTCCTTTCACTGGTCACTTACTTCGCCACATTTGAGTCCTCTGTTGTTGCTCCACATTTCTGTGAGGCATCATTTCCGTTATTCATACTGAACGTATTGAAAAAATTGTTTGACTTGATGTTAATAAGATCCTCAACTCTTAAATTATATATAATCATTACTACACCTGTAATAATGACTATTCTATTATTATTATTATCGATATTATGTACTGGTCATACACTGTAATGTTGTAAAGTTTACTGTCTAAGGACGTCTGATTAGATGTAAGAGAGGGCTTGCACGTCCTAAACGGATGAAATAAATGCAAAAATAAATAAAATAGATAAATATTACTGCTCACTTTTACTGAATGAACACTTACCTTCGTTTTGTGGCAAAATGTAATTCGGCAAGTCAAACACGGATTGGAAGTATGCAAAACCAGCTAGCACTTTGGTCTTCAGCTCAGCACTGTCATAGACGCTTCCAACCTGAAGCACCCGGAAGTAATCATCATGTCCGATTCCACGGAAACGACCGTGCGCTACGACCGTGATGTGATCTAGGATAGATGTAAGGTCAGCATAGGTCGTGTTATCCTCTGTTTTTATTATTGAGATCTACGTTTCAGCTAAGGTCGCAGTTATCATTAGTGCGTTATAGGTTGGAGAAGTGTTCCTACGCGCCTAAGTTATATTTTAACAAGAGTTGTATAACCATTTAGAATGTACATGACTACCTATAAAGCATGGATGATAGCTACACTGTCAGCTGATATCTAGATCTGCAATGAAAAAGACAAATGGTAATACGACTGACGATGACCTTCTTTCTATTATGGTCACTGAAACAAAGTTTTCGTTTATTTTATGTATGTCTAGACCCTGTTTCAACCCGTTAAGCAACAAGACGTAGACAGAAGGTAGCTTTCCTTTATTTCAAATTCTGTAAATTTCCTCTTTACAGTAAGACTTAAGCTATTGCTCATTGTACGTCTATATATCTGTAGTCAGTGTTGTATGTGGTATGGCTTAGAAAGCAATGTAACTAATATAACTTGTTTCTTTCTCCAATACGTCTCATCTCACGATCATAGCAGTAAAAATAACAGGAAGGCAATTTTATATTGACACATACTGTTGTAACCCCACGATCCTGATAGAAAATGTTACGAAATGGACAACAATATTTTATTAAGGTTACTGAAGGAGCAATACAGAGACATTTAGGCCGATGCTGTGGAACACTGCTAATCTATGTGTCACGTTCTGTGTTGCCTGATATGGATATTCATCCTTTCCGCTCCCCACGGTAGACTATAAAGCGCAGATATAAAGGCACACTTAAATTCAAATTTTATTAAAAGTTCTGTCTCAAAATGAATGATGTTCTTCATAAACACAATGCTTATTGTCGATTAAATTCCTATCTGATTTCCCAACTTTCAAGAAACGTAATTTTCGTGAAAATATTTACGAGGAAAACTGTTCGTATGCTGATGATACTTACAATGACCGCTCTAGTGTCAGAGATTCCGCATCACGAGATCTCCGCATAGCTACTTGTCGGCGGCGCCTACTGCCTGGTGGCTGGTGCCAGAGCTATCGATCACGCGCGGCTGCTGAGCCCGCTCTTGAGAGCCTTCCAGGAGCCGTCGGCCGCCAAGAGACGCTCCACCCCGCGACCTTGGTCGTGGCCTCACAAAAGAGCAGCGTGATAAACGCCGGAAGTCACGGAGCTGCCATCTGTCACAGGGGATCTGGGAGCACTACTAACGACGGCCATAACGATAACGACACTCGGAGGACGCGCCATTAGTGGCCCGCAATGTCGCAGAGTAGATGATTGTCACTACTGTTAGGAAGCCTCCTTTGGAAACAATGGACACAAGTGAGATTAGAGCAGTTCGTCTTCCCCAAGAACAGTAGTTCGTACCAGCAGTCAAAATTAATTGTGATTCACCTTTCACTTATGTTCTGTGTCAGCAATCAACTGTTTGAAACTTCCTGGCAGATTAAAACTGTGTGCCAGACAGAGAGACTCGAACACGAGTCGTGCTTGGGTGGCTCAGTCGGTAGAGCACTTACCCGCTTAAGGCAATGTCCCAAGTTCGAGTCTCGGTCCAGCACACAGTTTTAATCTGCCAGGAAGTTTCGTTTGAAATTTGCATAGAGAGGAGAAGTGACAAACTAATATGGAAATCTCGCACTGATCAGACACGTGTGAGAAGTCAGGCATCCAACAGATTTGCTAGGACTAAATGAGACAAGAGTCCATCACCGCATAACATAAACGAAAAGACAACCTACACTGAAAATTTCTTTGTTAGTCAGCCAATATTTTAAACAAACACATTACGATAATCCGTACATCTACATCTATAGCATCTACATCATACTCCGTAAGCCAACGAACGGTGGATGGCGGAAGATATTCTGGTAACACTAGCTCATCCTCCCTACCCCGTTCCTCTCGCGATTTACGGTAAGCCGCTGTATTGACTCTTATTTCTTGAATTTTCTCGTCATAGTCAATACGCGAGACGTACGTAGAAGGAAGTAATATCCTAGACTGATGACATCCAGGGAAGTGCTCTCTCGAAATTTAAATAGCACCAGATAAACCGGTCCGTTGTGTTCAACTCCTCTGTTGTAGCGTCTCCCGTCTACTAAACGATCCCGTCACGAAACGCTCCGGCTCTTCGTTGGATCTTTTCCATCTTTTTTATCAGCCGTGCATGATAAGGATCCCAGATGGATGAGCAATACTTAAGCATCTGTCGATCAAGTGCATTATAGACCGCTTCTTTTGTGGATCAGTTACATTTCCTCCATCTGTCAACGGTCTTAAAGAGCATCCGACGCTTTCTACTAGATCAATTATATACATTGTAAACAGTGACGGTCCTATCGCCCGCATCTCGTGGTCGTGCGGTAGCGTTCTCGCTTCCCACGCCCGGGTTCCCGGCTTCGATTCCCGGCGGGGTCAGGGATTTTCTCTGCCTCGTGATGGCTGGGTGTTGTGTGATGTCCTTAGGTTAGTTAGGTTTAAGTAGTTCTAAGTTCTAGGGGACTGATGACCGTAGATTTTAAGTCCCATAGTGCTCAGAGCCATTTGAATCATTTTTTGACGGTGATATCACGCTTCCCTGAGGGTTCTCTGGTACGTACCTTTACATCTGTCGATTTTGTTGCGTTAAGAGCGACGTGATGAGTTGTCCTTGCAAGGAAGTCTTGAATCCAGTCCAGATCTGGTCCGATTCTCGTCGAGGTTGTATTTGTTTCACTTAACGGCAGTCCATAACGGTTTCAAATATCTTGCTGAAGTCAAGGAACACGGCATCAGCCTGAGCTCCGTTTTCTACAACCTTGCAAATGTCATGGAGGATCAGAGCGAGTTGAGTTTCAAAATCTCTGTTTGCGAAATTCATGTTGATTTTTAGAGAGGCTATTTTCTTGCTCCAAAACCATCATAATCCTGGAGCATTAGACTTGTACCATACCTCTGCAAGAGCTTGACTTCAACGATACAGATCTACAATTGTTTGTAACTGTCCTGCGGCCCTTCTTGAAAACGGGAATTACCTGCGCTTTCTTCCCGTCGCTACGTAACCTTCGTTTTTCCAGCGATCTACGGTAAAATGTGGCTACAAGGAGAGGATGTTCTTTCGCATCGTCTTTGTAGGATCTTATAGCCATATCATCTGGTCGCGATGCCTTTCCGCTACCAAGTGGTTGTAGTAACTTTTCATCTAAGCATATACAATGTCGTCGCTCGTGCGTTGGTTGAAAAGAGGACTACATTAAGATCTTCCGCTGTGAAACACTTTCGGTAGACAGAATCCAGCATTTTAGTCTTCTCTCTGTTAGCCTCCGTTTCGAAGCCAGTATGGTGACACAGTGAGTGACAGACGATTTAGAACCGTTTACTGATTTTACGTAAGACAAAAACCTCTTAGAGTTGTTACTCAGACTCACTGACTAAATTTTACTTTCAAAATCATTGAACGCTTCTTTCATAGTTCTCCTTATTCCTTTCCTCCTGCTTTCAGCTTTAGTATGTCAGGTTTCGACTTCTCTTGAATCTGAGATCAAGCTCTCTCTTTTTGTCTAAGGCGTACTGGACGATGGTTTTAAATTTTTTCCAATACTTTCATGGCTTTAATAACTATACTATTTTATTAAAGTTGTGCACTTGTCAGTTTTTCTCAGTCTACCGTTACAATTGCGGTTATAATTTTTACTTCGTGTGAAGCTATCTTAACTCCCCTTTATAATTCCGGCACAGCTTTCTTTTGTTTTCCGAAAACGAAGATTATAATCAGAGCTCCTTTAGCACCGTGCGAATATGAAACTGTGTGCACAAAAAAGGTCGGAATTTGCTGAAATGTGTTTCATTTCTTCAGTTTAAAAAGCTCACAAGTAACGTTATTTTCACCTGACCGCAGTTTCTTGAAATCTTTCTCTTTTCCTGTAATTATTCAATCTCTGTACGCCACCTGCATGTGATGTGCCGAAGATACCTATCATTATTCAAGGGAGCGCTACAAATAATAAACTTTTGGAAGTTGTTTCAATGAATTAGTAACTAGCAGATTGTTATAGTTTGGCTGTAACTGTGTCATAGAATGGAAGATCGCAACGTGACAATTCTGTTAACATTGTCGAAACTCTATCTCCTCCAGAAGTAAAATAAACATCCTGTCGAACTGGAAAGGATCGGTAATTAGGAAACCAGCACCAGATATGGGGAAAGGTACGTAGGAGCTTTGCATTTTTACCCTACACCGACGAAGATAATGCTGAATGAAATCATGTGCTACGATGTGTTTTAAACTTCTGAAATGTGTTTGAATAAATACGCTTGGAAAATATCTCAAGCTTACATGGATTGCCAGATACTTTTCCATACCTCTCTTTCATATTTTTAAAAGGAAGTAAGTAACTTACGACGCATCGTATCGCGTGAAAGATCCCTGAACACGTTTTCACCACCACCAGGCTCAGGTACACCTGAGAGTTTTAGAATCATGCACAGGGTGAACCGGAATTCCACCGACCGATTCTGAATGTTTTTAAGGCATATTTTGTTAGGACTTTGGCACAGAGGTCACATAGTCTCCAGTGGCTCGTAACACAGATATACTGTAACTGTGATTAACACTTTTCGTTACCCGTGCTATAGTTCTTTCTGTGAAAGTACGTTTTAGCAGTGGGAATGCTTGTAATAAGCAATCATGAAAACGTAGAACTCAAAACACACAATAATGCAACAATCCTTAACGTAACACGTACAGTTTTATTACATCTCCGTCGTGCCGCTCTTCCATCACATTCAGTGAATCCATACACGAGATACTTGTCGCCAAATTCCTCACTAGTACACCTAACATATGGCTCTGCATCACTGTTGACGTTCAACACTGCCGAAAAAATAAACCGAAGAACTAGGTGCAAGCTTGGACGTGAAGAGTGAAGTGGGCCCTACAGGTGTGACCAGCAAGTACTGGCAGTGAATTGAAATAGTTTGTTTCCAAAGACGCGCAGTACACATAATCAACGTTGCCCCTGTAGTGCAGATTCTTTATGTGCAGAAATAAACGGGGATGATAAATCAAACGGAATTCAATTACTGTGTATGACCTACTACAGAAACGGGTGCCTAATACCAAAACAGAAAATATCCATGAACAGCCTCAGAAATTTTGTTGGAGAATTTCGGGTTCACGTAACATATGGAGTAGCCGTAACGATTGGTGACTATTACCGTGATTCCCTTACTCATCCCTACATGATACGGTACCCTGTTTGATGTTGATTACAGCATTAATACATGCATAAATTTTATTTACTCGTAATCCATTCACTATTGTATCACTAATGAAAGCGCTAAGCTTGAGCAGCTACTACAATCGAAATTAGAAATGAAACCATCAAAATGTTTCTATATATACACAAACCAAATCACACACAAACTACAACCATAAATGAAATAACATTCATCATATTTCAGATTTATTGGAGTACATAAATGTGTGAAGAAATTACAAGCTTTCTTGTAATCATAAAAGTATGCTAACTTTATGGCAAACTGCTGATTCCAAGAAGTAGAAAATTTAACCTGGAATTTGATGTAACAGTACTTACGAATGAATTTAACCACTTTCACGCCCTGTATTAGTTGCATACAAACAATCACTCTTATATTCTTGAATCATGATAATCAGTTATCGAACATTTTTCTGAAACACAAGAAACGAGAAGAAAGGGAAAACTGTAGGTGGGAAATCTCCCTACTACGTATTAAGCATTGCGTCACACTGATACCTTTTTCTATTAAATATTGGTGTTTCCTGACTGTAGGTAAAGATCGATACTATTAATGTAAGTGAATGTTGTCTATTCTGCCGACAGACTTTGTTACATTAATATAATAGAACGCGACGCGCCCAGGAAATGTGTTTCACTACGGATGCACAAATATCGTTCGGATCCCTAAGGGAATCAAGAATTTGCGAGTAGGAGGTGTAATGGACGAAGGACCCTACAATGCAGCGTGCGATAAGCTGAGAACTTGGATCTGACGAGAGGCGTGCCCGATCGCTCAAGCGGACTTATGACCTCAACAATTGAGTGCCATAGTGCTCAGAGCCGTTTGATCTATTTTTGAACTGGTTTGTTCGAGACGATTATGGCAACCGTTCTAGAGAAGTAGACCCTCGGGGTTCGAGTCCTGCTCTGGTAAAAATTCTCAGCTTCCGACATTGCAATACTGCAATGCCCTGTGCGGATGGCAGTCGTGAATTCCAATCTACCACTTTCCTTTCCTCTCTGGTCCTCTGTTTCATAAAATGAAGTACATGCCGCGTCATATTTGTTTGTTGCCTGTTCTGTCGGATATGCCGGACGGAACAGACAACAGTTATGTTAATAGTATCGAACTTTATCTACAGTAAGGGGAGCCCAATATATAGTCGAAAAAGGTACCACAATGACACGTTGTTGGATTTTTAGTAAGCAGTATTCTTTTGTTCTGGTGCTGGTGTCTACTTTCGTTTGAAGTTATTTTTCGTAACTGCGAAAGTTAATAATGTTTAAGACGCAAGTGTACTTCATAGTGTGCGTAACATAAATTCAAAAATTTTACATAAAATTTAGTTTACTATAGAAACAAAATTTATTACCGCTTACGTTATATGATAAATCACTCTATACCGGTTTTAAAGCCTTTGAAATGGGTAAAAGTGATGTATAACGTAACGTAAGTCAGACAAAATTTGTGCTTATGGTAGAAAAAAGGATAATTGATAAAATATTATGACTTTAATAGGTTTAGCAGGAAGAATTAAAAACAATTTATTGCAATAAATCTCTCTCTCTCTCTCTTCTATCTTTTTTTTTTTTTTTTTTGTCATCAGTCTACTGACTGGTTTGATGCGGACCGTCACGAATTCCTTTCCTGTGCTAACCTCTTCATCTCAGACTAGCACTTGCAACCTACGCCCTCAATTTTTTGCTTGACGTATTCCAATTTCTGTCTTCCTCTACAGTTTTTGCCCTCTACAGCTCCCTTTAGTACCATGGAAGTCATTCCCTCATGTCTTAACAGATGTCCTATCATCCTGTCTCTTCTCCTTATCAGTGTTTTCCACATATTTCTTTCCTCTCCGATGCTGCGGATAACCTCCTCATTCCTTACCTTATCAGTCCAACTAATTTTCAACATTCATCTATGCACCATTTCTCAAATGCTTCGATTCTCTTCTGTTCCGGTTTTCCCACAGTCCATGTTTCACTACCATACAATGCTGTACTCCAGACTTTCATCCTCAGAAATTTCTTCCTCAGATTAAGGCCGGTATTTGATTTTAGTAGACTTTTCTTGGACAGAAATGCCTTTTTTCCCATAGCGAGTCTGCTTTTGATGTCCTCCTTGCTCCGTCCGTCATTGGTTATTTTACTGCCTAGGTAGCAGAATTCCTTAACTTCACTGACTTCGTGACCATCAATCCTGATGTTAAGTTTCTCGCTGTTCTCATTTCTACTACTTCTCATTACCTTCGCCTTTCTCCGATTTACTCTCAAACCATACTGTGTACTCATTAGACTGTTCACTCCGTTCAGTAGATCATTTAATTCTTCTTCACTTTCACTCAGGATAGCAATGTCATCAGCGAATCGTATCATTGATATCCTTTCACCATGTATTTTAATTCCACTCCTGAACCTTTCTTTTATTTCCATCATTGCTTCCTCGATGTACAGATTGAAGAGTAGGGGCGAAAGGCTACAGCCTAGTCTTACACCCTTCTTAATGCGAGCACTTCGTTCTTGATCGTCCACTCTTATTATTCCCTCTTAGTTGTTGTACATACTGTATGTGACCCGTCTCTCCCTATAGCTTACCCCTACTTTTTTCAGTATCTCGAACAGCTTGCACCATTTTATATTGTCGAACGCTTTTTCCGGGTCGACGAATCATATGAACGTGTCTTGATTTTTCTTGAGCCTTGCTTCCATTATTAGCCGTAACGTCAGAATTGCCTCTCTCGTGCCTTTACTTTTCCTAAAGCCAAACTGATCGTCACCTAGCGCATTCTCAATTTTCTTTTCCATTCTTCTGTATATTATTTTTGTAAGGAGCTTCGATGTACGAGCAGTTAAGCTGATTGTGCGATAATTCTCGCACTTGTCAGCTCTTGCCGTCTTCGGAATTGTGTGGATGATCCTTTTCCGAAAGTCAAATGGTATGTCGCCAGACTCATATATTCTACACACCAACGTGAATAGACGTTTTGTTGCCACTTCCCCTAATGATTTTAGAAATTCTGATGGAATGTTATCTATCCCTTCTGCCTTATTTGACCGTAAGTCCTCCAAAGCTCTTTTAAATTCCGATTCTAATACTGGATCCCCTATCTCTTCTAAATCGACTCCTGTTTCTTCTTCTATCACATCAGACAAATCTTCACCATCATAGAGGCTTTCAACGTATTCTTTCCACCTATCTGCTCTCTCCTCTGCATTTAACAGTGGAATTCCCGTTTCACTCTTAACGTTACCACCGTTGCTTTTAATGTCACCAAAGGTTGTTTTGACTTTCCTGTGTGCTGAGTCTGTCCTTCCGACAATCATATCTTTTTCGATGTCTTCACATTTTTCCTGCAGCCATTTCGTCTTAGCTTCCCTGCACTTCCTATTTGTTTCATTCCTCAGCGACTTGTATTTCTGTATTCCTGATTTTCCCGGAACATGTTTGTGCTTCCTCCTTTCATCAATCAACTGAAGTATTTCTTCTGTTACCCATGGTTTCTCCGCAGCAACCTTCTTTGTACCTACGTTTTCCTTCCCAATTTCTGTGATGGCCCTTTTTAGAGACGTCCATTCCTCATCAACTGTGTTGCCTACTGCGCTATTCCTTATTGCTGTATCTATAGTGTTAGAGAACTTCAAACGTATCTCGTCATTCCTTAGAACTTCCGTATCCCACTTCTTTGCGTATTAATTCTTACTGACAAATGTCTTGAACTTCAGCCTACTCTTCATCACTACTATATTGTGATCTGAGTCTATATCTGCTCCTGGGTACGCCTTACAATCCAGTATCTGATTTCGGAATCTCTGTCTGACCATGACGTAATCTAATTGAAATCTTCCCGTATCTCCCGGCTTTTTCCAAGTATACCTCCTCCTCTGGTGATTCTTGAACAGGGTATTCGCTATTACTAGCTGAAACTTGTTACAGAACTCAATTAGTCTTTTTCCTCTTTCATTCCTTGTCCCAAGCCCATATTCTCCTGTAACCTTTCCTTCTACTCCTTCCCCTACAACTGCAATCCAGTCGCCCATGACTATTAGATTTTCGTCCCCCTTTACATACTGCATTACCCTTTCAATATCCTCATACACTTTCTCTATGTGTTCATCTTCAGCTTGCGACGTCGGAATGTATACCTGAACTATCGTTGTCGGTGTTGGTCTGCTGTCGATTCTGATTAGAACAACCCGGTCACTGAACTGTTCACAGTAACACACCCTCTGCCCTACCTTCCTATTCGTAACAAATCCTACACCTGTTATACCATTTTCTGCTGCTGTTGATATTACCCGATGCTCATCTGACCAGAAGTCCTTGTCTTCCTTCCACTTCACTTCACTGACCCCTACTATATCTAGATTGACCCTCTGCATTTCCCTTTTCAGATTTTCTAGTTTTCCTACCACGTTCAAGCTTCTGACATTCCACGCCCCGACTCGTAGAACATTATCCTTTCGTTGATTATTCAATCTTTTTCTCATGGTAACCTCCCCCTTGCCAGTCCCCTGCCGGGGATCCGAATGGGGGACTATTCCGGAATCTTTTACCATTGGAGAGATCATCATGACACTTCTTTACGTACAGGCCACATGTCCTGTGGATACACGTTACGTGTCTTTAATGCAGTGGTTTCCATTGCATTCTGCATCCTTATTTCGTTGATCATTGCTGATTCTTCCGCCTTTAGGGGCAATTTCCCACCCCTAGGACAAGAGAGTGCCCTGAATCTCTATCCGCTCCTCCGCCCTCTTTGACAAGGCCGTTGGCAGAATGAGTCTGACTTCTTATGACGGAAGTCTTCGGCGGCCAATGCTGATTATTTATCAAAATTTAGGTAGTGGCGGGGATAGAACCCGCGACCGAGGACGTTTTGATTATGAATCAAAGACGCCACCCCTAGACCACGGGTACAGGAAATGAAAAACAAATGTATTTATTGTTAAAAATCTATGTACATAATTACAGAATGAGACTTCCACTCTGCAGCGGAGTGTACGCTGATATGAAACTACCTGGCAGATTAAAACTGTGTGCCGGACCGAGACTCGGGGCCTTTGCCTATCGCGGTCAAGAGGTCTACAGTCTGAGGTATCCAAGCACGACTGATGACCAGTTTTCACAAATTCCACCGGTATCTCGTCTCCTACCTACCAAACTTCACAGAAGCTCTCGTGCAAAACTTGCAGAACTATCACTAATGGTAGAATGGATATTGCGGAGACATGATTTTCCCACAGCCTGGGGGACGTTTCACTCTGCAACATGTACACAGGCTCTGAGGCTCTGGACTGTGTATTGTTTGCCTGTGGCTCAGTTATGCCTTCGTAATCGTTGGTTTGATATTGACGAATGAATCAAATGTATATTCAGAAGTGTCCGATATAAAAGATAATAAATCCTGCTCGCCGTAGACTTGATTTTATTAAGCTAAGTAACACCTTCTTTGAGCAGCCTAATAGTACAGTAATGAAATATTGGCTCTCAAATATGCGTATGGCGTAACTAACGTTTTGTAGTTCTAGTGAAATGTCAGCAGCATGCAAAATGAAAATGAGACGTGCTTAAATACACTACTAGCCATTAAAATTGCTACACCATGAAGATGACCTGCTACAGACGAGAAATTTACCTGACAGGAAG